>NC_041383.1:40462177-40468768 GCF_002162155.2 Triticum dicoccoides
TTTACATAAAGGTTAGTAGTTTTGTGAGACCGATACCTGTAAAGTTGTACTTTTTGGTTGAATACTCTTTGTATGTAGATGAGGTCAGATAAAGTAAGCAAATTGTGTGTGGCTCTTGAGGAGAGCAATGCATGGAAATGGAAAAATACGCAAATTGAACAAAGAATTTCATTTTGTGGTATAGATCAATTGACTGATATAACTACAGAAAAATATGTATTTACCCAAATTTTACTAGAGGATGATAGTGTAGAACCCGCAGGAGATATATATGCATGATTGTGTGTTTGAGCGATGTAAAGAGAAACAAAGAATATATTTTTTGAGCAGTCACCCGGGGGAGAGCTCCCCACATGAACTTGATTTCATTCAAAGAAAAAATTGCTCCAGTTAATAAGGGAATCCGGATAAAAATCTGAACAAATTTAGTGGTTTTTATGCAATATTGGTTGTGATACTTATGATGACTTATTGGCCATGTTCAAGAATTTGTCCAATTAATCAGTTAACTTGCCGATTAATCCCTTGCGGTGTCGACATTAGATATATATGCGCCGGCCATATCTTGCCTACATGCATTCTTGGCTTGTGAAGCTGCGTGTAACATGCTTGTGAAGATATCTGGACCGGGGGAACTTGATGCATCCATATCTTGCTTGGAGTAATTTGAAGCTGCGTGTGTGTGCTTGTCAATCAGGGATTGATTGGTGTATATGCTTCGCAAAGATGCATTCGTGTATATGCTTGTGAAGATGCCATTCTCTGTCGAATGGCTCGGATCAGCGATGTATATGTGACTTTTCCCCCATGAGAAATCACCTTAGCGACAAAAAAAAACCCTGAATTTTTTGAATATGAATGAAATTTTGATAATGTTTATCCGGAATCCAAATATATCTATCTATTATATATTAAAAGTAATATACGATGAACTAAGAGCAAGGGAATTAGCAAAGAAAATCCCATGTTAATCAGAAAATACCGGCCTTGATCTTGCAAATATTTATTATAAAATATTCTTAGGCATTCAATATTCGGAACAACATAAATTTGGTGGACCCAGGCACAAACTCCAAATAAAGTCTTGTATCCAACACGTCTAAGAAACACGTTTACCTAGCTACTAGGCATCCATGTTTATAAAAAAAACTACTACGCGGCCACGTTTAGAAAAAAACCTACTAGGTGTCCAACACGTCTACAATACATTGAGATCTTCCATATGTATATGTCCCTAAGTTCAATACGCGCAAAATATTAATCTCTTCCCTTCATAAGAAAATATAGACCTATTCAAAAGTCTGGACCATCTCGTCTATATATGAAAACAAAAGTATATTTTTTTCAAACATCAAAAATAAAAAATCTTAGAATAATACGATAGCCAACTAGTTGGTTAAATGCACACCCACAAAATTTCATGGAAAATATTCACAACTTTTTCTGACACAGAATGATAAACTTTTTTTCCACATTCAATACCGATAAGAGGCTACGCATTCATGTGCAGTTCGTGCCTTCTAGATTTGAATTGATAGAGTTTGTGTTGTAAACGACCACACAATAAACAAAATCCCACATCCCACGTATGTCTTATCAGTTCTCCATGTAGTACCCCCTTATGTCGACTACGATGACACCTTACCCACTAGAAATAGGCGGGCCGAATCGTGTATTTGTGAAGTTAATACGGATCAAACAGGAGCGATACGCTCCAAACAGTGCGGAATATGCGAGCGGGGCGGGTCCACCACGACAGGAAAATGCTTCGGGCGACGGAGAAGGCGATCCCGAGGCGATTGCTAGGCTGCCGCTAGGGTTAGGGTTTTCTTGTACGGGGGTGAGGTTGGATCTCCGGTGACTGTTAGTGCGGCGACGACGCTGCTCGAGTGGTAGATCGGCGAAGGCTTCTGGAGCTCCTGTGTGGAGGGTCCATGGCAGAGAGAGTTGGAAGAGGGGCGGCAACGCCAAGTCTGAAGGTCACTCCCGGGAAGGGCGCGGCGGCGGCCTCGGCTGCAGCGGCGGTAGGGGGATCAACGAGTCGGGGGGCTTCGACTTCTCCGGCTGACGGCAAGACGACGGCGGAGGCAGCCAGCCTCTCGGAGAGTTTTGGTGGACTGGTTCTGACGGACAAAGAGCGGCAAGGGTTTATCTTCTCGGATCCAGGGCTTCAAGCGGCGACGGTAAAGTGGTCGGCGGTGGGGAAGGTTTTCTCACCGCGCCCCCTCAACAAGTATGCGCTGGAGAGGGCGATGCCACGGGCGTGGGGACTTCACAAGGAGGCTAAATTCAAGGACATTGGCAATAATATGTTTGAGGTGAGATTTGGCAGTGAAGGGGATTGGCGTCATGCTTTGAACAACGGCCCGTGGCAGTTTGACTTTCATGTGCTTGTTCTAAAGGATTATGTGGGGGATGTTCGCCCTTCTGAGATGGTCTTTGATACAGTTGAGATGTGGGTGAGAGTTCCGGATCTACCACTGGGTATGAGGACGGAATCATTTGGTACGGCCTTAGGAGATTGGTTGGGTGAAGTTGTTAGAGTGGACGTGGAAAAAGATGGCTTTGCTAAAGGAGAATACCTCCGGGTGCGGGAGAAGATCTCAATTTTTGAGCCTTTGGTCCGTGGAGCTCGTCTAAGGACCTCACTGGAGGACTTGGAGGGGACATGGTATGAATTCTCGTATGAAAAAATCCCGCACTTCTGTTTTGACTATGGTAGACTTGTTCATGGTAAGAGTGGATGCGAGCCACCAATTGACAAATCCAGCCAATGGGGGCCTTGGCTTAGGGCAACCACCGGGAAAAGTTCTTCATCCCTAAAGGAGCACTCGCAGATGCCTACCTCCAGCTCATATAGTGGGGGTGGAGCAAGATCAGAGGATAGGGAAAGATCTCAGTTTAGTCATGTTCCCTCTCGGGAGCAGCCGGTCAAAAGGAATCTAAATTTAGAGTTTTCGTTTACTGCTGACTCACGCACTGGCGGGGGGTCAAGGAATGAGCATAAAGAGGTAAATAGCCCGGCAAAGGGGGTAGCTAAGGCAAGAGAAGGGCAGGGCAGCGATCTCAGAGAAAAGCTGGAACAAAAAGGGATCACAACCTTCGGGCAGAGCTAACACAACGGCAAAACATGGAAAAAAGTGGCTCCCCACGTCGGGCGCATCTGCATGCTGCCCCTCTTCCCGAGGCCAGGAGCCATGCGAGTGGGTTGGAGGGAGAGAGGTGCCATGCAGGCTCGTATCACGAGGGCCGGCTCCATGCAGATCGTGGGGTGGAGGACCGACGCTGGGCTACATCGATGCATGGTGCATGTTCTGACCGTAGCGGCCGATTGGATTCTTATGGTGGCTATGGCTCTGGTCTGGCTGAGAGGACCAAGGGCAGGTATGTTCGAAGGCCGCGACTTCGCAAAGACTTAAATGATGATTCTCATCAGGTGTATCGAGAGAAGGAGACAGGTAAAAAGAGACCCCCAAAGCAGATTTGGAAAGCCAAGGAAGATCAGGACAAGCATGAGCACCAGGATACGTTCATTCGGGATACGAGGCAAAAAACTTCCTCCGTGTTTGATCGCATCGAAGAACCTAATGCATTGGCGGACCCCGCGAGTCGGGGCTGCCGGGACCAATGAATTGCTTGGCTTGGAACTGTCGAGGACTAGGGTTGGACTCGACAGTCGGCGAACTAGGGGACCTCATACGGTCATACAACCCAGCGGTGGTTTTTTTATCTGAGACAAAGAAAAAAGCAAGGGCGATGGAGAGGCTGAAATGGAAACTTGGGTTTCGAAGTGGTGTTGCAGTGGATTGTAATGGGAGAAGTGGTGGCCTAGCACTATGGTGGAGAGAGCACTTACAGGTTAATATTAGGCCATGGTGCCAGTATTTTATTGATGTAGAGATCAGTGCAGAGGGGCATACTTGGAGGTTCACTGGAATCTACGGGGAGCCACGAACGGAGCTGAGGAAGAAAACTTGGGATGCTACCCGCTACCTTAGATCACAGAATGAGCTTCCATGGTTGTGTGTTGGGGATTATAATGAAATCCTGGTTAGGTCCGAACAGGTTGGAGGCAACCCAAGGTCCTTTGCTCAGATGCAAGCTTTTAGCGAGTGCTTAACCGACTGCGGTTTGGCGGATCTAGGAGCGACGGGCTACCAATACACATGGGATAATAAACAGAACGACTGTGATAATATCCAAGTGAGACTTGATAGAGCAACGTGCACTGCTGGTTTTGCCGGGATGTTCCCGGGTACGAGTGTGGAAAATATTGTAACTGAGGAATCCGATCACATGGCAGTGTTGGTACGTGTGCGCGATATGGGATCGGAAGGACCGAGGGGGGACCGCCCCTTTCGGTTTGAAGAAATGTGGTTGAGGCATGAGGACTATGAGGCGATGATCGCCCGGACTTGGGGGCGAGTGCAGGGGGCTTGCATGACACCAGGTGCAGTTTGTAACAGACTACAAAACATTACAAAGGCACTTCAGAGTTGGGGCCGAACTGTTTTTGGGTCAGTTCGAAGGCAGATCAAGAGGCTAAAGGAGCAGCTCCTGGATGCTAAAGAGAGGGCGTTGGTCACTAGACTAACGGCCGAAGTTAGAGACATAGAGAGCCAACATAATGAAGTGTATGAAAGGGAAGAACTTATGCAAAAGCAGCGATCTCGTGTGGACTTGCTTAAAGCGGGGGACCGGAACACCCAATATTTCCAGAACCGGGCCTCTCATCGCAAGCGGAAGAATACGGTTAAGGCGTTACAGAGGGAGAATGGAACAAGGTGTACGGATGATGAAGGCATGAGGGCGCTGGCGGCCTCGTTCTATGAGAGCTTATTTAGGTCCGAAGGTTCGGCCCAAGCAGAAAGATTGCTCACGCATTTTGCCCCTGTCATTTCCGCGGAGATGAATACCAAGCTAACAGCCCCTATCTTGGATGAGGAAATCCAACGGGCTCTTTTCCAGATGGGACCAACTAAGGCGCCGGGGCCGGACGGGCTGCCAGCTCTTTTTTATCAGCGACACTGGTCACTGCTAAAGGCGGATGTGTGTGCGGCGGTTAGGGGGTTTCTTTCGGGGGAGACTACTCCTGATTCTTTTAATGACACGGTACTTGTGATGATCCCCAAAGTGAACTCTCCGTAACTTCTATCTCAGTTTAGGCCAATCAGTTTGTGCAATGTGTTGTATAAGATTGCCACCAAGGTTCTCGCCAATAGACTAAAGATGATCCTTCCGGTGTTGATCTCCGAAGAACAAAGTGCCTTCGTTCCCGGGAGACTTATGACTGATAATGTGCTGGTGGCTTATGAATGCACACATGCAATCAGAAAGAGGAGGAGGAAAACACCACTATGTGCGGTAAAGTTAGACATGATGAAGGCGTATGATCGAGTGGAGTGGATTTTTTTGGAGCAAGTGCTTGCTAAGTTTGGGTTTGCGACTGCATGGATTCGCATGATTATGCGTTGTCTCACTTCTGCTAGATTTGTTGTCAAGTTGAATGGGGGTCTCTCGAGAGGATTCCTCCCGTCTAGGGGCTTGCTCCAAGGTGATCCGCTTTCACCATATCTCTTTTTGTTTTGTGTGGAAGGATTCTCGGCATTGTTGAAAGTGGCCCAACAAGATTGCAGCATTAAAGGAGTGTCGTTTGGGAGCACTGGCCCCCATATTACACATCTTCTGTTTGCAGATGACAACATTGTCTTCCTAGAGGGGGAGAAAAGCAACTTTGAGGCGCTGCAGGATATCTTGCAGGTTTATGAAGAAGCCTCGGGACAGAGAGTTAACTTACAAAAATCCTCGTTTTTCTTTAGGAAAGGTTGTGGTAGGGCTAGCAAGGCTGAACTTCAAGGTGTTATTGGGATTAACTTGGAGGCGCTGAGTGAGAAATACCTTGGATTACCAACACTGGTTGGGAGATCCAAGGACGGTGCTTTTAAGTATGTGAAAGAAAGTTCAGCTAGGAAAGTTTCTGGATGGAAAGGACAAGGTTTGTCTAAAGCGGCAAGAGAGGTGTTGGTCAAGTCCGGCCTCCAATCCACGCCAACTCTCACTATGAGCTGTTTCCAACTCACCAAGAACATGTGCAGGAACCTGACTTCGATCTCGTCTAACTTCTGGTGGGGAGAAACAAATGGAGAGAGGAAAGTGCATTGGCTGTCCTGGAAAAAAATGTGTAAGGCAAAGAAAGAAGGTGGAATGGGCTTCCGGGATGCGGAGATGTTTAACCAAGCTCTTCTTGCAAAGCAAGCATGGCGAATACTCCAGTACCCGAACTCACTTTGTGCCCGTGTGCTTAAGGCAAGATACTTTCCAGACGGATCAATCATGAATGCCACGTGCCCGACAGGAGGTTCTTTCACCTTCAGGAGCATTATTCACGGTCGAGAGCTGTTGAGGAAGGGGATTGTGTGGAGAGTTGGAGACGGCTCCTCCATCAAGGTTCATCACGATAATTGGATCCCGCGCCAAGGCAGCCTGCAACCATTGGGGCAACGATATATCCCAGGCATCACACACGTCCGGCACCTTCTGAATGAGTCTGGAGGTGCTTGGGACTTGGCGAAGCTGGAGAGCATGTTTACA
>NC_041383.1:40469070-40496868 GCF_002162155.2 Triticum dicoccoides
TGGAACTTCACCAACAGTGGCGAGTTTACTGTTAAGTCCGCTTACCATTTTGGTATGAGTTTGAGGGACGCGAAATCCGGACAGCCGGGATCGTCTATGCCCTGTGATGAGCACAAAGCTTGGCTTGCTTTATGGGACACAAACGCGCCGGGGAAGGCCAAGATTCACACATGGCGGCTATTGAAAAATGGACTTGCGGTCGAAATGGAACTACACCATCGTCGGATAAAACCGGGTGTGTTCTGTTACGCTTGCGGGAGAGAAGAAACTACGTACCATCGTTTTTGGGTGTGCCCTCACTCCGAGTTATTCTGGAAACACTTGTGTGAGAGCAAGGGGGAGCTTGTTGTCCGGCCGCCGGCGATGGATGGCTCTCTGTCCCAGCTCGTGGCGTGGCTCAAGGTGTGGTTTGCTGAAGCGAGCGGTGTTGAGCGTGAAACGATGGTGCAGGCGCTATATGGAATTTGGTGTGCAAGAAATGATGCTAGAGATGGCAAAAGGATCCAGGATGCTTGTGAGTTAGCGGATAAAGTGCATGGCTACATTCAGGAGTGGCGGCTTGTTCACTCCAAGGAGGCGCCGATCAAGGAGCCAAGGCGACCGGAAAGGTGGTTTCCACCGGAGCCGGGATGGACCAAGGCAAATGCGGATGGAGCGACGGCCAAAACGGAGGACAGGGGGGGAGGGGGGTGGAGGAGTGGTTCTCAGGGATCACCATGGCGCGTTTAGGGGAGGAGTTGCGCTCTACTTCCCAGGTGCCGGCCACCCACTGCTAGCTGAGCTCCTGGCGGCAAAGAGTGCGGTGCAAATGGCGATTGATATGGACGTACAATGGCTCCACATTGAGCTGGATTGTCAGGAGGTCATGGCGATGTTGCAAGGTGAAGGTAGAAACCTTTCGGCGTTCGGGCCGGTTGTGGAAGAGACCAAGGAGCTCCTGACAACTCGACAGGAGTTCAAAATCTCTTGGGTTAGGCGTACGACTAATGGTGCAGCACATGGTCTGGCTAGAGAGGGGGTATGCAATGATAGTACAATTTATTATGTTTTTCCTCCAGACTGCATTATTCATATTGTAGCGGACGAGGTCCCAACCTTATTTAAGTTTTAAATAAAGTTGCAAGTTCCCCTAAAAAAAGAGCGATACGCTCCACGAACAGCACGAGCTGACTGATGCCTCCATAGAAATCGTTAACGTCCCCTAGCGGCGGCTAGGGTTTCCGTTTCCTCCCTGGCGATCTAATCGCGAGAGAGTTTCTACCCAATACCTTCGCCTCCCCAACGTAGGGTCCCTCGTACGCATCGAGGGAAGTCTCCTCCCAGGCTTGCTATGATGGAAACGGCGGCAGACGCACAGTCAGGTACGAGCGGCGGCAGCGGTGCAGCCATGAGATTGGATCTGGATGAATTCATGGAGCAGTTGAACCTTGAGGATGAAGTCTTTGATGATCTGGTCATCGATGAGAACGACCAGGAGATCAATGAGAGCGTCAGATGGTCAGCCCTAGCTAGGGTTCATACGGACAAAACTTTCAGCCCAACGACTTTCTATAAGGAGATGCGGGCGGCGTGGAATCCAGCACAACATGTGAACTTTCGCCCGGTTGGCCCGAACTTGTTTGTGGTTCAGGCTGCATGCCTCGGCGACTAGGAACGGATGATCGAACAAGGCCCATGGCTGTTTAGGAATTTCTTGGTGCTAATGTGCCCTTATGATGGCTTCACGAAGGCGGAGGAGGTGCCTATGGTGCATATGCCTGTTTGGCTTCAGATTCACAAGGTACCGGAGGGTTTCTGTAAGAAGGGCATTGTGGAACATCTGCTTAGGAACTCTGGTAAGATTTTGGAGATGAGGTTGAACGGAAACACACGCGGGGATTATGTGAGGATCAGGGTTCGCCATGATGTTCGTCAGCCTCTCACAAAGTTCGTCAGTATTGTAAGAGGAAAGAGCGTCAGGTTTTCTTGGTGCGTTATGAGAAGCTTGCTCGATTTTGCAGTGTATGTGGCATCATAGGCCACGAGTTCAAGGAGTGTGGGAACCGGATCCATGAGGAGAAAAATAAGAAATTTGGTGCGTGGCTATATGCTGATGGCCCATATAAGCCACGGCAAGAAAGTGGAAATCGGGGGGAGCGAGCAGAAACCTGAATATACCCCCAGCCGTCTGAACAAGACACCCAAGCATGTTGATCCTGAAATGATGGACACAGCTACTAGCCCGTCAAAGGCCACCAACACACTCATGCAAGTTGATCTAGCTGTGCGGAAGCGACTTGCGATGGAGGAGGCGGGTACAGGCAACATGACGGGGAGTGCCATGGCCCCTCCGGGTACCCTCACGCTGACACTTGGAAAAGGGGAGGAGGGTGATGACGTACAATCACCAACTAGTAGTTTGGGTAGTAAGCGGGCAAAAACAGTTTCTGAAGATGCTTCTGGTGTAAGACCGGCGGCCTCCCTCGAGGAGGACCGCCGGGTACAATGAGTTCCCTAGTATGGAACTGCCGGGGGGGGGGGGACCGCCGGACAGTTCGCGAGGTTTTGGACCTCTGCAAAACCAATTCCCCGGGGCTGGTTTTTCTTTCTGAAACTAGACAAGCCTCAAGCGAGATGGAGAAGATCAAATTTCGGCTGCAGATGAAAGGATTTGCAGGTGTGTCCAGTGATGGGCTCAGTGGGGGCCTGGCCCTCTATTGGGGTGAAAACTTACAAGTGACAGTCTTGGACTCGTGCGCACGGTATATAGACGTGCATGTTGTAGATGCAGCAAATGATAAAACATGGAAGACGACGTATGTGTACAGAGAACCACGGGTGGAGAATAGGCACCGTATGTGGAGTGCGCTGTCGAATTTACGTGCCATTTCTTCGGAGCCATGGCTAGTGTGTGGGGATTTTAATGAAGCAATGTGGCGGCATGAACACGTGTCACAGACGCAACGATCAGAGAGTCAAATGCATCAGTTTAGGGACTGTTTACTAGCTTGTGAACTAATGGACTTGGGGTTCTCTGGTATCCCGTATACATATGATAATGGGCAAGTGGGGAATAGAAACGTCCGGGTGCGGTTGGATAGAGCATGCGCTGATGAAGCATGGAAGGACATGTTTCCCTTTACGCAGATTGATCATCTGGCATCGTCTTGCTCGGACCATTGTCCCTTGATGGTTCAGATTTCGCATGAGGAGCCACCTTAAAACAGAAGTGCGGCCAGGTACGAGATCATGTGGGAAAGACACCCGGCACTGGCCTCGGTCATTGCGGATAGGTGGGGGAAAAACAAGCCGAGCGGTACTCTTAGTGCTGTCAGAGATGCACTGAAGGATATGATGGCGAAGCTGCGTTCATGGAGCAAGGAGAACTTTGGTCACATCACCACTGAAATTGAAAAACTACGGCAGCAACTAGCTGACTTGCAACTACAGGATGCGGACAGATCAGTGATAAAACAGAAAATGTACCATGGACGAGTTGCTCTATAGAGAAGAGATGTTATGGTTACAGCGATCACGGATCACGTGGCTTAAAGAGGGAGAGCGAAATACGGCATATTTACACCGACGAGCTGTGTGGCGTGCGCGCTGCAACTACATCCAACGTTTACGCAAAATGGATGGGTCGTGGTGCACCGTCTCGTCAGATATGGAACGCATGGCAAGCTCATATTTTCAGGAAGTGTTCACCAAAGATCCGACTCTTACACCCATGGATGTACTTCAGGGTATAGTTCCTAAAGTGACACAGGGTATGAATGACCTACTGTGTGCGCCGTTTTCAGAGGAGGAAGTGTCTAATGCCCTGTTTCAGATTGGGCCGATCAAAGCGCCGGGCACGGATGGCTTGCCGGCGAGGTTTTTCCAACGGAACTGGGCTGTGCTGAAGACGGAGATTGTTGCTGAAGTTTTGGATTTCTTTAAATCCGGAAATATGCCAGAGGGAGTGAATGATACGGCTATCGTCCTTATTCCAAAAGTTCCTCATCCTAAGGAACTAAAAGACTTCAGACCGATGAGCCTATGTAACATGTTGTATAAGATCGTGTCTAAGTGCTTGGTCAATCGGTTGCGACCGTTGTTGGGTGAGCTGATCTCAGAGAATCAAAGCGTGTTCATCCCTGGGAGGCTTATCTCAGATAATTCAATAATTGCCTTTGAGTGTATCCATCATATACAGACTATGAAACCAAGTGGTACTGCTGCATGTGCCTACAAGTTGGATCTCTCGAAAGCATATGACCGCGTAGATTGGGAGTTCTTGGAGCAAGCCCTAATAAAATGGGGGTTCTCGTTGGAGTGGATCAAATGGATAATGGCCTGTGTGAAGTCTGTGAAATACTCGGTTAAGTTTAACGGGAAGCTACTGGAGGCGTTTTCTCCTACTAGGGGACTAAGGCAAGGTGACCCCCTGTCTCCCTTCCTCTTTCTGTTTATTACTGACGCTCTGTCATCCTTGTTATCCAAGTCAGTGCATGAGGGAGAGTTGAAGGGGGTTTCAATCTGCCGGGGTGCTCCAGTCATCTCACATCTATTGTTAGCAGACGATACTATGTTACTGTTTGAAGCATCGAGTCACCAAGCAACCATTGTGAAGGGTTTGTTGAACACTTATGCCAGAGCGACGAGTCAACTTATCAACCCTGAAAAGTGTTCCATCCTTTTTTCGGACAACTGTCCCGAGGCGGTGGCGGAAGAGATGAAGGGGATTTTGGAAGTAACACAACAAGTCTTTGAACCTAAATACCTGGGTTTACCTGTACCGGAAGGAAGAGTTCACAAAGGGCAATTCGAGACTGTGCAGGACAGGTTAAGGAAAAGATTGGTGGAGTGGAGTGAACAGTATGTGTCGGCGGGAAACAAGGAAATACTCATTAAGGCGGTGGCACAAGCAATACCAACCTACGTGATGAGTGTCTTCCGCCTGCCGGCATCCGTCTGTGACGACCTTACAAGATTGATGAGACAGTATTGGTGGGGAGTGGAGAAGGGCAAGAGGAAGATGGCCTGGCTGAGCTGGGAGAAGATGATATTGCCCAAGGATATGGGGGGCATGGGGTTTAGGGACATGCGGGCTTTCAACCAAGCGTTGCTTGCGAAGCAGGCTTGGAGATTATTACAGACCTAGGACAGCCTATGTGCGCGCTTGCTACGGGCACGATACTACCCTAATGGTAATCTTTTCGATACAGTGTTTCCAACCAGCTCCTCTGCGGTATGGAAAGGAATCATTCATGGTTTAGAACTATTGAAGAAAGGCTTGATTTGGAGAGTTGGTAATGGCAGCATGATAAGAACTTGGAGGGATCCGTGGATTCCCAGGAGGCATGACTTCAAACCAGTAACACCAAAAGGAAACTGCAGATATAACTGGGTTGCTGATTTTTTGGAGGAGTCAGGAGCATGGAATGTTAATAGGCTAAGGCAGTTCTTTTGGGAGTTGGATGTTTGTGAAATATTAAAGATCCGGACATCACCTAGGGGAGAGCAAGATTTTCTGGCATGGTTTCCCGAGAGGAGTGGCTGTTTTACAGTTAGAAGTGCGTACCGGCTCACCACATCTGATGGGCATGCTGGTTTGGGGTCGTCTAGTGCAGCTCCAGAAGGAAACCGGGTGATTTGGAGACTTATTTGGAACGTCAAGCTGCCCTTGAAGATGCGAATATTTGCTTGGAAAGTGGTGACCGGGGCCCTAGCCACCAATGCATGCAAGAAATATAGACACATAGCTACGAGGGACACGTGCCCGTTGTGTGGCTCGGAGAAGGAAACTAGCTTCCATGCTCTCCTCACATGTGATCATGCGCTTGCGCTATGGTCCCATATGCGTCAGGTCTGGCCGTTGCCTGACAATCAGATGCTGAAGGATACGGGGAAGGAGTGGCTTCTCAACATATTGATGAACTCTGATGATGCTATGAGGGAATGCACAATCATGCTCTTATGGAGGATTTGGTCGCTTCGCAATGATCTTACACACGCTAAGTCTATCCCAACCATTGCTGTGACGGCAGATTATCTCCAGAGTTACATGACCTCAATTCAACTGGACAGAAGGTATTCCACAAAAGAAATAATTAAAGGCAAGATGTCAACGTTCGTAGCAAAGCCAACTATTGCACGAACACCAGCACCGGTGCTACCTTGGCCTATACCCCCGCCGGGCCAAACTGCACCGTCGGTCGACGGTGCTTACGCAAAGGAGGATGGATCAGCGGCAGCGGGGATGGTGTTGAGACGTACTGATGGGAGCGTCATCTTTGCGGCATATCGGTGTATCTTCAACTGCAATGACGCCCTAGAGGCTGAACTACATGCCCTAATGCAGGGGATGGCACTTGCTATCGAGCACGAGGAGGGGCCTATTATTGTCCAGACCGACTCGTCAGAAGCTTTCATGGCAATGAGAGGGGATAGTCTTCGGTATTCTGCATATGGACATTTGGTTGCTGAGATCCAGCGATACATGGGTGTAAGAGAGTTTATTCCGTCGAAAATTAAGCGTGAACAAAACAGGGTAGCAGATCGATTGGCTTCGTATAGTCATACGGAGAGTACTACTGCCATATGGCTAGGTAGAGGTTCACCTTGCGTGGAGGAACTATTGCCTCTTGATTGTAACCCTGGTATTTTGGAATAAAATCTCTTTTACCCTCGCAAAAAAAAAGGCGGGCCGAGCGAAGCTTGTGATATCATTGGTCCACACATGCCGCCAACATCATTTTTGGCCGCCAGGATGCGTTGCGTAAAAGTGCACTGCACAGACTGACACATCTTGATGGCCTGACCACCATATGCTCTTTTACGGTTTCACCTACACCACAGGGCTGCAAGTCACACAGTCGCGAGGGAATTGGCCGCCATGCCTTCTTCTAATTCTTTTAAGCAAAAGCGAACCAAAGTGTGTGTTATGGAGTGATAAAAGGACAACATGCGGGCAAGGGGTTTATATTTCAAGAATAATCAGTTCACCAACCAACCTTCAGCCTAAAGCCAAGACAACATTCTATCCAGTGTAAGTCTCGGGAGAATCCATATAAAAGATAGGACTATGTCCACCAAAACAGTTTTCACATGGAGAGCTTTCAAGAATGGACAATGCAACTGTGGAGATTTTTGGTGACAGCAAAACTAGAGTCTGGTTCATGACCTTTCAGTTTTGTCTTGTACTATCAGTCATTACCGAAAAAAGCTTTCGCCCCGTTTTATATATAAAGCATAGACCAATAGTGCCTGATACAACCACAGTCACCCAACACAAACGCACGCACACACCCAAGGCTGGATACATAGGCGCTGAGCACAGCAACACACTCCCTAGCACTACAAGAGCCGCCGGGGGCTTCAGCCGTGAACACCACCACGAAGAAGTGAAACCGCATATGATGAACCGTGGGCTCCAAGGCGGCGCCTTCAAGAAGGATACGACACCGGAGCGCCGCCACCGCCCGATCCAAGGATCAGAGTTTCCCCTGGAGCAACACGACGGGCAATGATAGCCGCGACGACGCCTTCAAGAAGGGAGCGATCTACGCCGTCGCCCGTCCGTTCCCAAGATAGAGTAGGTTTTCACCCCGGCCAACCCTCACCGCCACCGAACGCCACACCCCGGCTACCATGCCGCCCACACGGCCGTGGCAACCGGGCAGCACCAAGGCACGAGCTCTGCCCAGGAGCACAGTGCCACCACCACCAGGGCCGCCGCCCCAGAATCCAAGACCTTGACACCACGTCCCCCGAGTCCCACCGCTACCCCAACCGCAGAGACGAGCGGAAAGGATCGGACTTCCGCACCCCTGGCGGGTCCCAGCGCCGAGACCCAATAGGCCGGCCACAACAAGCCTCCATCGAGCCGTCCTGCTACACCGGGCGCCAGACGAGCGCAGTCCCGCTGCCGGGCATGAGACAGGCCGGTCCTGCTGCCGGGCGCGAGACAAGTGCAGTCCTGTTGCCGGGCGCGAGACGGGCCAGGCCTGCTGCCGGGCGCGAGACCAGCTCGGTCCTACGGCACCGGGTGCGAGACAGTCGATGGACCGCAACCGGGAGAAGGCCAGCCCTCCTGCGAGAGAAGTGAACGGACACCGAGGAGAGGGGTCGGAGGTCGACACAGGCAACTTACAGACGAGCAGACGCCAGAACAATCTGGCCGCCGCCGCAATCAACCTGCCACCACCACATCACCTGCGCCTCCACACCCTGGTCAGAACCACCCGAAGCCCTGCCACCCCGCACTGGAGCAGCAAGGACACCGGCCGCAACACCACCACCTCCACGGGGACGCCAGCCACCCCCGCCACCAGAGACCAAAACAACCACCGGATCTGGGCCAGGACACCCAGATCCGCCGCCAGCACGCCCGAGTCCACCAGATCCCACGAGCCGCAGGGGGGAGGGGAGGAGGAGCCGTCGGCGGGCCACAAGGGCGCGGGGCGGAGCGCCGGAGCAGGAGCCGGTCGGGACCCGACGCCGCGGGCAGGAGGGAGGCGGCCCGCGACACCATCCAACCGCGCGCACGGGAGAACCGCCCCGCCGCCGCCTCGGCCATGCGGCCTTTGGCCGGCGGCGCCCCCGGCGGCGGAGAGGGAGGGGGAGGCGGGGCGGAGGGCCGGAGGAGGAGGCGCTAGGGTTGCACCCCGACGGCGCCCGCGGGAGCGCCTCGGGAGGGAGAGGCTTTTTGGCATTTTAGAAAAAGTGGAACTGTTGTACTATCACTATCAGTCATTCAGTTGCATGTCTTGAATGGTGGAGCATTTAAAACTTCATCAGAATCCCCCTTTGAGGTGCCAAGTTTCTACGTTCCTGCAAGTTTTGCCCCCACAAAGGGTTATCCAAAGTGATGGTGTCATGGAGTCAAAAGGAAAATCCCATTGGTATGTAAAGGTGCTATCCAAATCGAAACAAAATCAATACAATGATGATATGATCTAAACAAGATCTGATTCTGTAGATTTCAATTTGCAAACCAAGATGACACTGAATTGCTGTTGGCGTTGGTGCTTTCGCTCCAGGTCACAGGAAACGATTGACAATGTTACAAAGGATTTGCTACGCAGTCAGGCTAGAATGACACAAACAGAACTTGCATCTCTAGTAGAAATCTCAGAGGTGCATGCTCAGTATCGTCAGTTGTAGAATTCTGAACTATCAGTTAGTGCAGTTGATGAAACAAAATGGCGTCTCGAATATGATCCTGTGCACTTCCCTAACCTGGAGACTGGAAAAGGCAATCAGCACATGAAGGTAGGCTCTTAAGCATCATATAATAGTTTGTCCAGTTTCTCAACCTTTCTCTCAATATCATTACTGGCTTGCAGCTCAAATACATCATTAGAGGCCTAATGCTACCTTATTGCAGGAGAACATGGATATCCTGGGTATTGATTTCTACTCCGAGGTATTGATTGCAGCTCAAAAACATTATGCAGCTCAAGAATTATGGAACGGAGGGAGTATATTGGATTTGGTGAGCAAAATATTCCTGGGATCCTTGCCCCAACCCTAATTAGGAAGACAAGAAGTTCATTAGAGCTACAGTACTAGAAAGTGTGATCATCATTTGTAAAATGGTTGAGCTTTTAGATGCTGGGGATAGGCATCTGGGGGCCAAGACCTCTCCCCTGTGGGTTAAGGGTGTTCCTCAAAGACTTTTCTTCCATTGTTTGAATTATTTCAGTGAAAGAGCTCTCCCGTAGTACATGCCAATTGGCCTGGCCGAGCCTGACCATCTTCTGAAAATGGCATCATGTCTTTCGTTTCACTGAAGCACTTGCTGATCCATAATATTTTTCTCATTTTCTGCAGGCATTCTCTCTTCTTTGTTGCACCTTTGAGTGCGCGATGGTGATAAAAGACCTTGGAGGCAGTCACTCAGCAAGCCCGTCTAGCTCAGTTGGTAGAGCGCAAGGCTCTTAACCTTGTGGTCGTGGGTTCGAGCCCCACGGTGGGCGCATTCATTTTTACAGTTTTTTTTTACTTTTACTGTGCCTGCTAACAAAACTCTGCCCTGGTTGTTGCCTGGCAAAATGCTCTGCTGACAAACTGCATTTTCATGTGTGCTGACTTGTTGACACGTACAACAATGCAAAAAAGGTGATTTCATTTCTCAAATTCAGCGGGAAAAGTGGATCATAACTACAACAAAATACTACTCCAAAAAGCGTCTTACGTTATGGGACGGAGGGAGTACATTACAGGGTAAATCATATACTCGAATAATAACATACTTGATTGTATCCTTTACTATGTACAATGGATTGCTGTGAAAGGCCGTCTACTGATCTAAACATACATCTTACTTGGTGTTTATGTATGACAACAGGCACAGCAGGGGGTATTGTACTGGTGTTGTCACCCCACCGTCTGAAGCAAAAAAACGCCTGCAAACCTCAGTGGTTGCTGCATCTGGACCCGGAAGCTGCTGCTAGGATATTCTTCTTCGTCGCTGGCGGCGGCACACCGTCCTCTCGCCGCCGCCAGGCTAGGCAGGCACAGCCCAAGACTGGACCCTCTTCTGATGAAGTACTAAATTATGATTTAATATTTTATGCAGGGGAGAGGAGAAGACAACGGGAATAGGGTAGAAGGAAGAAAACTTGGTCCTGATTGTTGGTCCTTGCACATTCGTATGAAGTACATACCAATCGTTGGTCCTTCCACATTCGTAGTTGTAAACTTAAAACTGACATGATACAAATTTGATTGTGCTAAAAGAAATCAGTCAAACAACATAGCCAATAAGAAACTAATAACTACTTGATTCGATCGTTCAATATGGAACACAAAATGAGTGGCCGACTGAGGTCCTCTTCATCGTGGGTCTTTTGCATAAATCTTCGGCATGCTTGCATTCACAAACACAGCAGCCACCATGGACAGAAGCAAGTTCAGTTCAGACAAAAAACATAAGTGTTACTCCATCCGTCCCATAATATAAGAACATTTTTCAAGCTAACATAGCTTAAAAAACGTTCTTATATTATTTTTTTTGAAAGAAAAAGGTAGAGATCGCTCTACCTTATATATTTCAAAACAGGCCGCAGCCTGGTGGACAAAAGTCCATTACAGGAACCACGTTGTTATATTTTGGGACGGAGGGAGTATATAAAGAGCTATGCAGAACCAAGAATCCTCTCAAAAATCTCAAATGCCCACCACCATTCTGCACCTTGAGCTTACAGAAAAGCAGCAAAAGCATCCAACGCCCGATGGTTCCAGCCACCATTCATAGTTCTACTTTTACAGTGATTCTTCTTTAACAAAATTCGACAAAACTCTTCGCTGTTAGAAAGAAGATTAAAACCCAGGCCACCCTGCTCTTTAGGAAGATAAACTTCCTCCCACATCAATTCATTATAACTTCTTGCAAAAGAAAATGAGCTACGAAAAACACCAACCATTCTACTCGCAGGAGGCAAAATCTTAACTACCAGCATTCCAATCTCTTGCCAAGTTCATTTTCAACAAGATTCCACCAAGATTTTATTACCCGCCTTCTTAAACCAGAGCTTGCAGGGACACAGCTCCCACAAGCAACAAAAGATAACATAGTTTACAGATACAAACATTATCGGAAAGCAGATTACTAAAGTGATCTGCCTGTGTTGTTTACACATCATCACTGTTAATCAGTAGGCCTCTCTCTCTCTCTTTTTACCTATTACAGTCTGACAAATTCTCAAAAAAAAAATACAATTTGAGAATGACACGCTGCCCAAATGTATGACAGAATACGAATGTGACAGTGGCCCAAAATGCCAAGACGAAAGAAATGGCAGTGACCACGGAGAGGATCGGGTCAGAATCATCAGGCGCACTTCCTACAGTACCATTCCGTCCCACAGGGCCTGAATGGGAAATGCATGATGTAAGGTTGTTGTTCCCTCTGTAACTGTCCATATCAAATGTGCTGAGCCGACCTGTGGCTGGTAGACATCCAGATAAGTTGTTGTCTGCCACAGAGAACACCTCTAGCGATGATAGCCGAGTTATCTGCCATGGTATCGATCCATTCAGCATGTTTTTTGATAGGTCTAAGCTTTCGATCTCACTCATGTTTGCGAAGGTTGTAGGAATTGGTCCAGTAAATAAATTGTTCGACAAATTGAGAGACTTGATGTGGCTCAGATTCCCTATCTCCTTCGGAATCTCACCTGACAGCATGTTTGCAGAAAAGTCAATGCCAGACATCGACATGAAGAAGTTCCGTCCGTATGTATAGGGGTTCCCTTTAGTTGTGAAGGTGAAGCCTTGGAGGTCATACTCACTGCTATACAGCAAGTCCACACCATAATCCCCCAATTCATAAGTACTACTACCACCTGAGGGCCAACCATCGTATTCATAAGCATCAATGGATCCAAATGGTATGCCACCAATACATGGTGGTATGGAACCCGAAAGTATGTTGTTCGAAATGTCAATTATACTCAAGTGTTGGAAATTACACAGATTTGAAGAGATCTGCCCCTGAAAGTTATTTCTGCTTATCAAAGGTACGCTGATTTGAGTAAGATAAAGTGTCCAGTCAAGGTTGCCCGTGAACTGATTATGGCTGAGACCCAAAGCTGTAATGTATGTGCTGTTGAAAAAGACACTCGGCGAGCCTGACAGTGAATTCCCAGACACACCCAGAAACTCAAGGTATAATGAAGCGCTGCAGTTTGGCATACACCCTGTAAAGTAGTTGTCTGACATCAGGAAATGTTAATTTGTAAATTCCTTGGTGAATGCCACCAGTTAAACCTTTACTAGCAAGGCTCAAAGCACGCAGTTCAGGAAGATCCCAGAATGAAGTGTCCAGTTCTCCTGCATGTACGTAAATCCATGATGGCTACATCCCCAGAAAGATTTCTATGGAGAGTCCCTTCAAATTTGTTGTTGTCTAGGTATATTTCCCACAGGTCAGCAGAGAAGCTACTAGCTCCATCAAATATATTACCCCCGAGAGTATTGTTTGAGAGCTTCAATATATCCGGTCTATATGGCAATCAGTGAACAAGCAAGATGGCACTTTTCCTGTAAATTTGTTATTTGATAGGTCCATAACTGATAAGTTGCTCACGTGGCACAGTGATGGTGGTATAGTTCCAGAAATAATATTGTGGGAAACATCAAGAACAACCAGATTAGGAAACATTAAACTGATGTTGGCTGAAAGCTCTGTCCTTCAACTAGGTTCAGTGATATGTTCACCAGTTTGAGATTAGTTTGGTGTTGCCATATCAGATCTAATGATCCAACTAGCAAGTTATTTGCAAGATTCAGGTAAATTAGTGTCACTTCATTTGTCAACAGCCAACTGGGCATGCTTCCAGGTAAATTATTGTTGGACAAATCAAGAAACTTCAGACGATGCTGTGTGCGTAGGAAATGTGGTTCTGTAATGATGCTCTTGTCAAGGTTACACCAAGAGAGCTTTAGTGTTCTCAATCTAAATTTAGGTACCCAGCCGTGCATTTTCACTTGAACAACCAAATCGGTATTCCTAGACAGATCTATCTGTTTGAGCTTCGTGCAGTTTCTTATCCAGAAGAAATCAAATGTACTGCTTAGCTTGTTATCAGATAACCTGATAGTTTTAAGCAACGAGGAACATTTCCAAGACGAGTTTATAGGTATAGACCTTGCAAGAAGTTTCCTGAAAGATCCTAGTACTCAAGGTATAGGGGTGCAAATAGGGATGCTGGGATGCTACCACTCAATTGATTGGATTTCAAATAAAGTTCTCGCAGGTTCCAAGATGAGTTTATAGGTATATGACGTCCTTCAAAGAGGTTTTCTGAAAGATCCAAGTGCTCAAGGAATGGAAGTGCAAATAAAGATGCAGGGAGGCTACCACTCAATCGATTGGATCTCAAATGCAATCTCGTAGGTTCCGGAGATTTTGGAAACCTGTCATGTATTCTTGCATTAAATCAACTAAAAACAATAATTTCACCAACTGAAAGGGAATGTTGAACTCATCGTACGTACCTATATTCTGAAGAGCCCCACCCATGTTGTTTCGATTGAGATTTATGGCTTCCAAAGAAACCAATCTGCCGATGGATCTTGGGATAGCCCCGAACAAATGATTTGTGATCAAAACTACTGGAAAAATAAAATAAAATTAGAGTTGCATTGCATGCATTGCAATATGACTTACATACCCTCGAAATTTTGTAAATTAGCTTGTTGTCCAGAGAAATCCAGTAGCTGAAGCTCCCGAAAGGAAGAAAAAATCTTCAAGTTAAGATTCCAGCATCCATCTCTCATACCAGGCGAGTATTGGGGCAAGTCCTGGAAAAGGTCAAGATGCGATATCCGCCGCGTGCTACTGTTGCATGTGACCCTTTCCCACGAGCAGCAGTCAAATGAAAAACAAATCCAAGATGATATCATGAGCGAGGACACCCTTTGGTCGATTCAGAGTTGGAAGAATGATACATTGAAATTGAAAACATGATCTAGTCCATGCTCAAGGAAATATTTGCAGGCGCCAATGCTTCCTAATACTAGCTAGCAGCCCATTTCAAAGAAAGGGGTTTTAACTTATTGCATTATGTTCAGCTGGGATGTACTACTCCCTAAAGTTAGTATAAAGTTGAGTCACTTATTTTGGGACGGAGGAAGTAGTATTTTCAGTACATACTTGTTCTGCTCCTTGTGGGTTTATAATTGGCTGAACCAAGATAATAAACTTGATTCGTAAAAAAAGTTTAGTCCATGGTCAAGGAACGCATGCTTGGATTGGAGAACAACTTTAGCTAATGGCAGTGTTGGCTCATCGAGGAACATTTTGTTTGATAAGTCTCCACCAAAAAACATCAGATTAGTGGCCAAACTTGGACCATGACCGAACCATTAAGCACTAATCTTGGGCATATATAATATTATCTTGCAGGCACTTTGTGGACTTGACTGACAAAGCTCTTGCGCTAGATATGGAGGCTAGGAGGGGCCTGAAATATGCACGAACTTCCGAGTTGGCCGCAAATCACAGCTATCACTCTGTCCTTGGTCCTGGGTGCAGAACCAGTAGCCAATGATACAGGGTTTCGGTTGCATTTCAGTATGCCTAAACCAGACCCTTGGTACTTGGTACTTGGTACTGGGTGCAGAACCCTTACCAGTATGCCTAAACCAGACCCTTGGTACTTGGTACTTGGTACTGGGTGCAGAACCCTTACCAGTATGCCTAAACCAGAACCTTGTAGGAGTAGCTTGTACCTATCTACCAGTACAAGCTTTTATCCAAATCATACTGAGCCTCAGGTCATTCAGAATATGACGGGAATGGCAATGCCAATTTGCCAATATACATTAGATATTTATAGGGGTGAATAACACATTGAGCTTCAGTTAGCAACACTACCTGAAGAATACCTGCATGCACATGCTATCTGAAAAAAGGAGAGTGTGGATTCATATACTCAGCCTAAAGCGAGAGCTCTGTTCCAAATACTCCTTCTGCAGTCTGGGTACTGTACGGGATTGGGCTCAATGAGATGCCGCCGCCCAGTACGGGATTGTAGCTATATCTCGCTTATTCCGAGACCTATGCTTCTCTCGCCTTCGGCGATGTTTGAGTGGGCCGGCTGAATAGCACCTACAGTATGTCTCAGCAGTAGGAGCGTTTCCGAAAGGTTCTATATTACGAAACCCTTAGACCCTATGTTTTGTCTGATTTATTTATTTAATTTTCTGTGTTTTCTCTTCTAGTTTATGATTTTTCTTTTCTTCTTTGTTTTTCCTTTAACTTCTTTATTATTATTATTATTCGTTTTCCTCAATTATTTATTATTATTTCCATTTTCTAAATATGCGATGAATTTTTTAAATACTGGTTTAACTTTTTAATACATATAAAACATTTTTAAATACATGTTGAACATTTTTAAATGGACATTTTTTTAAATAAAGAGTGAACATTTAGTAAACACACCTTGAAATTTTATAAAATTCATCATGGACTTATTTTTTTTATTCATGCGATTCTAAATGTCATGAACATTTTTTTGAATGGTATCAACAATTATTTTGTATTACGCTAACAGATTTCTTTTAGTATTTCACGAGTATTTTCTAAATGTGATAAACATGGTTTAAATGTGTGACCTTTTTTCTAATGTTACGAACATTTCTGAACTGTCTGTATTTTTTTATATTACATTGATAGATTTTTATGTGTGATAATCATTTTTAAAACAACGTAAGCAACATTTTTGAAAAAAAAACATATATAATTTATAAAAAAAGTAAAAACAAAAAAGAAGAAAGAACGAAACAGACCTATGATAACAAACCAACATTATTGAATGAAATTTATTAAATTGCATTCAAAGGGAAAGCCACCATACTAGCATGCCGAGGGCGCTGGATGGGCTTGGGCTATAGTGGGCTATGGGGTGCCGCCTGGAGATGGTGGGCGGCGACAGACGACAATCGTTGGAGTGCCCACAAAAAGACAAAACAGGGGAGTAGAGAGAGGATTTGGGGAGCCTCGTCAAACTGCCCAAATGTGAGCAGGGAGAGACAAGTTTAAGGACTTGTTCTTCAAAATTTTGAGGGGTTAAATCATTTAAGGAAAAGGCTAGCTCACTTTTAAGAGCATCTCCAATAATATACCTAAATTTTAGCTCGAGACCTAAAAACTGAAATTTCGGGGTTGTTGGCTCAAAAAATGATCCCAACAACACGCCCAAACCTGCATGGGGACAAAAAAAAAGGGTAGCCACCAAAAATTTGCTACCAAGGACCTATATTTGGTTGTACCTACCGCACTACAAAAAAACACCAAAACCGGTTGCAGGAAAGCCAACCGCTCGGCAGGAACATTCTGCCGTGTTGCATCGACTGCTACCATGACTGCCGCCAGCCACCGCTAAGCCGTGGAAGGCATCTCTGATGTGATCATCATTGCCACCAACCTCCCCGTTGTCATACCTCCCGTGCGTACCGCCACCTCTGGGACGAACCAAAGGTCGTATGCCACCTAGGGCTCGCACCTCCAGCAACAGCTATCGTGGCCGCCAGAGAAGCGCCACAAGACCCCGCTGTCATGACTGGGCTCCCCCAAAGGCGAAGAAGCTCGCTAGGAACTGGCCGCTGCTCGATCCAGCGGTCGCGGCGGCGACCCGCGCGAAGAAGAAGGTGACAACTGTGGCACAAGCTCGCCATCGACCGTCCCTTCCCCGCGCTACAGGCTCCTACAACACCGCCTCGCCCCCTTCTCCTCCCCTCCCACCGCTGCCTGAGATTGAGTCGACGTCTCCTGTTGCCACGGTCGCCCAGCACCCCCAACTTGTTTGATCAAATGACCGAGAGTTAAAAAAACTATTTTCTCATTGAGTTCCTCGTATTTTTGTTGACATTTGATATATGTAGTGTGAATGATGACAACGGAAACAATGGTGCCATCGGAGAGAATGCAAGCACTAGTGGTGGCAATGGAGGTAAATGACATTTGAGAGCTCTATGTATTGTCGTTTGCATTTGTGATGCACAATGCTTATGATTTCAAGGTTAAATTTCAACTTCAATTTGAAATGTTGTCAATTATGTGTGGTGTGATGTTGAAAATTTCAAATTATCATTGCATACATTTTTGGGCATGCATGTAATTATGGAGTATTCCCTACGTCCCATATATAAGAGCGTTTTGCTACTAGTGTAGTGTCAAAAATGCTCTTATATTATGGGACGGAGGATGTAGAAAATTAAGAACGTCAAAATATAGGTATTCAGTTTTGGGTATGCTGTAAAATCAGAAAAAGAAACGATACCCAAAATTTGGCTATCATGTTAGAATTTAAATGAACCCGTACGTGGAATGGAAGACCTGTCAAACGTGATTTTTAACCCGTATGTCATAATCAGTTGGTGAGAACCTCGATTGAAATTCGAATTTATATTATTTTTTACCATGTTGCAACAGTAACCCAAAGGCACAGAGGAAAAGAATTTGCCACAACATGCGGACGCGAGAAAACAGCGGTCGTCAGACCAGCGAACGAACCCAGCTCGTCTCTCCTTCGCAAGTTTGTCCACGCGACCTCGCCTCCACTCCTCTCGGATCATCAAAAGATTCAAATGATCCGCTAATTCAGCCACCACCCTAGCTACTACGGCCGGCCACCATGTCGTCCTTCGACTCCGTCGCTGCCATCGCCGGCGACGACGAAGCGCTCGCACATTCTCCCTTTGGCATCTCCGACGGCTACAACGCCGAGGGCAGCCGGGGCCACGGCATGCATCGCGGCCACCGCTTCGCCACGTCCTACTCCTCCTTCGGCACCGCCCTCTCCGAGGACGACCTCGTGGGGATCGCCGGCGAGGGGTTTGGCAGTGGGTATGGCGCGTACACCATGGCGCCGGACTCCAACGGCAGCGGCTACATCGGGGTCGAGGAAGTGCTGATGGGCAGCCTGCTCCAGGGCGGCATCGGTGGCAGCATCGATGACGACCTGTTCGTCAGGGCTGTCGACGACAGGGCCGTCCTGCCGCCGCCGGAGGCCATGAGAGACGAGGGCACCCTCCGGCGTGAGTGGCGCCGGTGAGCACTATATACAATCTCTTCTATATACATCAGGTCACCGTGTACGCAGATTTCTGTGACATGCATGCCATTTACTCATGATCGCCAACATTTCAACACTTGAGTTGACAACATCTGGTTTCATTCATGTCGCAGCCAAAACAGGTTGAGGCTGGAGGAGAAGGAGCGCAAGGAGAGGGAGCGGCGCGCCGAGATCATCGCGGAGGCCGAGGAGTTCAAGAAATCCTTCCTGGAGAAGCGCAAGCTCAACTGCCAGAGGAGGCGCACACACAACAGAGACAAGGAGAAGGCATGTTCCACTTCCATCTTCTTTTTTATCTCAGTTAGGCTGCATGTTCCACTCGGATGATCAAAGTCAAATGCAAATGCCAGGTGTTCATGGCGAACCAGGAGAAGTTCCACAAGGAGGCGGACCAGCAGTACTGGAGGGCGATCGCGGAGCTGGTCCCGCACGAGATCCCGGGGCTGGAGAAGCGGGGCGCCGCCGGCAGGAAGAAGAAGGAGCTGGAGAAGAAGCCCAACATCGTGGTTGTGCAGGGGCCCAAGCCGGGCAAGCCCACGGACCTCTCCCGGATGCGCCAGGCCCTCGCGAAGCTCAAGCAAAACCCGCCAGCGCACATGGTGCCGACGCCCCCGCCGGAGGCCAAGGAGGAAAAGAAGGACGGCGACAAGGACGCCAAGAAGGACGGTGGCAAGGGTCCAAAGCAGGCGGAGGAGAAGAAAGACGGCAAGAAGGTAGCCGGAGAAGGCGAGAAGAAGGCGACGACCGGTGTTGGGAAGGCTGCGACAGGTGGTGGCAATGCTGCTGCCGCCGCTCCCCCGGCGGATAAGGCACCTAAACAACCGGCGATGAAGAAGTGACTGTGGTAATAGCACCTGGACCCGTCCATTGCGTTGCAGTTCATTCTCTTCTTCTAGCGGTGATTTTAACTTCAGCTCAGTTTGTTTCTGTTTCATAATATATGTTATGCATAAACTGTTCCGAGTTTGGTCATTCAAGAATTGATTAAAAAGGTTCATCTTTTGGTTCATCGAGAGTTGTAGAGTTCACTTATATATTTTTCATCTTTGAAATGAATGGACTTACAAATAAGATGGAACTGGTGAGTTTGCAGTTATGGTTTCAAAAACCGCCAATTTGAAACTTTTTGCAAAAACATACCCGTATTGTGCCCAACTTTCACAAAAAACACTGATGAGGCAGTTACTTAATTTTGACCCCAATTGTGACAGATGTGGCCCACCCGTCAGAACCTGGTAAACGATAAAGGAATGACCAAAAGTTCATGGTTTAAAAAATGTCCATGAATCTTTTTATATACAGCGGTCGTGTTTACCCCATCCATAAATGAATCTTTGCAAGGCGCAGATTCTACAATTTTATCATTAATTGGCATTTTGTCTCGGGGGTTGCATGGCCAAACTTTCTTAACCAAGTCAGGGAACCCCTCCCTAGCAAGCCATTCCAGCTCAAATTTAAACTGTGTCTGGTTACTACTCGGAGGAGGATGACCAAGATCAGTTAGAAATGGAACATGATCTGATATGGCATCAAATTTTTTTCCCGCGCCCATACCAAAGATGGAGGTAGAAGAAATCTGTATGCCTAGTCGATGCCACTAGCATCCGGTCAAGTTTGTCATATGTACCAAACATAGTGAGCTCTTGCAAATTCAAGTTGCCAGGAACAACATTGAACATGAAAGGTCACCGACTGCCAAACTGGTCATTTCTTTTCTTCTCTTCTAATAACGGAGGTGAAGGAAATATGCCCTAGAGGCAATAATAAAGTTATTATTTATTTCCTTATTTAATGATAAATGTTTATTTCATGCTAGAATTATATTAACCGAAAACTTAGTACATGTGTGAATACATAGACAAAACATACTGTCCCTAGTATGCCTCTACTTGACTAGCTCGTTAATCAAAGATGGTTGAGTTTCCTAACCATAGACATGTGTTGTCATTTGATGAACGGGATCACATAATTAGGAGAATGATGTGATGGACATGACCCATCCGTTAGCTTAGCATTATGATCGTGACAGTTTCATTGCTACTGCTTTCTTCATGACTTATACAAGTTCCTCAGACTATGAGATTATGCAACTCCCGAATACCGGAGGAACACTTTGTGTGCTACCAAACGTCACAACGTAAAAGGGTGATTATAAAGGTTCTCTATAGGTGTCTCCAAAGGTGTTTGTTGGGTTGGCATAGATCGAGATTAGGATTTGTCACTCCGTGTTTCGGGGAGGTGTCTATGGGCCATAGGTTCAGCCATAGGTTCTATCTGTTGGGGACCGTAGCAATAATTCAAAATTTTCTATGCATCACCAAGATCAATCTATGGAGATTCTAGCAACAAGAGAGGGAGAGGATGAGTGTATCTTTATACCCTTGAAGATCGCGATGCGGAAGCGTTACAAGAACGCGGTCGGTGGAGTCGTACACGAAGCGATTCAGATCGCGGTCGAATCCGATCTAAGCACCGAACAATGATGCCTCCGGTTCAACACACGTACAGCCCGGGGACGTCTCCTCCTTCTTAATCCAGCAAGGGGAGAGGAGAAGTTGAGGGAGAACTCCGACAGCACGACGGTATGGTGGTGGTGTAGCTCGTGGTTCTCCAGCAGGGCTTCGCCAAGCACTACGGAGGAGGAGGAGGTGTTGGAGGAGGGAGAGGGTTGCGCCAGGGAAGAGGTGTGGCTGCCCTCCCACCCCTCCACTATATATAGGGGCAAGGGGAGAGGGGAGGCGCCCTAGGGTTTCCCCTAGGGGCGGCGGCCAAGCACATTGGATCTCCCTAGGGAAAATCCTAGGGAGACTTGCCCCCAAGCCAAGCAGGTGGACGATTGCCTCCCAAGCCAGGTGGAGGCGCCCCACCTCCCCAAATAACGTGGGAAAGGGTGTGGGGGCGCAACACCCCTTAGTGGGCTGGTTTGCCCCTACCCCTTTGGCCCATAAGGCCCTCCAACACTTGCCGGGGCTCCCGAAACACCTTTCGGTCATGTTGGCCATAGCCTGGTACCCCCGGAACACATCCGGACTCTAATACCCTTCGTCCAATATATCGATCTTCACCGTCAGACCATTCCAGAACTCCTCGTGACGTCCGGGATCACATCTGGGACTCCGAACTACCTTCGGTAACCACATACTATTTCCCATAACAACTCTAGCATCACCGAATCTTAAGTGTGTAGACCCTACGGGTTCGGGAACCATGCAGACATGACCGAGACGTTCCCCGGCCAACAACCAACAGCGGGATCTGGATACCCATGTTGGCTCCCACATGTTCCACGATGATCTCATCGGATGAAACACGATGTCAAGGATTCAAGCAATCCCGTATACAATTCCCTCTGTCAATCGGTACGTTACTTTCCCGAGATTCGATCGTCGGTATCCCAATACCTCGTTCAATCTCGTTACTGGCAATTCACTTTACTCGTTCCGTAATTCATGATCTCGTGACTAATTACTTAGTCACATTGAGCTCATTATGATGATGCATTACCGAGTGGGCTAAGAGATACCTCTCCATCATACGGAGTGACAAATCCCAGTCTCGATTCATGCCAACCCAACAGACACTTTCGGAGATACCTGTAGTGCACCTTTATAGCCACCCAGTTACGTTGTGACGTTTGGTACACCCAAAGCATTCCTACGGTATCCGGGAGTTGCACAATCTCATGGTCTAAGGAAATGATACTTGACATTAGAAAAGCTCTTAGCAAACGAACTATACGATCTTGTGCTATGCTTAGGATTGGGTCTTGCCATCACATCATTCTCCTAATGATGTGATCCCGTTATCAATGACATCCAATGTCCATGGTCAGGAAACCATAACCATCTATTGGTCAACGAGCTAGTCAACTAGAGGCTCACTAGGGACATGTTGTGGTCTATGTATTCACACATGTATTACGATTTCCAGTTAATACAATTATAGCATGAACAATAGACAATTATCGTGAACAAGGAAATATAGTAATAACCATTTTATTATTGCCTCTAGGGCATATTTCCAACAGTCTCCCACTTGCACTAGAGTCAATAATCTAGTTCACATCACTATGTGATTGTAATGTATCCAACACCCATGGTGTTTGATCATATCTCGCTTGTGAGAGAGGTTACACTAGTAGAAAAGGGGGCAATGGTCCAGGCCGGGTCAGCCCATTAGTCCCGGTTCAATCCAGAACCGGGACCAATGGGGGCATTGGACCCGGTTCGTGAGCCCCGGGGCCCGGCCGGGCCACGTGGTCCATTGGTCCCGGTTCGGCTGGACCTATTGGTTCCGGTTGGTGGGACGAACCGGGACCAATGCGCCTCGCTCCTGGCCCAACACCATTTGTCCCGGTTGGTGGCGTGAACCGGGACCAAAGACTGCCCTTTAGTCCCGGTTCGTGGCACGAACCGGGACCAATTAGTTGCCTATATCTACCCCTCGCCCGCGAGCAGAGCACTCCCAGTGCTCTGTTTTTCGTGGCCGGCGAGGGGAGAGCTTTGTGGTGCTCTAGCTCACCTCCTATGCAGACGAGGTGTTCGATGGAATGCCCGAGCCACACTACTTAAGCTTTCTCCTCTCCAAGCTCGACCTCCAAGCTCCATTTTCCTCAATATTTGTCTAGGTTTAGCGGTCCGTCACGTCTCGTCCCCGTCTTCACCGCCGTTGATCGCCCGCGCCGATCTCTTCGCCGGCACCACCGTGGTGAGCCTCTTGTTCTTATCTTCTTTCTGAAAGAAAAAAAATCTTACTTGTATATTTATATAGATACTTGTATAATTTTCTTACTTTTATTATTGCATCTTATATAGTGCGATGGTTTTGGTATCCGCCCCCGTCGGCCCTCGTCCTGTCTATGATTCAGATGTGGTATATATTATCTTTTCATAACTATTGGTTCATTTATTGTTTATGACAATTATGCCGACCAACGTGACATAGATTTTATTTATCTAGGAGGTTGTTGAACCAGAAATTCCAACCGACCCTATTGTCGAGAGGTTAAATTTAGTTGAAGAAGAAAACAATTTGTTGAAGGAAAAAATTAGAAAAATTGAGGAGGAGAAGATGATATTGGAGTTGCATGTTGCGGATGTCGTCGATGATCACAAGATCAAGATGGATGCAATGCGCTTGAAGATTAGAAAGATTAGAAAATATGCCATTCATACCAAGGCTTGGTATCATTATGCCGTTGGATCAGTTGTTACATTGGTTGCGATTATGATCGCATTTGTTTTCGCATTGAAATGTTTTACATAGTTTCAGTGTATGATTTAATTAATTTAGATGCTCTGCAGAGCTTTATGTTGTTAGATGAGAACTATGTATGTACTTTGGTTTTGATGTGATGATGAACTTCTATTAATTTGGTCACTTAATTATCTATTCATGATGTTCTGTAATGATTTTTGACACACTTAATTATATATAATGCACGCAGATGAACCGGCAATGGATGTACGGTTCAAGACACACCTCCGAGTACATTAAGGGCGTGCATGATTTTCTCGAAGTGGCTGAGGCAAACAAGCAGAATGGTTTTATGTGTTGTCCATGCCCTATATGTGGGAATACAAAGTCTTACTTTGACCGGAAAATCCTCCACACCCACCTGCTTTACAAGGGTTTCATGCCACACTATAATGTTTGGACGAGGCACGGAGAAATAGGGGTTATGATGGAAGACGGCGAAGAAGAAGAGTACGATGACAACTATGTGCCCCCTGAATATGGTGATGCTACTGAAGATCAAGAGGAACCAGACGATGTGTAGGATGATGCTGCAACGAGCGAAGCTGCTGAAGATCAAGAGGAACCAGACGATGTGCCCGATGATGATGATCTCCGTCGGGTCATTGTCGATGCAAGGACGCAATGCAAAAGTCAAAAGGAGAAGCTGAAGTTCGATCGCATGTTAGAGGAACACAAAAAAGGGTTGTACCCCAATTGCGAAGATGGCAACACAAAGCTCGGTACCATACTGGAATTGCTGCAGTGGAAGGCAGAGAATGCTGTGCCTGACAAAGGATTTGAGAAGGTACTGAAAATATTGAAGAAGAAGCTTCCAAAGGATAACGAATTGCCCGACAGTACATACGCAGCAAAGAAGGTCGTATGCCCTCTAGGATTGGAGGTGCAGAAGATACATGCATGCCCTAATGACTGCATCCTCTTCCGTGGTGCGTACAAGGATCTGAACGCATGCCCGGTATGCGGTGCATTACGGTATAAGATCAGACGAGATGACCCTGGTGATGTTGACGGCGAGCCCCCCAGGAAGAGGGTTCCTGCGAAGGTGATGTGGTATGCTCCTATAATACCACGGTTGAAACGTCTGTTCAGAAACAGAGAGCATGCCAAGTTGATGCGATGGCACAGTGAGGACCGTAAGAAAGACGGGAAGTTGAGAGCACCCACTGACGGGTCGCAGTGGAGAAAAATCGATAGAAAGTACTGGGATGAGTTTGCAAGTGAGCCAAGGAACGTATGGTTTGCTTTAAGCGCGGATGTCATTAATCCTTTCGGGGAGCAGAGCAGCAATCACAGCACCTGGCCCGTGACTCTATGTATGTATAACCTTCCTCCTTGGATGTGCATGAAGCGGAAGTTCATTATGATGCCAGTTCTCATCCAAGGCCCTAAGCAACCCAGCAACGACATTGATGTGTACCTAAGGCCATTAGTTGAAGAACTTTTACAGCTGTGGAATGGAAACGGTGTACGTACGTGGGATGAGCACAAACAGGAGGAATTTAACCTAAAGGCATTGATGTTCGTGACCATCAACGATTGGCCCGCTCTCAGTAACCTTTCAGGACAGACAAACAAGGGATACCACGCATGCACGCACTGTTTACTTGACACCGATAGTATATACCTGGCAAGCTGCAGGAAGAATGTGTACCTGGGCCATCGTCGATTTCTTCCAACCAATCATCAATGTCGAAAGAAAGGCAAGCATTTCAAAGGCGAGGCAGATCACCGGAAGAAGCCCGCCATGCGTACCGGTGATCACTTACTTGCTATGGTCAATGATTTACACGTAATCTTTGGAAAGGGTCCCGGCGCACTAGCTGTTCCGAGTGATGCTGGGGGACACGCACCCATGTGGAAGAAGAAATCTATATTTTGGGACCTACCCTACTGGAAAGACCTAGAGGTCCGCTCTTCGATCGACGTGATGCACGTGACGAAGAACCTTTGCGTGAATCTGCTAGGCTTCTTGGGCGTGTATGGGAAGACAAAAGATACAACTGAGGCACGGGAGGACCTACAACGTTTGCACGAAAAAGACGGCATGCCTCCAAAGCAGTATGAAGGTCCTGCCAGCTATGCTCTTACCAAAGAAGAGAAGGAAATCTTCTTTGAATGCATGCTTAGTATGAAGGTCCCGACTGGCTTCTCGTCTAATATAAAAGGAATAATAAATATGGCAGAAAAAAGTTTCAGAACCTAAAGTCTCATGACTCCCACGTGATTATGATGCAACTGCTTCCGGTTGCATTGAGGGGGCTTCTACCGAAAAACGTCCGATTAGCCATTGTGAAGCTATGTGCATTCCTCAATGCAATCTCTCAGAAGGTGATCGATCCAGAAATCATACCAAGGCTAAGGAGTGATGTGGTGCAATGTCTTGTCAGTTTTGAGCTGGTGTTCCCACCATCCTTCTTCAATATCATGACGCACGTCCTAGTTCATCTAGTTGACGATATTGTCATTTTGGGCCCTGTATTTCTACACAATATGTACCCCTTTGAGAGGTTCATGGGAGTCCTAAAGAAATATGTCCGTAACCGCGCTAGGCCAGAAGGAAGAATCTCCATGGGCCATCAAACAGAGGATGTCATCGGGTTTTGTGTTGACTTCATTCCTGGCCTTAAGAAGATGAAGATAGGTCTTCCTAAATCGCGGTATGAGGGGAGACTGACTGGAAAAGGCACGCTTGGAAGGGACTCAATAATATGCAGGGACGGATATTCTTGGTCTCAAGCACACTACACAGTTCTACAGAACTCTACCTTGGTGACCCCGTATGTCGATGAACACAAGAACAGTCTGCGCTCCAAACACCCGGAGCAGTGCGATGACTGGATTACATGTAAACACATCAGGACTTTTAGCAGTTGGTTGGAAGCACGTATCAGAGGTGACAACACTGTTTGTGATGAGCTGTACTTGTTGTCCAGGGGACCATCTTTGACTATATTGATTTGGAAAGGATACGAGATAAATGGGAATACATTTTACACGATTGACCAAGATCAAAAGAGCACCAACCAAAACAGCGGTGTCCGCTTTGATGCAACAACCGAGAGGGGAAAGAACACATATTATGGTTACATAGTGGACATATGGGAACTTGACTACGGAGTAGATTTTAAGGTCCCTTTGTTTAAGTGCAAATGGGTCAATCTGTCAGGAGCCGGGGTACAGGTAGACCCATAGTACGGAATGACAACAGTGGATCTGAAAAATCTTGGGTATACTAACGAACCGTTCGTCCTAGCCAATGATGTGGCACATGTTATCTATGTGAAGGACATGTCTACCAGACCGAGAAAGAGAAAAGATAAGGAAGCGAATACATCATACGATGAGCCAAAGCGCCACATAGTTCTTTCAGGAAAAAGGGACATCGTGGGAGTGGAGGACAAGACAGACATGTCTGAAGATTATGAAAAGTTTCATAAAATTCCTCCCTTCAAAGTCAAGGCTGACCCCAGCATCCTGATAAACGATGAAGATTATCCATGGTTACGGCGCAATAAGCAAATGACACAAGCGAAGAAAAAGTGAAGACTTTCTCCCGCAACTATCATGATGATACCATGCCAACTTTGTAACTGACGAGTATGATACCATTGTCCGTTTTGTACATGCACATGCTATGTGGGTCAATTTATGATACCATGCCAACTTTCAACTTTTTCAGAGTTCATTTGAAATGCTTTAATGTCTTATGGTTCGGCCCTCGTAATAATTAAAAATAGCAACAATAAGTATTTTGTTGTAAATAGAAACAAAATAAAATAAATAAAGCAAGAAAGAAAACAAAAAAACAAAAAAAGTGTTTTCAAATTTGAAAACTAATGGCACTAATAGAAAGTTTATAATCTTCCTAAAACTAAAAGCAAAAACAATTAAAAAATAAAGAAAAAAACAAAAAAATAAATAATGCAGAAAACAAAAGAAAAAAACAACAATAAGTATTTTGTTGTAAGTAGAAACAAAATAAAAT
>NC_041383.1:40498219-40499339 GCF_002162155.2 Triticum dicoccoides
GCCACCCGTTCCCTGACCCCGTCGCCGTCGCCGCGCGCGCCGCCCCTTCCCCGACCCCGTCGCCGTCGCCGCGCGCGCCGCCCCTTCCCCAACCCCGTCGCCGTCGCCCCGAACACATGCCGCCGCCTTCGGTCCGGCCGCCGGCGCCCTTTCCTCTTATTTTTTTGTGCATTTTATGTATATGTTCTCTGTGTATATATGTATATGTTCTCTGTGTATATATGTTCATATATGCAAAAGTTAGATTTTAGAAAAACTTTATATATGCAAAACTTTATATCTGCAAAAATTTATACATATATGTAAGTATATATGTATGTATAGATGTATGTATGTGGATACATGAGGGGGATCGATATACCCCCTCTCCGATAGAATTTTTGTGCATTTTAGGTTAGTGTATATATATGTTGATGTATATATGCAAAAGATAGATTTTTAGAAAAAATACTATTTTTTCTGTTGATGATATGATGATGTTTTTTTTCATATATGGACATTTAAAGTAAAATAAGGAAAAGGAAGAAAAGAGGAAGAAGGAAGAAGGAAGAAAGAAGAAGAAAAAGAATGAGAGGAAAAAGGAAAATAAGAAGATGAAGAAGAGGAGGGGAAGAAGAGGAGAAATAAATAAGAAGAGGAAAAAAGAAGAAAAAGAAGAGGAGAAGAAGAAAGGAATAGAGGAAAAGAAGAAAAAATAGAAAAACAAATTCTATTTTTTCTTCTTCTCTATTCCTTTCTTCTTCTCCTCTTTTTTTTTCTTCTTCTTCCTTCTTCCTTCTTCCTCTTTTCTTCCTTTTCCTTAATTATTTTCCTTTCTCGTCGTTGTCGCGTCGTTGTCGATATAACCCCCTCGAGATAACTTCTACATGAGGGGCGGTCGATATAAATACCCCCCCTCGGCCCTCTCGCTCGACCAAAACTCTCGAGGACACCCAAACCCTAGAGAGAAAACGATGTTGGTCTCCTACCCCCTCCCGCCGCGCCCCTACCCTACAAATTAACTCTCTCGAAGCGTTGTTGTGTCGAGGCGACCCCAAACCCTAGAGAAGCAGCGTCGAGGCCACTAACATGATTCCTTATTGTGATTAGCTGGCTAGTTCTATGTTTGCCACTAATATAT
>NC_041383.1:40499773-40553589 GCF_002162155.2 Triticum dicoccoides
TATAAACATGTTGTATATATTTGCAGAAACTATGGAGCACTGCCGAGACGAAGAAACAGAAGCGATATTGAGGGACATAATCGCAAACGGAAGGGATGAAGTTGCGTCATTTCTCCTCGACACCGTTGGTCAGCTGGAAGAACGGGGTGAAGAAGAGGGCTATGTTCATGATGGATTCGGCCCATTAATGCCAGTATAAGAACAGGACTATGTTCATGATGGCTCCGGTGACACAATGGAGGAACAAGAAGGAGACCGTGCTGACTGCTCCGGTGATCGAACCGAGCCCGACCAGGTATATATATATTCGTTAAGCCCGTGCTGACTAGTTAATTGATGCTTCCATTGTTTTGGTATATGTACACATACTAATTACTCTTGTCTTTCTTCCTTATAATTTCTAGCCCTCCGGATCGAGCACAACTTCGGTAAGGAGACGAGGCCCGAAGAAAAAGTTGAGCTCGGATGAAAACTTTGAGATCATAGAAATCGCGCCCGACGGCGAACCGATTGAACCCATCCGGACAAGGAAGGCATTTTCTTCTCAGTGCGGGGTTCTTGTTAGGGAGAAGATCCCGATCAGCATCCAACAATGGTATAAGCCTAAGGAGGAAGACCCTGAGGTGTCTTATGTCAATGATATGCAGAAAGAATATCTTTGGACTGAGCTAAAGGCAAACTTCACCCTACCGCCAGAGGAGGATCCGGAGAAGCCAGTTAAAGAGGAATTAATCAAGTCTTGTTCTCTTAAGAAGATGGCAACCCTAATGAGGAGGTGGAGGAAAGAGCTGAACCAGTTTGTCAAAAATAAAAAGACATCAGAATTCATCGGCAAATATGAGAAGATCAAAGATCACTGGCCCGCATTTGTGGCCCACAAGACATCGGAAAAGAGTAAGAAGATGTCGGAGACAAACAAGAAAAATGCTGCAAAGAAGACGCTTCACCATCGCACGGGGTCAGGTGGCTACCTGCAAGCCCGGCCTAAGTGGTCCAAGGCTGAGAATGATCTGCTTGAAAAAGGGATCGAACCAGAGACAATGAGATGGCCAGACCGTTGCCAGACTTGGTTCTTCGGGTCTGGCGGAACCTTGGACCCTGTAACAGGGTTTTGCCAGTGTACGGACGAGCAACTGGAAATACCAGTCAAGAACCTTCGACACTATATCGATGCAGCGCAGCGAGGGACGTTCCTTCCAAACAGAGAGAAGGACGAGCTCACAATGGCCCTTGGGAATCCTGAGCACCCTGGACGGACACGAGGCACGCCAGGATCCATTCCGTGGAAGGTTGATTTTCTGGACGCAGGGGGTTACAAAACCCACGAGAGGAGGAAGAAACTGGAGCAGGACCAACTACAGGCGCTGCACGAAAGGGTAATGGGGCTAGAGGATCGAGAAGAGGAACGAGAAGCAACAGATCGCAGCAAACGACCTGCCGAAGCTTCCCCCGAAGCTACCCCGCCATCTCAGCGGAGAAGCAGCGTGGCTTCCACCGAGCTGCTTCAGCCGGAGCATGTCTTGACGGCTCCTGCCAGCTATCCCGTGGATGGTATCACGGAGTCTCAAAATTGCCACATGATGGCGCGATGGATGAATTTGAAAGTCAAGGCGGCTGTTGGCCAAGTTTATCCTAGTGGACCCGGCACAACTTATCACTGCCAGCCGATTCCAAAAGGATATGCTAAGGTGATGGTGGATGAAATAATAGAGGAATTTGAGGACCTCGTGCTTGACCACCCTACCAGTGAAGGGGAGACTAGGCTGGGTTCTGCTCTGAAGACTCCATGCCTATGGAAGAAGGAGCTCATCAACCTTCTTAACTGGACGCCTCCGCCTCCTCCTCCTGCTCCGGCGAGTCAGGGCACTCCGCCTCCTCCACCGCCTCCTCCTCCGGTGAGTGACGATCAGGGCATGCGTCGCGGCACTCCGCCTCCTTCTCCGGCGCATGGCGGCACTCTGCCTCCTTCTCCGCCTGCGCCGGCGCTCCCGAGCAGCCAGCAGCATCCTCCTTCTCTGCCTCGCCAGCAAGGGCGGAAGAGACCCGCCGCCGCCCCGGTTGCTCTGGCGCGTCGTACTCCTTCTCCTCCGCCTCGTAAGCAAGCACGAAAGAAGACAGACGCCGCAGCCGCTCTGTCTGCTCTGGCGTCTAGCAGCACAACCAGAGGCGGGAGGCAATACAAATACGGTCCATCATCTCTCAAGCCTCTAGAGAAGTTACCGTACGAGAGGTCCGAGGAGGAAAACGATACGATTGTGCGGACCCACGTGAAGGAGTTCTTTGAAGGGGTGAAAGCAAAGAGACATCCACCTCCGGAGGAGAAGGTACATCCGGTGAAAGCAAAGCGCACTATCGATGCCCTGAGGAAACCACCAAAGTCTCCGCCGAGAACCAACTATGAGCGCATTACTTAACAGACATATCTCCAAGCCCAGCGGTCGGGAACTACTGTTAGTGCTAAAAGGTTAAAAGAACGAGCAAAGGGGAAAAAAATTGCCCTGCTCGGCGAACAAGCACAGCAATCGTGCCCCCCGCTCAATGTGTCTAATGCTCCGGGGACGGTGGCCGGTTATGGCAATCTTGACGATTACCTGCCTGACGATGCACTTCCTGATTTCTTGGAGGTGGACGAACACAGATACGAGTACGGGAAGCCTCTCGTCAAAGATGAAAAATCTCTGACAACAATGATGCGAAGATTCCATAATTGGTACATGGAAACCTGCAGAGATTCTGAGGGTAAGAATGCTTTGTATCTGCATATTAAAGAGGAGCACGATCTCGTTGCAAATGATCTGTTGACTGTTCCATTTGATGAGTTCTTCGCGTTCTTCAATCAAAAGTCCCTCGATAAACTAATGGTCTTTTGCTACTGTCTGTAAATACTATCTCTGTCATTAAGTCTCTATATATAGCTCGGCTCTTTCATTTCATGTATTTATAATTAATTATCCTCAATATATTATGCAGATTGAAGATCGTCGAGTGCAAAAAACAAGAAATTTATGATATTGGGTTCATTAACACAAATATCATAGATGAATTTCTGGTTAAAAAGGACATCAAAGAGGCCGAGGACAACGTCCTACAATCATTGATAAAAAATCAAAACAAAGATACCATACTCTTTCCTTACAACGGCAAGTGAGTGTTACTGTCGTGTGCATATTCGGTTTCCCTTATTAGTCGAGCGAGGTTATAGTAATGTAATTGATGAGTTATGCATGCGTGCGCAGGTACCACTATATTCTTCTGGAGATTAAGCTTGAGCGTGGACTAGTAACCGTCTTAGACTCGAGACAGAAAGATCCCAAATCCTATGCAGACATGACTGAAATGCTCAGCAAGTAAGTTCAATCGATCATTATCGCACCATATCGGCAACTTTTTTTCATTTCCTGATATCTCAAGTAATAATTATTATTTTCTTTGTCTTGCAGGGTTTGGAAACAGTTCACCGCAGAAGCTCCGGGACTGCCGAAGGAGCTGCGATATACATACCCGAAAGTAAGTACTAATGGCTAGCTAGTTGCGCGCATCTCCCGTTGATTCTATAGCTATACTTTCATCAATGCCATTTATAATGCTTCATTATCAGTTTGATTGACCTCTATTTCTCGTAAAGTGTTTGTGGCAGGAAGAAGGGAATGGTTTCTGTGGATACTACGTGTGCGAGTTCATCCACAACGCGACTTTGAAAAACCAGCGGCGCTACTCTCAAAGACAATATGAAGTGTGTAAGCAATAATATTCACAATTTCATTTTATTGCACCATCATTTCTGTTGAGTTTCATTCATATATATGTATTAATTAACCCCCTTCTTCAAATTAGACGTGGCAGATGCGGAATGAACTCCTAGAACCAGATCGCATGAAAGCAATTCAAGAGGAATTGGCGGGATTCTTTCTTGACCACGTCATCAATAAAGTCGGAGAATACCATGTGGAAATTGATTTCAATTGCTAGGGGATTGTAATTATAAGAGATCTTATACATATTGTACATGCATGTATGTAGCCAGTAGCGTCAGATACTTGTTGTTCGACCAATCTCTCGGAGAAGGAGAGAGGTCGATCGATCACTTCTCTCGATATGCATGAACTTCTGTACTGAATGGTTCTCTCGATCACTTATGTATATATAGTACGTAGATTCGACCAAGCACAGACATAAGAGAGGACACTTCTCTCTATTAATTAGCTAGCTAACACAATATGTGAAACACGTAAATTAACCCCCCAAAACCCCCAATCCCCCCCCCCTCCTTTCAAAAAAATTAACAAAAACCCCAACCAATGGAATGCTGACGCGTGGATGCTTTTTGGTCCCGGTTGGTGCCACCAACCGGGACCAAAGGCCCCCTGACTAGGCTCGGCGCACAAAGCCACGTGGAGGCACATTAGTCCCGGTTCTTGTTTGAACCGGGACTAATGGGTGGAGGTATTAGTAACGGCCCATTAGTCCCGGTTCATGAACCGGGACTAAAGGCCCTCACAAACCGGGACTATTAGGTGTTTTTCTACTAGTGTTATTAGTCAACGGGTCTGAACCTTTCAGATCCGTGTGTGCTTTACAAATCTCTATGTCATCTTGTAGATGCAGCTTCCACGCGCTACTTGGAGCTATTCCAAACAACTGCTCTACTATAGAAATCTGGTTTACTACTCAGAGTCATCTGGATTAGTGTCAGAGTTTGCATCGATGTAACCCTTTACGACGAACTCTTTTACCACCTCTATAATCGAGAAAATTCCTTAGTCAACTAGTTACTAAGGATAAGTTTGACCGTTGTCCTGTGATCCATTCCTGGATCACACTTGTACCCCTTGTCTGACTCATGGCAAGGCACACTTTAGGTGCGGTACACAACATAGCATACTGTAGAGCCTACGTCTAAAGCATAGGGGACAACCTTCGTCCTTTCTCTCTATTCTGCAGTGGTCATGTCTTGAGTCTTACTCAATACTCACACCTTATAACACAGCCAATAACTCCTTCTTTGCTGATCTATTTTGAACTCCTTCAAAATCTTGTCACGGTATGTGTTCATTTGAAAGTACTATTAAGCAATTTTGATCTATCCTTATAGATCTTGATGCTCAATGTTCAAGTAGCTTAATCCAGCTTTTCCATTGAAAAACACTTTTCAAATAACTCTATATGCTATCCAGAAACTCTACATCATTTCTGATCAACAATATGTCAACAACATATACTCATCAGAAATTCTATAGTGCTCCCACTCACTTCTTTGGAAATACAAGTTTCTCATAAACTTTGTATAAACCCAAAATCTTTGATCATCTCATCAAAGCGTATATTCCAACTCCGAGATGCTTACTCCTGTCCTTAGAAGGATCGCTGGAGCTTTGCATACTTATTAGCATCTTTTAGGATTGACAAAACCTTCTGGTTGTATGACATACAACCTTTCCTCAAGAAAATTGTCGAGGAAACAATGTTTTTGACATCCTATCTGCATGATTTCATAAATAATGCAGTAACTGCTAATATAATTCCAACAGACACTTAGCATCGCTACGAGTGAGAAAGTCTCATCGTAGTCAACTCCTTGAACTTGTCGGAAAACATCTTAGCGACATCGAGCTTTCTTAATGGTGACACTTACCATCATTGTTCGTCTTCCTTTTAAAATCCATCTGTACCCAACAGCCTTACGACCATCAAGTAGTTTTTCCATAGTCTACACCTTGTTTTTAGACATGGATCCTCTCTCCGATTTTATGGCCTCAAGCCATTCGTTGGAATCAGGTCCCACCATCGCTTCTCCATAGCTCGTAGGTTCATTGTTGTCTAGCAACATGACCTCCAAGATAGGATTACGTACTACTCTGAAGTAGTACGTATCCTTGTCAACCTACGAGTTTTTGTAGTGACTTGATCCGAAGTTTCATGATCAATATCATCAACTTCCACTTCAATCGGTGTAGGCGCCACAGAAACAACTTCCTGTGCCCTGCTACACACTAGTTGAAGTGACGGTTCAATAACCTCATCAAGTCTCCACCATCCTCCCACTCAATTCTTTCGAGAGAAACTTTTCCTCGAGAAAGGACCTGATTCTAGAAACACTCCCTTTTGCTTCCGAAACTGAGACACGAGGTATACCCAACTATTTTGGGTGTCCTATGAAGATGCATTTATCCGCTTTGGGTTCAAGCTTATCAGGCTAAAACTTTTCACATAAGCGTCGCAGCCCCAAACTTTTAAGAAATGACAGCTTAGGTTTCTCTAAACCATAGTTCATACGCTGTCATCTCAACGGAATTACGTGGTGCCCTATTTGAAGTAAATGCAGTTTTCTCTAATGCCTAACACATAAACGATAGTGGTAATTCGATAAGAGACATCATGGTATGCACCATATCCAATAGGGTGCGGTTATGATGTTCGGACACACCATCACACTATGGTGTTCCAGGCGGTGTTAGTTGTGAAACAATTTCCACAATGTCTTAATTATGTGCCAAACTCGTAACTCGGATATTCATCTCTATGATCATATCATAGACATTTTATCCTCTTGTCACGACGATCTTCAACTTCACTCTGAAATTACTTGAACCTTTCAATAATTCAGACTTGTGTTTCATCAAGTAAATATACTCAGCATCTACTCAAATCATCTGTGAAGTAAGAACATAACCATATCCACTGCGTGCCTCAGCACTCATTGCACTGCACACATCAAAATGTATTACTTCCAACAAGTTGCTTTCTTGTTCCATCTCACTGAAAACGAGGCCTTTCAGTCATCTTGCCCATGTGGTATGATTTGCATGTCTCAAGTGAGTCCAAATGATCCATTTGTATGGAGTTTCTTCATGCATATATACCAATAGACATGGTTCGCATGTCTCAATCTTTTCAAAAATGAGTGAGTCCAAAGATCCATCAACATGGAGCTTCTTCATGCGTTTTATATCAATATGACTCAAATGGCAGTGCCACAAGTATGTGGTACTATCATTACTATCTTATATCTTTTGGCATGAACATGTGTATCACTACGATCAAGATTCAATAAACCATTCATTTTAGGTGCAAGACCACTGAAGGTATTATTCAAATAAACAAAGTAACCATTATTCTCCTTAAATGAATAACCGTATTGTGATAAACATAATCCAATCATGTCTATGCTCAACGCAAACACCAAATAACAATTATTTAGGTTTAGCACCAATCTCGATGGTAGAGGGAGCATGCGATGCTTGATCACATCAACCTTGGAAACACTTCCAACACATATCATCATCTCACCTTTAGCTAGTCTCCGTTTATTCCGCAGCTTTTATTTCGAGTTACTAACACTTAGCAACCGAACCGGTATCTAATACGCTGGTGCTACTAGGAGTACTAGTAAAGTACACATTAATATAATGTATATCCAATATACTTCGGTCGACCTTGCCAGCCTTCTCATCTACCAAGTATCTAGGGTAGTTCTGCTTCAGTGATCGTTCCCTCATTCCAGAAGCACTTATTCTCGGGTTTGGGTTCAACCTTGGATTTCTTCACTAGAGCAGCAACTGATTTGCCGTTTCATGAAGTATCCCTTCTTGCCCTTGCCCTTTCTTGAAACTAGTGGTTTTACTAACCATCAACAATTGATGCTCCTACTTGTTTTCTACTTCCGCGGTGTCAAACATCGCGAATTTCTCAAGGATCATCATGTCTATCCCTGATATGTTATAGTTCATCACGAAGCTCTAATAGCTTGGTGGTAGTGACTATGGAGAACCATCACTATCTCTTAAGGAAGATTAACTCCCACTCGATTCAAGTGATTGTAGTACTCAGACAATCTGAGTACATGCTCAATGATTGAGCTTTTCTCCCTTAGTTTGCAGGTTAAGAAGCTTGCCGAAGGTCTCATACCTCTTGACATGGGCACGAGCCTGAAATCCCAATTTAAGCTCTTGGAACATCTCATATGTTTTGGGACGTTTCAAAAATGTCTTCGGTGCCTCAATTCTAAACCATTTAACATTACGCACTGAACTATCACGTATTCATCAAAACGTGTATGTCAGATGTTCGCAACATCCACAAACGACGCTCGAGGTTCAGCACACCGAGCGATGCATTAAGGACATAAGCCTTCTGTGCAGCAATGAGGACAATCCTCAGTATATGGACCCAGTCCGCATAATTGCTACTGTCAACTTTCAAATAAATTTTCTCTAGGAACATTTCTTAGACAGTAGAACTAAAGTGTAAGCTACGACATAATTTGCAAAGACCTTTTGACTATGTTCATGATAATTAAGTTCATCTGATTATTTAATGAACTCCCACTTAGATAGACATCCCTCTAGTAATCTAAGTGATACATGATCCGAGTCAACTAGGCCGTGTCCGATCATCACGTGAGACGGACTAGTCATCATCGGTGAACATCTTTATGCCGATCGTATCTACTATACGACTCATATTCGACCTTTCGATCTCTTGTGTTCCGAGGCCATGTCTGTACATGCTAGGCTCGTCAAGTCAACCTAAGTGTTTCGCATGTGTAAATCTGGCTTACACCCGTTGTATGTGAATGTTAGAATCTATCACACCCGATCATCAAGTGGTGCTTCGAAACAACAAACTTTCGCAACGGTGCACAATTAGGGGGAACACTTTCTTGAAATTTTATGAGGGATCATCTTATTTATGCTACCGTCGTTCTAAGCAAATAAGATGTAAACATGACAGACATCACATGCAAATCATAAAGTGACATGATATGGCCAATATCATCTTGCACCTTTGATCTCCATCTTGAGGCACGACATGATCACCTTTGTCACCGGCATGACACCATGATCTTCATCATCATGATCTCCATCATCGTGTCTTCATGAAGTTGTCTCGCCAACTATTACTTCTACTACTATGGCTAACGATTTAGCAATAAAGTAAAGTAATTACATGGCGTTATTTAATGACACACAGGTCATACAATAAATTAAGACAACTCCTATGGCTCCTGCCGGTTGTCATACTCATCGACATGCAAGTCCTGATTCCTATTACAAGAACATGATCAATCTCATACGTCACATATTATTCATCACATTTTTTTGGCCATATCACATCACATAGCATACCCTGCAAAAACAAGTTAGACGTCCTCTAATTGTTGTTGCATGTTTTACGTGGCTGCTATGGGTTTCTAGCAAGAACGTTTCTTACCTACGCAAAAGTCACAACGGTGATATGCCAATTGCTATTTACCCTTCATAAGGACCCTTTTCATCGAATCCGATCCGAGTAAAGTGGGAGAGAGTGGCACCCGCTAGCCACCTTTATGCAAGAAGTCCATGTCAGTCGGTGGAACCTGTCTCACGTAAGTGTACGTGTAAAGTCGGTCCGGGCCGCTTCATCCCACAATACCATCGAAACAAGATAGGACTAGTAACAGCAAGCATATTGAACAAAACGAACGCCCACAACTACTTGTGTTCTACTCGTGCATAGAATCTACACAATAGACCTAGCTCATGATGCCACTGTTGGGGAATGTAGCAATAATTCAAAATTTTCTATGCATCACCAAGATCAATCTATGGAGATTCTAGAAACAAGAGACGGAGAGGATGAGTGTATCTTCATACCCTTGAAGATCGCGATGCGGAAGCGTTACAAGAACACGGTCGGTGGAGTCGTACACGAAGCGATTCAGATCGCGGTCGAATCCGATCTAAGCACCGAACAGCGGTGCCTCCACGTTCAACACACGTACAGCCCGGGGACGTCTCCTCCTTCGTGATCCAGCAAGGGGAGAGGAGAAGTTGAGGGAGAACTCCGACAGCACGACGGCATGGTGGTGGTGGAGCTCGTGGTTCTCCAGCAGGGCTTCGCCAAGCACTACGGAGGAGGAGGAGGTGTTGGAAGAGGGAGAGGGCTGCGCCAGGGAAGAGGTGTGGCTGCCCTCCCACCCCTCCACTATATATAGGGGCAAGGGGAAAGGGGGAGGCGCCCTAGGGTTTCCCCTAGGGGCGGCGGCCAAGCAGATTGGATCTCCCTAGGGAAAATCCTAGGGAGACTTGCCCCCCAAGCCAAGCAGGTGGACGATTGCCTCCCAAGCTAGGTGGAGGTGCCCCACCTCCCCAAATAACGTGGGAAAGGGTGTGGGGGGCGCACCACCCCTTATTGGGCTGGTTTGCCCCTACCCCTTTGGCCCATGAGGCCCTCCAACACTTGTCGGGGCTTCCGAAACACCTTTCGGTCATGCTGGTCATAGCCTGGTACCCCCGGAACACTTCCGGACTCCAATACCCTTCGTCCGCCGGACCATTCCGGAACTCCTCGTGACGTCCAGGATCACATCCAGGACTCCGAACTACCTTCGGTAACCACATACTATTTCCCATAACAACTCTAGCGTCACCGAATCTTAAGTGTGTAGACCCTACGGGTTCGGGAACCATGCAGACATGACAGAGACGTTCTCCGGCCAACAACCAACAGCGGGATCTGGATACCCATGTTGGCTCCCACATGTTCCACGATGATCTTATCGGATGAACCACGATGTCAAGGATTCAAGCAATCCCGTATACAATTCCCTTTGTCAATCGATATGTTACTTTCCCGAGATTCGATCGTCGGTATCCCAATACCTCGTTCAATCTCGTTACCGGCAATTCACTTTACTCGTTCCGTAATGCATGATCTCGTGACTAACTACTTAGTCACGTTGAGCTCATTATGATGATGCATTACCGAGTGGGCCGAGAGATACCTCTCTGTCATACGGAGTGACAAATCCCAGTCTCGATTCGTGCCAACCCAACAGACACTTTCGGAGATACCTGTAGTGCACCTTTATAGCCACCTAGTTACGTTGTGACGTTTGGTACATCCAAAGCATTACTACGGTATCCGGGAGTTGCATAATCTCATTGTCTAAGGAAATGATACTTGACATTAGAAAAGCTCTTAGCAAACGAACTATACGATCTTGTGCTATGCTTAGGATTGGGTCTTGTCCATCACATCATTCTCCTAATGATGTGATCTCGTTATCAATGACATCCAATGTCCATGGTCAGGAAACCATAACCATCTATTGGTCAACGAGCTAGTCAACTAGAGGCTCACTAGGGACATGTTGTGGTCTATGTATTCACACATATATTACGGTTTCCAGTTAATACAATTATAGCATGGACAATAGACAATTATCGTGAACAAGGAAATATAATAATAACCATTTTATTATTGCCTCTAGGGCATATTTCCAAGGTTATCATGTGTGCAATGATGTGTACCAGACCTGATGTATGTCTTGCTATAAGAATAGCAGGGAGGTACCAAAGTAATCCCGGAGTGGAGCACTGGACAGCGGTCAAGAACATCCTGAAATACCTGAAAAGACTAAGGATATGTTTCTCGTTTATGGAGGTGAAAAGGAGCTCGTCGTAAACGGTTACGTCGATGCATGCTTTGACACTTTTCCGGGCGTCTCTAAGTCACAAACCGGATACATATTTTCATTGAATGGAGGAGCTAACGGTTGGTGCAGTTCCAAGCAGAGCGTCGTGGCGGGATCTACGTTTGAAGCAGAGTACATTGCTGCTTCGGAAGTAGCAAATGAAGGAGTTTGGATGGAGGAGTTCATATCCGATCTAGGTGTCATACCTAGTGCATCGGGTCCAATGAAAATATTTTGTGACAATACTGGTGCAATTGCCTTGGCAAAGGAATCCAGATTTCACAAGAGAACCAAGCACATCAAGAGACGCTTCAATTCCATCCATCATCAAGTGTCGGATGGGGACATAGATATTTGCAAGATACATACGGATCTGAATGTTGCAGACCCGTTGACTAAGCCTCTTCCACGAGCAAAACTTGATCAGCACCAAAGCTCCATGGGTGTTAGAATCATTACTATGTAATCTAGATTATTGACTCTAGTGCAAGTGGGATACTGAAGGAAATATGCCCTAGAGGCAATAATAAAGTTATTATTTATTTCCTTATTTCATGATAAATGTTTATTATTCATGCTAGAATTATATTAACCGGAAACGTAGTACATGTGTGAATACATAGACAAAACATATTGTCCCTAGTATGCCTCTACTTGACTAGCTCGTTAATCAAAGATGGTTAAGTTTCCTAACCATAGACATGTGTTGTTGTTTGATGAACGGGTTCACATCATTAAGAGAATGATGTGATGGACATGACCCATCCGTTAGCTTAGCATTATGATTGTGACAGTTTCATTGCTACTGCTTTCTTCATGACTTATACAAGTTACTCAGACTATGAGATTATGCAACTCCCGAATACCGGAGGAACACTTTGTGTGCTACCAAACATCACAACGTAAAAGGGTGATTATAAAGGTGCTCTACAGGTGTCTCCGAAGGTGTTTGTTGGGTTGGCATAGATCGAGGTTAGCATTTGTCACTCTGTGTTTCGGAGAGGTGTCTCTGGGCCCTCTCGGTAATACTCATCACTATAAAGCTTGCAAGCATTGTGACTAATGAGTTAGTTGCGGGATGAAGTATTACGAACGAGTAAAGAGACTTCCCGGTAACAAGATTGAACTAGGTATGATGATACCGACAATCGAATCTCGGGCAAGTAACATACCGATGACAAAGGGAACAACGTATGTTGTTATGCGGTTTGAACGATAAAGATATTCGTAGAATATGTAAGAATCAATATGAGCATCCATGTTCCGCTATTGGTTATTGACCGGAGACGTGTCTTGGTCATGTCTACATAGTTCGAACCCGTAGGGTCCGCACGCTTAATGTTCGATGACGATTAGTATTATGAGTTAATGTGATTTGATGTACCGAAGGTTGTTCGGAGTCTCAGATGTGATCAAGGACGTGACGAGGAGTCTTGAAATGGTCGAGGCATAAATATTGATATATTTGACGGCTATGTTCGGGCACCGGAAGTGTTCCGGAGAAGTTTCGGATAAAATCGGAGTACCGGAGGGTTACTGGAACCCCCCGGGGGGCTATTGGGCCTCATGGGCCAAGTGGTGGAAGAGAGGAGGTAGGCTAAGGTGTGGCGCCCCCCCCCCCCCTAGCCCAAACCGAATTGGACTAGGGGGGTCGGGCCCCCTTTCCTTCTCTCCTTCCCCTCCTTCCTTCTCCTCCTAGTTGGACTAGGAAAGGGGGAAACCTACTCCTACTTGGAGTAGGACTCCCCCCCTTGGGCGCAGCCCTTGAGGCCGGCCGGCCCCTTCTCTCGTCCTTTATATACGGGGAGGGGGGCACCCCATAAACACACAAGTTGGTCTTTAGCCATGTGCGGTGCCCCCCTCCATAGTTTTCCACCTCGGTCATATCATCGTAGGGCTTAGGCGAAGCCCTGCGCCGGTAACTTCATCATCACCGTCACCACGTCGTCGTGCTGACGGAACTGTCCCTCGGCCTCAACTGGATCTAGAGTTCGAGGGACGTCATCGAGCTGAACGTGTGCAGATCGCGGAGGTGCCATGCGTTTGGTACTTGATCGATTCGATCGCGAAGACGTTCGACTACATCAACCGCGTTACATAACGCTTCCGCTTTCGATCTACAAGGGTACGTGGACACACTCTCCCCTCTCGTTGCTATGCATCTCCTAGATAGATCTTGCGTGATCGTAGGATTTTTTTTGAAATTAATGCGTTTCCCAACAAGAGGATGCTGACAAAAGAGAAATATCTTAGATACTTTAGTAAGTCAACCATTCCCTTTCCAGTGAACAACCTATATGTTGTAGTAAATGTCATGTTATCTATAAGGGTCCTATTTCGGTACCAAGGATGGAGTAGACACGAGTCATCAACAGATTAGTGAACATACTCTTATATGTAAGTCCCATTTGACCCCCCAAAAAATGATAAATCAATGTACTAGCGATTTGGTGGCAAGATCCTGAACACCATATGTACTTTAGATTTTTCTATCTATGTATGTATAATCATAAACTAGAAACCTCTATCAAGATATTCTTATAATCTACACATTATAGTTATCTACCAAAATAATTATGGATATACACTGAGGCATATACACTATAACCATACAAGTAGCGCAAATTGATCAGATATGTGGTTTTCTTTTTCCTTTTCTTATTTTCTCACATTTTAGAGGTTTTTTTGGTTTAACTCTTTAACTTGTAATGTGTTTAGATAAAAAAAGTATAACTTTTATTCTAAAATATGGTATAGAGACTTAGCACAACATATTAGTTGTGGGTATGAATTAAAAAAATAAAATAAATTTATAAAAGATATAAAAGTTTAGCATAAACTTAGAAATATGCACTACTAGAATTTTCGACTATGCCGAGTGTTTGGCCTTGTGCTGAGTACATTATATCAGGCACTCGGCAATTGTGTTTTTGCCGAGTTCGTACGAAAAAAGTACTTGGCTTCCCGAGCATCGACGGGGATGGCTTCCTCTTCTAGAGCGTCGACGGGACAATTTCGTCTTCCCGAGTGGCAGAGGCCTCCTCTCTATCAACAACAACCGATGTCCCCGAGCGACGACAACCTCCTCTCCCTGAGAGATGGCGACGCCTTCCCCTCAAGCCTCGACGGCTTCCTTTTTCGAGCGTTGACGGGGACAGCTTTTTCTTATAAAGTGGCAACGGTGCAATGATATAGATATACTTGCCGGCGAGGCGCGATGCGTTGGCGGGGGCGGGGTCGCCGACGAGGCGCGATACTATTGGGGATGTGGTAGCCCGCGTGCTTTTTTTATTCGTAATCCCCCTCTTTGCCAAGTGCATACGCTCGGTAAACCAATCAAGTTCTTATATTTTTGTCTCTGTCAAATAACTTTTACAGAGTAAAAGCTTTGCCTAGTGCCTAAAAGAGCACTCGGCAAACTCCTCACCGAGTGCCCGACAAAAAGTTCTCGGCAAATTTTAGTTTGCCTGAAGGGTGTATGCCAGGTGCCTTTGCCGTGTAAAATACTCATCAAAGCCTTTGCCGAGTGTTTTGGTCATTTGGAAAAGATTCAAATTACAATAGTGTGCTAAACATATATCGATGAAATCAAGTAGCAAAACACAGTTGTATTTTTCAAAAGAAGCTTCTTTTCGGTGGATTCAGCACCCATTATACAGATCCAGACATGGATGTGATAATTATCGTGTTTCTTCTAACATTTTTGACCTCTTCTTACTCTTCTTCTCTTCTCCGACTTTTTTCTTTTAAGGAAACTAGGATAATGAGTGTATCATGTAAACCCGGCAACGTGGTGCACCAGCTTGATATGTGTCCCATTGAATTTAAAAGGGACAACATAATCCTTTCGCGGGATCGAGGATGGGCACCAGCTGCCTATTTGCTCTTTGTAAACCGGCGTATGTGGCATACCGAAACAGTATTCGGTGCCCTCAGCTTCTTTTTCTCTTTCTTTTTTAATTTTTAAAAAAGATGCATCATGGGAGATTCGAACCCCAAACCTCAACATTACCTTCGAGTTCTACTAACCAACCGAAACAGGTTAGTTATTGTGTCGATTTGCTTTCTTTATAGCTTCTTATGTGGCAAATATAACTTTGTCAAAATTACTGGCCGGTTTTTCCTACTGTTAAGCCGGGTTTTCTCCTATTTTCTTTTTATTTCCTTTTCCTTTTTTTCACATGCATCAACTTTTCAAAATAAATACAAATTTCATAAACTTTTCTCAAGTTTGTAAATCTTTTTCAATTTCTTGAATTTTTTGGCAGCTTTTTTTTGAAAATCTACGAAATCTTGTATAGGTAGAATTTTTTGACAAAAAGATTCACATTTTTTTGAAAAAGTTCCAAATAGGTGGAGATTTTTTTTTTTTGAAAAACCTGCGTGTTTTTACAGAATTGATACAAAAAAATAACTTTTTAAAAAAATGTACTAACGTTTTGGCCTGCCCAATAGACATGGAGCAATGGCGTCGCCTAGTTGGGCCAAGGCCTAATCATTTTTTTTCTATCTATCCAACGGAAACGGTAATATCCGTTATTAGGATAAGATTATCCAGCCAAATTAATTTGTACTTAATCTGTTGGCCCAGAAAAGCCGCGACTATAGATGAGGGGACAGTCAGTCTCGCAGTAAGCGATTTATAGCAACTACGGACGTTTGTCCCGCTCTTTCCGCGCGTGGAACTATCGGTGACATTGTCAACTAGTGCATCACATGACAGTTGCTAGGCTGAAATGATTTATCTTCCTACGACCAGATAAATAAAGCTAACAAAATCTTTATAACCCATCTTTCCTTCATCGTGCTTGTGAAAACGTTGAATCCCTGGCTTTTCAGTTGGGGCCACATCAGCATGTTCAATGCCGATTGACCGAGCATGGGCCAAGGAGAAAACGCCATTGACCAAGGTGCTTGTTCAAACAAATTATCATTGTCTGTCGTGTTTTTCAAAGGATCAAATTGAGAAAAAGAAACTTTTTGAAATCATTCCTCTTTCATATCTTCTTCCCCTCTTAGTCCTTTCAAAAGTGGTTACTCCCAACCCGAAGCACTAGGTTCAATTTTTTTTTTGAAAGGGTCATTTTTAATATTTTGGCCCCTCCAAAAGTCACCAACATAGTTTTGGAGAGCACAAGATGCAAGGTCCGGTTGAAGAGGGCTTTGGGTGTCCTGCAGCTGATTCGCGGCTTCCAATTTTCTTTTCTCTTTCAAGCTTGTGTGGAGTTTACCCGCAAAAAAGAACATGCGTGCAGTAACATTGTTTAAATAAGCTAATGGTAATTTGAAAATGTAATCATTCTCTCGAGAATAGTTGTCCCCTAATAGTCAGCAATGTTTGTATTACCAGAACCAGGGTAAGAATATAAATGCAATCGTACATGCATAATATTAATACCACTATATGGTTTTAACTTCCAGTTTTCAAAATATTTCGACTTCAACTGAAAACACTAAATTTCTCTGAATTTCAGTTATTACGGAGCTCATTTCTGCCAAAGGGGCCAAAATTTCCATTTGAATTCATCAAAATCCAACTGACTAATTAATTAAAAAATCAATTTGTGTATACAAGCGTGACAGGTGAAATATTTTGACCGAAATGCATTTATTTCCTTATGCACCAAAATGACTAAAATAAATTTGTAAAATGATAACATACATTGGTTCATTCCTTACTCTCATCAACCACCCACATCGTATGACACGTGCCCCTTGTGGACCCTGCTCCCTCCTAGAAAAATTATGGCTCGTCCATCGCCATGCTCTCCTATTTGCTCTACCGGTTCTATCTTATCTATCTAAAGCCCATGTCATTCTCCATGATCGACTTTGCGGTATCGCCACCGCCCACCACGTCGGAAATAACTGTCATTGCATCGCCACCCACATGCTGCAAGCACGCCACTCACATTTGCAAAGCACACCGCCACCGCGTTTTCACTATTGTTTCAAGCATCATGCACATGCTACAAGCCAGCGGGTCTCTGCATGGCCAACTATTGGGCACTGGAAGAGTTCATGCTCGACTACCCCTGCCGCACGTGTTGCAAATAAGTCGTTGGTGCTTCAACATGCTCACAGACGGGGCGGAGATGTTATATGGCGCCATCCATGGCGTGAGGATGAGGACTATGATGCGACATTAGCGGTGTGCTGTGAGGGCGGAGGTTAGGCGTTACGTGGTCGGTTGTGCACTGTGCTTTTGGATGTTGCAAGCCGATAGTGGATTATTGGGACGGGGACCATGCGTTGTAGCAGGGCGATGACTTTGCGAGTGAGCAGGCCAGATGTGTTGCAAGTTCGAAGGGAATAGTACTGGTGTAGTAAACTCGGGGAAGGGATGAGAATGTCATAGGCTCTTCGTGAGCATGTTGGTAGGTTGAGATGAGGAGGGCAAGAGTGTGGCCATGTGAGGAGGTTTTTATCAGTTATGCCACCGGTTGTGTCCCACTACTCAGTTTTGCCACTAGGAATTTCAACTGCTCAAAAATGTCATCGCTTCGTTAGACACATACTAAAAAATGCAACTGGACACCATTATTGTGAGCTCAAATCTCTTTTGCATGTTATAATGACATAAACATCTGTGAACCAACATGCCAGCTCTCCCTCTAACTCACTAGAATAAAGTATGGGGCCCACTTGATCCCAACAACGTTCTTATTTTTCTCTAAAATTATTCGCTTGGTTACTGCTGACACATGAGGCCACACTTATCATTGTGATATAGAGAGAACTGACATGTGGGTCTAAGCTTATTTTTGTCATATAACATGGCCTTGACGTGAAAATAACAATGTATGATGGTATTTTTGAGCAAACATCCAACAGAACGATGGCATTTTTGAGCAAGCATCTCACGGATCGATGGCATTTTTAAGTAGTTGTAACTTCTAATGGCAAAACTAAGTAGTGGAACATAACCAGTGGCATAAATGATAAAAAAAAACCGTAATAAAAAAATTGCGAACACATGCATGGTCTCTAGGTATTTGCAAAATTTCATAAAATGGTAAAAAAAATTGTAGGCTACACAAAGAAGACAACATTCTGGCAAAAGAAAAATAGAAACCCACTTTGGATCATGTTTTTTTATACTTCTCGAAATATACTGATGAAAATTTGCACGCACATACAACACATCTATATACACATACAAAAAAATCATAAATTTTTGTGACATAAAAATTACTAATTTGGAAAGAAGAAGGAAAAATACCAGGCTCCCTGAAGCCCGGCCAGGAAAGTGCATTATCGAGTTTTGATCGGATGACGCGCACGTGAAAATCTGACGGAGGTGGCCTGTCTTTGTTCATGATCAGTTGGCTGACGTCAACCGATCCAGGACGCCCAAAAAATAGAGTTCAAGTTTCATGGAAAGTACAGAATCCCATATAAGTTGCTTGCTACTCCATTAATTGAAGTTATAAAATGGACTCCGATAAAATCCGATCGTACGGATTTTAAGCATTTCGTCCCGAACATTTTTACATGACAACTTTAATTGACACGAGATGGCAACTTTAGTTGTTAAGACATGGTAACTTTGTCCCAGTTTGTTTTTTTGTCAGAAAATTGCAAAGTTTGTCAACCTCACGTGAACTAAAATTGCCATAAAAAACGTTCGGGTTTCCATGCTTAAAATCCGAATGTTCGGGATTTATCATTGCCGTATAAAATTATCTAAAGTCAAACATTTTAAAGTTTGACTAAACTTATAGAACAATCTATTAAAATCTAGAATATCAAATATATATACTATCAAAATATATTTCATAATCAATTTAATGAACCAAATTTGGTGTTGTGGACGTTGATGTATCTCTGTATAATCTTGGTCAAACTTAATGAAATTTGACTTGAACAAGCTAGAACTTCAATTATTTTGAAATTGAGGTAGTAGTTTATTGGGCTCTACTTTTGATTTGTACTATCACACGCTACGGCGGGTTTTATGCAGGAGTTCAACGTCAAACTCTTTTTTTTTTAATGTTAGAGTTGATCTACAAAATTTATTGATTAGGAGAAAGAAGGTTGGTCCGGTTTTTAAGGGAGACTGGACCCAAAAACCATACAAACAGCGTTTCGGCCAACAACACACACACACCCTCACGAGATCCGGGTCTCTCTAACCGGATCCATCTCCAAGACGATGCCCCCAAGAGAGACCGGGATGCTGAATTGCGCTGTCATCATCTGATCTAAACTAGATCAAGGGTTTCCCCCGTAGCACGTCGGGAAAGGCAAGATGAGAGCAGCTATATCGATGCCTCCAACGAGGGAGCGACACCCGAAAGCGCCGCCATCGATGACTCCGACCGCAACCGGAGTACGACTTTCGTCGGTAGTCTCACCTGCATAGCCCGAACCCAGGGTCCGATCAGCCTACACATCGAACCACTATCCCTACCTCCACGGCCAACCGCACCTCCCCGGCGAGCTCGACATGCTTCCAACCCTGCATCCGCATCCCCCACTGGACGGAGGATGCAACCCCTAGTGGTATCATTCGTCTCCCATCGAAAGGATGCAACCAGCACGACGCCATTCGTCTTCCCGAGGATGCAATGCCTGCCGGTCATTCATCTCCCGACGAAGGATGCAACAACCGCCACGAGGCCATTCCTCTCCTTCCAGCCACCACCATCTCGTCCTCCCACCCGAAGCCACGTCGAGCTCATCGAACCACCAAACAGGAGGATGCAACACCAGGCGAGGTGCCATTCATCTCCCATAACCTCGCCCGCACGGCGAGCAGAAACCCAGATCGAGCTATGCTGCCTGTGGAACCCACGCCTCCGGCAGATCCGGCGTATCCATGGTCGCCGAGCGGAGAATCACCGGCCACCGAAGACAACCGGTTGCCACCCAGCGGATCCGCGCTGAGGGCGCCACTGGCATGCCTCCCACGCCCCGCACGCCGTAGATCCACGCTGGGAGTAGTGCCAGCGTACCCTTCCCATGCGTCGCCTCAGATCTGACGGCGACCACCACGCGCCCGGCAGCCGCACGCCTCCTCGTGCGCCCACCATGCTCCCCCGCGCCCTGCGCGCTTGCCATCCGACAGCGCCCCTCGCGCCGAGGCCGCGCACGCCCGCGCCCTATCCGGGCCGCGCACGCCCGCTCCTCGCTCTGGTCACGCACGCCCGCACCACGGGCCTCCAAGCCCGCCGGCCGCGATCCCTCCACCGTGCGCGCCGGCGACCAGCAGAAGGCCGACGCGCCCGCATATCAGAAGATGAGATGCCCCCGCGCTGCTCATGGTCTTCGCGAGACGGGACAGGTCGACACCGCACGGGCTTTGCTCGGCGGCACCCTCCGGCGACGTCGAGGAAAGGGGTGAGGCGGAGTAGGGGCGGCGGCGGCGGCGGCAGGGTTTCTCCCGGGCCGCTGCGGGGAGCGGCACGTGAGCGGTTTGGGATTGCCTACTCTGCTTCCCTCAACGTCAAACTCTGGATGAAGAATTAATTAGCATATCACATGTGTTATCTGACGCTGCTCAAATAATTTGACATCGCCAGTTGCTTACCGAACAAATTTTCTCATCATTTTCTATACCGCTAGATCGGATCTTCGAGCTTGCCACTCAATCCATCCAGTTCAGCCAGCCATGGAGTTCCTGCAGGACAGCATCCCAAGGGTGTACATCGCCGCCGCGGCCGCCGCGCTGTACGCGCGCGCGTCGTCGTCCCTCCTCCGGCCCGGCCTCCCCCGCCTCGTCGCGCTGCTCCCGGTGCTGGCGTTCCTCGCCGCCGCGCCCTTGGCGTTCGCTTCCTCCACCAACGTCCGGGGCACCGCCGCCTTCTTCCTCGCCTGGCTCGGCACGTTCAAGGTCGCCCTCCTCGCCGCCGGCCGCGGGCCGCTCGACCCCGCGCTGCCCGTGCTCACGTTCCTCTTCACCGCCTTGCTCCCCGTCAAGCTCCGCGGAGCAGCGGCGCCGGCCAACGCCGGCAACAGCAAGCCGGTGTCGCTCGTTTCTTGCGCGGTCAAGGTCGCCGTCATAGCCGCCCTGCTCCGGCTCTACCAGTTCAGCGACCGGATGCACCTCTACGCGCGCCTCGCGCTGTACGGCGTCCACATGTACTGCTTCTTCGACCTCCTCCTCCCCTGCATCGCGGCCGCCGGCGCGGCGCTCGGCATGGAGATGGAGCCGCAGTTCGACCGGCCGTACCTGGCCGCGTCGCTGCGCGACTTCTGGGGCCGGCGGTGGAACCTCATGGTGTCCGCCATCCTCCGGCCGTCGGTGTACGACCCCGTGCGCGCGCGCGCCGGGAGGGCCGGCGGCGTGCTGGCCTCATTCGCGGTGTCCGGGGTGATGCACGAGGCCATGGTGTGCTACCTCGGCCTGCGGTGGCCGCCCAGCGGGGGGATGGCCGCCTTCTTCGTCCTCCACGGCGTCTGCTGCGTCGCCGAGGGGTGGTGCGCGCGGCGGTGGGCGACCAGGGGGTGGCCGCCCCTGCCGCGCCCCGTGGCCACGGCGCTGGTGGGGCTGTTCGTGACGGCCACGTCGTTCTGGATCTTCTTCCCGGCTCTTCTTCCCGGCGTCGAGGAGAAGCTGATGGAGGAGTGGGCCGCAGTGGGGGCTTTCTTCCTCGACGCCGGCGGGAAAGTTCCGTCGTATGGTCAACGGAGCAAAAGTTAGGAAAACTCAACCCCATGTATACTAATCGAATGCTCCACTTTTGTTGCATGGAGAAAAGCAATTCTGGGAGTTCGATCCCGTGCATGAATCATCCGACCTTGCTGTATTTTTTTGTGTATTCTACTATTATTTATTATTCTTGGTGTGTAAATCGCAAGAAATCATCGTATTTGTGGATCCTTGATAAAGAAAACCATCACAGCTTGTCGAACACTCATCGGCGACTAAACTCACGTTAACACCGTTTTTGAAGGATGGGGCCCGCTGACGTGGCAAAAAAAATGCAAATCGTTTCACTTGGTCATTAAACTGGGTGTAGGGCCCACCCTTCAGCGTGTGCACACATTTCTCTTCTCTTTGTACTCCCTCCATTTCTTTTTAGTCTGCATATAAAGTTTGGTCAAAGTCAAGCTTTGTAAAGTTTGAATCAACGATGTATAGTATGTATGTAGTCTTACGGTGGAATCGACGATGTACATACGTACGTTATGCAGTACAGCTACATTCACATTGACATGGTCGGGTAGGCGACATCGAGCATGATGCCACAGAGCCCCGGGCCGAGGATTTTGCGCTGCATACGGATGTAGCCGCGTTCGCCCCACGTCTGGCCCCACGAGTTTTTGACGATCCAGAACTTCTCACCCGTGGACTCATCAGCGTCGTAGCCGACGACGGTGACGGCGTGCTGGAGCCGCGTCCCGCAGGGGCCCGAGTAGACGCCGCTCTTGTAGAACTGTATGTCGCTGCCCAGCTCGATGGCCGCGGCGACGGGCTGCTTGGCAACGGCGTGCTTCATGGCGAGCTCATTCGAGCCTGGGCCTGAAGCGTGGCCGGTGATGGCGGCGACGTGGTGGTCGGACTTGGCGGTGTCGCAGGTCCCCTGTGCGGCCTTGTACGGGTACTCCGCCTCCGTGGTGAGACCGCCGTTCTGGTGCACCCAGTGGAAGGCCCTGCGGAAGGAGCCGCGGTTGCAGCCGCCGTTGTACTGGTCGCAGTCCACCAGTTGTTGCTCCGAGAGGGGCACAAGCTTTCCCGTCTTGATAGAGTGGAGGCTCTCGATCGTCGCCACTTCCGCGAACGCCCAGCTGCTAACTACATCCATCCACGCATGTGTCAAATAAAGTTAGTCAAACCTCAGTATTACTCCCTCCGTCCCATATTATGGGACGGACGGAGTACTTGATAAGGTTGAAAATGGATGACATTTACGTACAACACGATGAGGTTTGCGCCTTGGGCGGCACCACGACGCCTTTGGCCCTCTAGTCCATGCTGGCCGGATCCAAGGAGACATTGTCGTCGCCATACGACCACAGGCCGGTGTCACCGCCCCCCACGACCGTCGTGATGACCATATCACCATCCTCGGTGCGAGCATCACCGTCGTAAGACGTGAACTTGCCGAGGAACTCCTCCCGGGTGAGGTCGGCGAACTGGTTCTCGCCGAGTTGGTAGGTAAGGTCGCTGCGGCGGTTGGTGGTGTCGATGTACTCCACATTGTCGCGGTACACCTGGAAGCGCCGCAGCCTCTCCCCCGCGCTCGGGTACGACCGGTTGTGCGCGGCCTGCCACCGGAGGAACCTGTCCATCATCAGCATGTCGCCCACGTCGACGCTGCGGCCACTCGCGGCCGCCGCCCATGCCAGGAAGATCGCAGCAGTGATCGCCGGCCATGTGCCAGGGGAGAAAGCCATGTCGATCGATGGATCGACCTGTAGATTCGTTTGTTTATATGGTGCTCGTGGTGGAGCGCGGGAACGCGTCTTTCGGTGGTGTCGGCCGGCGACGAACGCGTGCATGCTGCTGCGTACAAGTATAGGAGGAATGGTAACGAGCTACATTTCATGTTGGCCGCTTGCAGTGGTGCATCCATATGTGCCTTGGCACACGAAATAAAAAGTGTGTTGGTTAGGTACTTAGGTTGCGTTGCCGTGCACACTAACATATTAGTAGATCATATGGCCACCAGCAGTGATGTGATGGCGACTTCACGTTTTACTCATTCTGTTCGGTGATGCTGAGTTTTTTTTTTTTGAAAATTGTGATGGTGAGATGGCTCAACAGGTACAATTTTACTCATGGTGTTTATTATCAATGAAGGTGGTGACCTAGAGGAGCCATGATTTTCGACATGGGTACATAGGGTCAAAAGCTTTTTCTACAACACAACGATATAAGATATAAGAAGTTCAAAATAATGACAATGAAACTACGTAATTCTTTGTAGCAAAAATATATCCAATAATTCAGTATCATTTGAAGAACAAATGAAGAGAATCATAATTTAATTAAATTACATTGTAAAAGCAAGTTTTATAGGGAATCAATGCGAAATGTGCATAAGTTTAACTGAATGCCACAATAAATCGATCAACGAAAATTAAAAGTTGAAGATAATCCTTTATCTCTGCTGATATTTGTTAGCAATTTTCCTACTGGATGACTAATGTGTGTGTCGTATCACTGCCTAATGCGGAGTGCGCACAACGGAGGACGTGGGCTGACAATGAGGCAATCACAATTGATGTCAATAATGAGTCAGTGACGAACACCCTAGTGAAGTAGTGATGCGGCGACACCCAGTTTTAGCGATGCAACAATTGACTCGACACATATCCCACATTTTATAGGGGTGGATTGACGACTTGCTCGACTTATTAAGCTCATGCCTGCGACGTGGCATGGAACACATGAGATTGTATCTCCCAGAACTTTTTGTCTTCTCCGGTCAACAACGGATTGCATCTCAGCAGTTCAATCAACTTTTCTCTATCTTGGTGTATTCTTTACATCAGTCCAAATCACCAATATAAGAGAAATACAGTTAGGTTTCATGGATGAAAAAAAGAAGAAGATAAAACTGTGCCTAGGTATACCAGATAAAATTCCTACATTTTCACATGCACGGTTGAAGAGTACATTGTGGAAATGGTAGGAGAAGTACTAGTGGAAATATATAATATATTATGGAAGGTGCTTTAAGAAGACATTACAGTGCAAAAATAGAAATTCCTGCAAGATGAAAATTATGCTTGGATGGTTAGTAAAAAAAAGAGCAAAAAAATGAATAGGGTGTCAGCACAACTACATGAAGGTTCAAAAAAAGTTAGCACACTACTAGCTGTATTGTCTCGATCGACAAAAGGAAAGGGAACATAGACACACGAATATATGCGAAACATGCATCATTCAAAAAGAGTCGCCGAAATTAAAAAGTATAAACATACTCAGGGTCAGGGGCTTGGATAGAATAGAAGAAGAAAAGAGAGAGTGGAAGGACCTGGATGCAGAGAAAAGTACACAGCGCCACAGCCGCATGCGAAGATTGCTCGGGGGCGTATCTGTAAAATGTGCAGGGACCGGCGCGGAAAATCTTAAAAAAATTTGGACCATTTCTCGATTTGTGCGTGTCATCCTTGCGCAGGGGCCATGCTAATCTTCTCTGTATCGTTCCAATTTTATCGAATGTCCCCGAAGGGACGATGAGGTTGGAAGGGCGACGCTTATAAAGCGCGACGGAGCTCCTTCGCTAACCGATGTGGTACTAAACTAGCTGGGGCGCGCTGCTGTCTCCCACGAGCCGCAGGAACCGCGGGATGGCCAGTGGGCCGCATCTGCGTGCCGCTAGCCCAACTTGGAGGCCGACTGGAGAATGCATGCTGGACCTGGCCCTATCCTGAGGCATCTTACTTATATGGCAGGTTTGAGTCTAAGATCATCTAAAAAAAAGGTTTGAGTCTAAGAAATAAAAAAAAAAAGTTGTCTTACGCAGCAGCCGAGGATAGAAACATCGAGTATTAGTCACCTGAGATTTATTTATGATGTTACCCTTCATCCATGCGACTTTGCTACGATGCAAACGTCTCTTCTTAATTACCTGTGCACTATACACGATGGGAGCGACCAGAACAAGAAGATCATCGTGATTGACACGGTTCTTCGCTAATTTTTGCTGGTCTTTTTTTTCATTAGTTTCCAAGTCATCCGAGTTGCTCGGTCGTTGGGTGTGGCGGATGCTGCTGGAGTGGACGCGACAGACTCCAAGTCGATAACCTCCTTCTCGACCTTCTTGAGGGTGCGCTTCCGGGCATGCAAGTTTTCGCGGGCAACGCTCGTCGTGTTCACTGCCGCAATGGCTGGGTCCCCCATTAACTCTGCAACCCAGGGTCCATGGCGGTGAGCTAGGACGGAGGAGCAGGGCAATGGCCAAGACAAAAAAAAATGAAGGACATACACGGTGAGGGAGGCGGTCGCTGCCAGGCAATTTGGGGTGGCCTTGTCTTGCCAGGTCAGACGTAGCGGACGCGTTATCCGTCTCATGTATGGGTTGGGGTGCGCGAGGTGCTACGCTTGATAAGTAAGTTGTGTTTGGAAGACATGATTATTATTTTTTGTCCGAGCAATGTTCGGCCATTTCGCCAGGACAAAAATGGCGGTTTTGATGGTTGAGTTTGCAAATGCTCTTACCTTTTGGCACCTCGCGAGTGATTATACTAGTAACTTTTTGACAGAGATTTGTCAGGATAAGTTTGTGCCCATTCTCTATGTTTCCCATCTACGATATGATTTCTTTTAAACTTCAAAAAAATGATTTTGTGGAGCATTTTTTGACAAGTGTGTGTGTGCCCATGTTGTCAAGTTGTCTATCCACAATTTATTAGCTTACTAGGAGAATGCCCGTGCGTTGCCACGGGATTTTTAGTTGTTTGTTCTGATTGCATATATATATATATATATATATATATATATATATATATATATATATATATATATATATATATATATATATATATATATATATATATACATACATACATGTATTGTTGTATATAACTCGGTGAACTTTTAGTCTCATCCACAATATCGTGTCAACACCCTTATTGATGTATTGTTTTTGAACATCGGCATAATACATCTCCATCACTCTCATACTCTGCAAAAATATATATAAATACACTTTTTGTATTATCATGTGCAAAAAATATATAAAGAAGAACAACTATTTGTATGCATCTCTTCCAATTGTATAAGACTCGATGAGTTTTCAGTCCATCCATCATAAAGCTTTTTCAATCGATATTTTGAAAGCATCATCCAAAGCCATCGGGTTTTATCTATATTCTATAAAAGTCAATATATATAAACACATACCAGCTCACATCACTAGTAGAAAACAAGGCATTTGTCCCGGTTGGTGAGGCCCTTTTGTCCCGGTTCATGAACCGGGACTAAAGGGTCGTTACTAATGCCTTCCTCCTTTAGTCCCGGTTCTAACACGAACCGGGACAGATGGGCCTCCACGTGGTCACTGCGAGCAGCCCAGGCAAGGGGGCCTTTGGTCCCAGTTGATGACATGAACCGGGACCAAAAGGCTTCCACGTGTCAGCAGCTGGCTAGAGCTGAGGTTTTTTTTTAAAAAAAAGTGGATGGTTTAGGGGTTTTGGGGGTTAATTTTAGGTTGTTATTAGCTAGCTAATAGAGAGAAGTGTCCTCTCTTATATCTTCGTCCTTGGTTTACCAATGCTACTCCTATGTTCATTTCACCCGCTGATATATAATAACTCATGCATGCTCGCATCATACATCATCATATATAATAACAAGTCCTACTAATCATGCATCATCATACAACTTCTACTCGTTATTAATAACAAGTCATACGATCATCATCCTCATAGTCATCGAACCCAACCCTACATAATTGTTCTTAGCACATGATCATCAGTATCAGGTAGGACCTAAACACCCTTAAAAGCAAAAAGAATTATCATAAAAGAAAATAAATAAGTAATTAAAATTTTGTTACAAACTTTAATATCAAAAAGAATTATCATAAAAGAAAATAAATAAGTAATTAGAATTTAGTTCAAAACATTAAAAGCAAAAAGAATTATCATAAAAGAAAATAAATAAGTAATTAGAATTTTGTTACAAACTTTAATAGCAAAAAGAATTATCATAAAATAAAATAAATAAGTAATTAGAATTTAGTTCAAAACATTAAAAGCAAAAAGAATTATCATAAAAGAAAATAAATAAGTAATTAGAATTTTGTTACAAACTTTAATAGCAAAAAGAATTATCATAAAAAAATAAGTAATTAGAATTTAGTTCAAAACATTAAAAGCAAAAAAGAATTATCATAAAAGAAAATAAATTAGTAATTAGAATTTTGTTACAAACTTTAATAGCAAAAAGAATTATCACAAAAGAAAATAAATAAGTAATTAGAATTTTGTTCAAACCATTAAAAGCAAAAAGAATTATCATAAAAATAAATAAATAAGTACTTATCGTAAAAGAAAATAAAACAATTCTGCATTATTTAGCCGTTGGTCTCGGTTCGAGCCACCAACCGAAACCAATGGTGGTGGGCCAGGAGCGAGGCCCATTGGTCCCGGTTCGTCCCACCAACCGAGACCAAAAGGTCCAGACGAACCGGGACCAATGGCCCACGTGGCCCGGCCAGCCCTCGAGGCCCACGAACCGGGTCCAATGCCCCCATGGGTCCCGGTTCTGGACTGAACCGGGACTAATGGGCTGACCCGGCCTGGACCTTTGTCCCCTTTTCTACTAGTGCATATAATATATACTCATTTTCCCTCAAAAAAAATCATTGGCCATCTGCTCACTTCAAGCAGGTTACTCCCTCCATTTTTGTATACAAGGCCACTATCAAAATTACAATTTTCAGCTATACAAGGCCACTAACACAAATCGATGTAAAATTGATGAGGTTTGCCTCGTACTAGCAACCGAAGACATTAATACCACATGCATGCATGCGGGAGTGAGAAGATTGATTTAAATGCACCGTATTAATCAACCAACAAGGAGTGAGAGAGTTGTCTTGTTGTGCGTTGGAGAGATAAATACACATTAATTAACACGTCAAGCAAGGAGAAAAGACTAGTTTGCAACATTGGTTTAAGTAGCCATTAATTTCTACCTTGGTACCTGTAATATGGGTTTGTGGCCTTGTATACAAAAATGGAGGGAGTACCTTTTTTGTTGGAGTGAGTGGCATTGTGTTTTTTTTGTACAGTGAGTCGCATCCCAATTTTAGTAAACTATAGGCTCACCTGTAATGTTTCAGAAATGACTTGCTAGAGTATGTTATATTTTTTGCTATGTAAAAAGACGTGACATTAATTTCCTTCATAGCAAACAATTGTTTTTCCTAAGAAAAGGAAACAATCGCTCTATTTCTTCCCATCTTTAAAAACTCGTAGAATGCCCGTGCGTTGCCACGGGCCTTTTGTTGTACAAAGCTCGATGAGTTTTTGGTCTTTTTCAACGACATCGTCTTAACACCCTTGTTGGTGGATTCTTTTTGAACGTTGACATAATCCATCTCCATCTGTCTCATACTTACAAAAGTAAATATATATAGAAACACACCTTTTTTGCGAGATAGAAACACACCATTTGTATTATCATGTGCAACAAATATATGAAGAACAATTATTTGTATGCATCTCATCTGATTGTTAAAACTCAATGATTTTTTCGGTCCATCATACAAATGACCTATTAGGGTATTTGATATTTTTCACTATATAAAAGTATGAGACATTTCTCGCATAGCAAACAACTATTTTTCCTTAAAAAAAAGCATCGCTCCTTTTCTTCTTATAATTAACTGCTCGTGTGTTGCAACATGCTAGACATATTATGATGATTTATCATCGACAACGGGGCATACTTCTTCTTCTTTACCCACTATCTTCGCCTCTCTAATTCAAGCTCGTCACATCTTTCAATAACCTGGCGTCAACTCCGTCCCTCCCTGCCTCCCCCACGTCCCTCCCTCCCCCCTCCCTCTTTCTGTCTATCCATATATGTAGTTGCACACTGTTCTAACAAATAGCGATTAAGGAACATGCAGATCACGCAGATGTGTGCATGCTGTACGCGTGTATAGTGTTGTCTGCATCTTCTTTGTGATTGCATTATCAAACCCAACTTAGTTAAGTAATTTTACAAATTGCATCTCTGCCAAACCATCACGATCGGAGGTTCGACCAGGAACCAGAGACACATCGCCTGGCAGATCTGGTTTTAAAAAAGGGATATGGCAACACAGCAGGCCCAAAACTACACACCAGACCAGAACACTTGCTAGAACAAATACTGGATGGAATTAGCTACAGGATGGCCAAGAATCCATTGAATAACAAAACATTGCAGCCCTAATATACCAAGGACTCAAGGTAACGGGTGGCATGCAAGACAGATTGATCAAGGTAATGTTCTTCACCCTCATACGGCGCTCAAGCACCGATAACATGACAAAATCACAGCTTGCGGTCAGGACTCCTGGATTGTATGGTTCATATGCTCCTCCCCTACACCACCACTGCCACCATCAGTTACATTGTTTGTCGCCCTCTACCGTGTTACGAGTATGGGGAATAAGAAGCTGCATCACCATTGTTGTTTTTGTTCCGTCCAGCAGTGCCGCTCCTCATGGTCTTTGCATGAGATCTGCAGTGCTGAAAGCGCAAGTGGATAAAGAAGTTAAAGATGAATCGCACCCTTTTGAGGTGCCATCGTATAGTGTATTGTTTATTTTGTCAAAATCACAATCATAGAAATTCTTTTTCATCATGCAATAAATATACGGTCCGGCCAACAACTACGTGGAGAAAGCACATAATGATAGACCGCAAATGTGACAGAAATACTGCTTATCCATGAACCTCGCCAACTAATCAACAATTAAATCTAGTTTATGAAATGTCAACAACCAGATATGGCAAAAACACATAGTACATTCAACATAAAGGTGGGGAAGAAACTGGAAAGCAGACTAACACACATCACTTGCATCCAGTTAGTGTAAAGAACATCACAAATACCACATGATCACCTATCATGCACTTGTGGACCGACTGGGGATAGAAACAGATAAAGGGCCTCTCAATAACCAACCAGTTTATAGTACACTATTTGATAATCTTATTCGGCCATAACATTTCCAAAATCAAAAGTTCAATTAGGCTATTTTTGAAATTTAGCATTTTATTTAGATTCACATGGAGCCCATTTTAGTGAAATCGAGAATTGTACACATTGTGCAAACATAATTCAGTATCAGAATTTAAATCACTCGAACAGAGCTGGCATCATTTGGTAATTTAGGTGGCCAAGACTAAAATGACGATTAAAGATTACAGATTTCAGAAACAACTCACCAAATATGAGAGGTGATTTTTCATGCAAGTGGATCATTTTAGACAATGTCAAGATGTAAAATTTCTAGAATTCTATATTGGAAACGACATGAAACAAGAAAGATTGGAGAATAGTAAAATTTGGATCAACAAAACATAATGATGCCCAAGAACTACTGTGAAGAACATTAAATTATGCACATGAGGTTCCTGATGAATTGAATACTTGAACAGTCACAAAGAGCCGAACTGAGTGCAAGACCTAAAGTTCCAAAGCTAATGTGAATAATAGCTGTTAGTGAGTTGACATCACATGTGTATTTGCGAATGACTGAATACATACACATGGTCCAATAAATAAACATCAGTAATGAAAATTCTAGATAACCATAAACTATTTCCTCTTATTCCAAATACTTGCTGGTATATTAGTATTGCAATATAATTAGAAGGCATACACTACAACAAAAAATGAGATTCCGCTTCTCTTTGCATGAGGGGTGCTAGGGATTTTACCTTTGCAAGGCGTACCCATGGTTGTACCCAACAATATAGAATCTGTAGAAATAGAAAATGCTAGACATGATAGGTGATGGAGCGGACAGCGCCTGCCTGGACTGATGGACAATGCTGAAGGAAGGAGAGTCCTACAGGAGGCTAAACTGCAGCCATCAGCGATCAGCTAAATCAACTGAAGAAACAACTACTGTAGAGGAAAATAGCTACCTTATAGCAGCATTGTTGGTTGATTTACAAGCTTCATAAGATATCACAATAACAAGTACGTAAAAAAATATTACTGACTTAGTTCACCGACCAAGAGCAGAAGCAACAAAAATTCAAATAAAAAAGACTTCTGAACAATTTTGAAATAACATCAATCTTGTACAAACTATAATTGTGCTGAAGACATAGGCATGAAAAGATCTGAATTTTCAGTTATTCTATCTTACATTCTTAGCTATGTATGCAAGCAATTGTTAGAACGTGGCTGAAATCTGATTAGATATACTCTGTTAGAATATCTTCCATGAAGGAGCAACATAGCATTTGACAATCTACCTAATTATAATGGTATACTAAGAGTTCATTTGCTTATCCTCTGTAAAAGATAGTTATTTTCTTGACAATTTTTAGAAACAAAACCAAACTACCAATTGGGAGAATAAAAAGATCATGATAAAGCTCATCCATGTTAAAAACTAAAACGACTAACCTAATCTTCTTAGGACCAAAATTGGAGAAATGAAAGTGCTGGGGAATAAACCTCGAACGAAACCATGAAAGGTTATTATGCTCTAGCTCATGCATGCTAAAGAGATAAATGTTGGTACACCATGAAAGGTTTAAAAACTGTTGGAACACTTAGTTGTAGCAAATTAAAAATGCAGGAGATATTTGTTTCAATTTTGAATGTGCCTATAATGATATTTATAAGAAAAAAATTAATTTGATCAGAAGCAATATATAAAGTGTTTATTAAGAGGCTTATTTTGGAAATAATAATTCGACCCACCTCTGTTGATAGAGGCTTGCGCATTAAGCACCTCACTTTCATATGGATAGTAAAGGAAGAACACACATCACTGGTAAGATTGACACCTCCATCATCAACATATAACTTGCATTTCCCTTCAACATAATTTTTTCCAGAGGGTAGTAGAAAATGTAGGACAATTAAGTATTATTCTTCTAATTATACGGCAGAGATGGTAGATATCAAAGGCATATTCCATATCATCTTTCTTCAGGCGTGCTGCTTCAGAAACTATTGCATCTGGAAGTATGTGTATCCTGTCAGAGATGCCCTCCAAAATATTTTATTTTTCCACAGATAGCAATCTTGGAGAATTGTAACACGGAATCTCTATCAGTATAGTGGCAATACCTCTTATAAAGCAAAATATCTACAATACTAACTCTTGATAATCCAATAACTCTCAATAATCGTCAGTCTCCCGTCTCCCTCCAGCTGCATCACGGAGCCAAAAAAATTAGTGAAACCTGACCGAAGTCTAACCCGTGACAAGAAATGTCAAGCCCAAGTAAATGCTATTAGAAAGTTAGAAAGTGAATGTAGCATCTTTGAAACCATGTGGAAAACTCGTGACAAGGCATATGTTACCTTTGCTCCACAAACTGATCAAGGCCTAAAATAAGGTATCAAACAATCACAACAATAAGTTTTCTATTGCAGTAATACAATGATCAAACAACAACACCACAATGGCTCACTTCATTGGAGATTCCACAAACTGGGGATGCAAAAAAGGTAATAACAAATGTTACATTAGCGCATAAATGCCAGTAGCAAGGGTAGTTTCTCTCAGTAACAAGGGCTTCTTTTTTCTTTGAAGGAAATGTTCTGATTCCACAAACTGGGGTTGCAAAAAACATAAGAAGAAATACTAGACCAACTTCTTTTCAAACCAGTAGCAAGAGGGATTTCTCTCAACAATGGCTTATGTTTTCTTTGAAGGGAAAGTTGTGGCTGAGCTCATGCACACCCATCAAATTACTGATGATTGAAGATGGCTCTGAACTGATTACTTCTTAGTTCTCTGATCTGAACTGATTATTCAAGATGGAGGTAGATATTTGTAGGCGTAGTTTTAACAATTTTTCATAGCATTCACATAAAATGTTATGACATTTTTTAAATGTTATGACATTTTTAAAATGTTCACACACTTAAAAGTGTGTTCAAGACATTATTTAAAAAATAATTATGGAATATGAAATTGTGTATGTGTAATTTATGAAAAATGTTCGGGATATTTAAAAACACATGTTTAAAATATGACTGAATTTTTAAAAGTTCATGAAATATGAAATAATCGTTTGCCTATTTATTTTTAGAAAAAATACTATGCCATTTTAAACATTGTTCATAGCATTCACATAAAAGGTTATGACATTTTTAAAATGTTCACACACTTAAAAGTGTGTACAAGACATTATTTAAAAAATAATTATGGAATGTAAAATTTTGTTTGTGTAATTTATGAAAAATGTTCATGATATTTAAAACACATGTTTAAAATATGCCTATGAATTTTTTAAAGTTCATGAAATATGAAATGATCGTTTGCCTATTTATTTTTATAAAAATTACTATGCCATTTTAAAAATTGTTCATAGCATTCACATAAAATGTTATGACATTTTTAAAATGTTCACACACTAAAAAGTGTGTTCAAGACATTATTTGAAAAATAATTATGGAATGTAATTTTTTTATGTAATTTATAAAAAAATTTAGTGATATTTAATAACACATGTTTAAAATATGCCTATGGATTTTTAAAAGTTCATGAAGTATGAAATAATCGTTTGCTATTTATTTTTATAAAAATTACTATGCCATATTTAAAAAATTCATGGATTTTTAAAATGATATCATTTTTCAAAATTTATTCATAATTGTTTTTAAAGTTTGACGTACGTTACAAAAACTTTGGCCATAAAATTTACAATGTGTATTTTACAAATGTTCAACGGGTATTAAATATGCTGAAATGTTGTTTTACTAATTTTTATGCGTATCTAAGAATAGTTTAAAAGTATTCCTAAAATGTTGATCATCTATATTTAAAAATTAAAGTGTACTTAAAAAATAAAAAATAAGGAGGGTAAGAAAAGAAAGAAGAAAATTATAAAGAAAAATAAAACTAGAAAAAGAAGAAAGTAAAAAGGAAAAAAGGGGAAAATGAAAGAAGAACAGACATAATAGAAAATAAGAAATGGGAAAGGAAAACAGAAAAACCGGCAGATTGTACGAAGGAAAAAAAGAAAAAAAAAACTACTGGATCATTCCTCAAATTATCCAAAACTATAAAAGAAAGGTTCCAAAAACCAAAGCTAATAGCCTGGCTTATAAAAGGCGGCCATTTTAGGTGATAGTGCGGTAGGTCTGGGACTAAGCGATTTATAGTAAAATTGCGAACGGTTGACCTGTTATTGCGCGCGTGAACTATCGGTGATATTATCAACTGCTAATACAACACATGCCAATTACGAGGCTCGGATGATTTATCTTCCTTCGCCGTGCTTGTCAAAAATGCTGAACCCTTGGATTTTTGACTGGGGCCACGTGAGCATGTTGAGTGGTGACTGACCAAGCATGGGCCAAGGGAAAAACACGTTTTGCTCATAATAGGTTCATTGTGTTAAACTTTTTTGAAAGGGTCATTATGGGATGTTTGGCCCCTCCTGAAGTCATCAACCTAGTTTCGGAGCACACGCAAGGACCAAGATGCAAGGTCAGGATGAAGAGGCGTTTTGTGTTTCATGTGCAGCTGATTCGAGGCTCCGGAAGTTTTTCCCCTTTCAAGCCTGTGTGAAGTAACATTGTTTGAATTAACTAATGGTAGTTTGATATTGTAATTTATCAAAGTTAGTATTGCAACCCGTGTAAAATGTAATCCTACATGGAGAATACAAATACCACCATATGGCTTTGGCTTCAAGTTTCGTAAATATTTTGACCACAACTGAAAACACTAAGATTCATTAATGAAGGCGGTTGGTCCCTGTTTAGACATGAATGATGTAGTTGCTTAATCTTTGTATTAGATAACCCCTCGTACATATGGTGTAACCCCTCCTAATATTCTGATCAAGCTCCGCCACTTCCCTAGCATGACCAGGTATATTTAGTTGAAATTTCATGGAAAGTGAAAACCACGGGAGTAGCTTGCTAGTTTATAGTGACTAGATGACCTGTTGCGCCCATGGCGCAAAGGCCGAATGTAAGCCAATTGGTGTAAGAGTGTGCATTAACATATTGTTGTTCAAAAAGAATAGCTCATATACTATATGCAGTAAGTACATAATATTGGAAATGATACACCAAGTCATGCAAGAAAGGACCCTTGTGATCATTTTAGATTGGATAAATAATCATGCAGAGGCCTTTGGATATGCACTTGAAGGAGCATATATTTCCTTTATCATGGTTGTTTCAAAAGCATGCAATAGAGCAGTCTAAGTAGCGGATAATCGATAGCTAAATGCACAACACTGTCTTAGGGGATTACATAAGATCAAAAAGGAGGATAAACATAGATGTCTTTGTAGGCATTTGTACTAATACTATGTTATATAGCAAGGGGCTCCTGCAGCTTGCTTACATTGAGTAGACAATCAGGCCCAATCCCTTGGAAGTGCATTTGAAGCCGAAAGCATATGCTTGCCCTTCGTTCATGTGGGTCCAACGGAAGAAGTCGCTCCAGCCTTTAGTGATGGTGGCCCTTTTGTCAACTCCCTTGATAAAGTGGGCCGTGACAGTTGTTGTTCCGTCTCCAGTTGTGATTGGAAGTTCACCATGGCCAGCATCCATGTGTGGGAAAAGGGAACCCGTAGAAAAGTGGACATTAAAGTACTGAAAACAGTAGTAAAGGTTAGTCACTATATCATTTTATACCATGCTATTATATGAAACAGAACAGAATAATTGCGAAGGATTACCATTCTTTTGCCTTGTGTTGCAAATGTTTATGTCATGCGGCACACGTAGTAGTTATTAGGCGTGGTGCTGTTGCGGATGATCTTTCGCAGTGCACGAACATTATGGTTGTAGAGCCTAACTGTGTTGCCCCACACAACGTGGCGACTAAACTCATCTAAGTAGTGCTTGCAAGGCTCACCTATGTTAAATTGCACAAAATTATACTTTTCAGTAGCTGTTGCGAGAGCTGATGGAATGGGAAGAGTAATGTAGTTCTTACCACGGAGAATGGACTTTCCAGGCTTTAGATGGATTTTCTTGCCTTTGAACTTTTCGATTGAGCTTGCTTTGCGTGGGTGATGAATATACTCGTATCGCTTATTGTGCTTCCGATGTAGTGGTTCGTTTGTGTTGAATAGGTAAGGAGATCATTGTAAAAGGTTGCAACAGCAGATAGAGGATAACATAAACAAACAGAGGGGCTAATTAGCTTGTGTGTATTAGTGAATGGCAGAAAATGGTATCCATCGTATATGGTAAGCTGGAAGTAGTAAGCAGCGCTTGCACATGTAACAACAAATAAATAAATTACAGCATTAATGAATAGCAAACAGAAGATCTATTGGAGCCTGAAAGAAGTTTGTTTTATTACATACTTGATCAACTTGGATGTGTAAGTGATACAAAAAACTTCCCAAACAGCATGCATCAGCAAAGAAGAAGAAACATTCTTTGCAATTTATAAAGAATTATAAATACATTTTTCAGAATTACCATGGGTAATTTGGCCACCGCTAGTATCATTGGCTGTGTCTACCTCCTCATGTTTAACAGCAGCCGTCTGGAAAGAAGTAATAGAATAATTAAGCTTATATATTATACCGTGGTATTAGTTGTGATGATTAACAGTGATGCACATAGACTTAACAGGCCATTAGTAGTAAAACGCGGTAATTATATTTAATAAATAATCCTAGCCCTCAAAAATCTAATTTCTTTATGTGGGAGGGGAAGCATATCGCTCAATGCCAGTGGGTGAAATCGACGGCATCCCATCGAACCCAGTAGAGGGCAAATATCTCTCGCCTCATTTTCAAGGTTTGGCGGATGAATATCTCATGGCTCTTGGCCATGTGAGTGCTCTTCATTGACTTGAAGATTGGCCAGATCTCAAAGACGATCTTGAGCGAAACAATATAGTGTATGGGAATAATCAGGATGGGATAGTGCTTGTGAGCATCATGTTAAGAACCAGAGACATAGCAAAAATTATGGTGATTTCATATGTTAATAAACCGGAAAAGTAGCAAGATGGTCTGAAAAACAAATCTCTTGACAGTGCTCTCTGGCAAGCATTGCAGAGATCGAGAAAACTCAGTCACAGTCTCTATAACAACATCTCCTGTAGGTTGGGCGTAACATACAGATTTTTGGAGCTACAGTGTCTTCCAACATACCATCTATGTAGGAACGAAAGTATGTCTAGAGGGGGGGGGGATTAGACTACTTGAGCAAATAAAAAACTTGCCTTTTCCCAATGTTAGTTCTTAGCAGATTTTAGCAACTTAGCACAAGTCAAGCAATCAACCTACACATGCAATTCTAAGAGTATAGCAGCAGAATGTAAAACAATTGCATATGAAGGTAAAGGGGAGGAGTTTGAGAAGGTAAACGCAATTGGAGACACGGATGTTTTTGTCGTGGTTCCGATAGGTGGTTCTATCGTACATCCACATTGATGGAGACTTCAACTCACGAAGGGTGATGGTTGCGCGGGTCCACGGAGGGCTCCACCCACGAAGGGTCCACAAAGAAGCAACCTTGTCTATCCCACCATGGCCTTCACCCACGAAGTACTTGCTCACTAGGGTAGATCTTCATGAAGTAGGCAATCTCCTTGCCCCTACAAACTCCTTGGTTCAACTCCACAATCTTGTCGGAGGCTCCCAAGTGACACCTAGCCAATCTAGGAGACACCACTCTCCAAGAAGTAACAAATGGTGTGTTGTTGATGAACTCCTTGCTCTTGTGCTTCAAATGATAGTCTCCCCAACACTCAACTCTCTCTCACAGGATTTGGATTTGGTGGAAAGAAGATTTGAGTGGAAAGCAACTTGGGAAGGCTAGAGATCAAGATTCATACGGTAGGAATGGAATATCTTGACCTCAACACAAGTCTAGGTGGTTCTCTCTCAGAAAATGTATGTTGGAAGTGTAGGCATGTCCTGATGGCTCTCTCCATGAATGAAGAGTGGGTCGAGGGGTATATATAGCCTCCACACAAAATCTAACCGTTACACACAACTTACCAATCTCGGTGGGACCGAATCCTGAAACTCGGTCGAACCGATTTAGCAAATAATGTGTCCGTTAGGATTTCCGATGGAACCGACATGTCAACTCGGTGGGACCGATGTGGTTAGGGTTAGGGCATAACATAATCTCGGTGAGACCGATTACACAAACTCGGTGGGACCGATTTTGGTAACAAGCTAACCAGAGAGTTGGTCAAGCAAACTCGGTGGGACCGATTCACTCATCTCGGTTAGACCGAAACATTACAAAGGGAAACAAAGAGTTTGCATTGTAATCTTGGTGGGACCGATCGCTCATCTCAGTTGGACCGAAAGGTTACGAAGGGAAACAAAGAGATTACAATCCCATCTCGGTGAGACTGAGATCCCTATCGGTGAGACCGAAAAGACTAGGGTTTGTGGCAATGGCTATGACACCTGAACTCGATGGCGCCGGATAGAAAGAATCGGTGGATCCGAGTTTGACTTTTGGTTTGGGTCATATGTGGATGTGAGAAAGTAGGGCTTTGAAGCATATCACTAAGCATTTTGAGCAAGAACCTCATTAAGCAACACCTCATCCCTCCTTGATAGTATTAGCTTTTCCTATAGACTCAATGTGATCTTGGATCACTAAAATGGAAAATGTAGAGTCTTGTTCTTTGAGCTTGAGCCAATCCTTTTGTCCTTAGTATTTTGAGGGGTCCACTTTTCTCATCCATGGCATGCCAATCATTGAGCTTTCCTGAAATATTTATCTTGAAATAGCATTAGCTCAATGAGCTATATGTTGTTAGGAATTACCAAAACCTCCCAGGGATAGTTGCACTTTCAAACTCCCCCTTTTTGGTAATTGATGACAACATATAGATCAAAGCTTCGACAAATGATAATAAGATTGAAATAAATTGTCGCTTTGAGAAGTATGTGAAAAGTAAGAGCTCCCCATAAATTTGTGCATTATTTAAGATTTGCTTTGGACTGCAAATGCACAATGAGTTAGGATCATGGGTTACTCTTCCATGTCACATACATCTTGGTGGAGCGCTCAAAATGATAATAATTAAGCACATGCACTCATCACCAAGCAAAGTGAATGATCATATGAGAATATAAGAGATAATATCATCCAACAAGCATTAATGTAACATATTATATGATCAAACACATGATCATCCAAGTATCTCACAAAAGGCATAATGTATCAAGCAAACAAGCAAAACAAGAGAGAACAAAACAAAAGAAACACTCTTTCTTGAAGCCTATGATCTATACATTTTTATCCCCCTTTGGCAACAAGTTACCAAAAAGTTAAAAAAATGTATAGTTCTAAACGACTCTCAGGCTTGGTCTTGATGAGGTGGTGTAGATATGACTCGAAGGACGAAAGCATCAGTCGATGTAGCTGGAGTTGGTGGAGTGGGTTCTGGAGCCGGAGGCACTGAAGCTGTAGTTGGTGCATATGATGTAGCTCTGGTGTCTGGAGTAGGCACTGCAGCAGATCTCTGTCCTCTGGGCACTCTAGCAAATGCATCTGTCGTAGACTTGCCCTTCTTCTCCTCCACTTCGTCCTGAAGTTGCTCAACAACTGACTGGATCTCAGTGACCTTCACATCAAGATCATAGAATTTCTGCTCTATGATTCTCTCCAAGCTCTCCTGGTTTTGAGTTAGGGTGGCCAAGCCCTTCTCAATCCTCAAGGTGGACGCAATCAAGTAGCCAAGATGATCTTGCTTTCTCTTCAGGAACACTTGAGATGCCTCTTCAGCAGTTGGCATCCTAGCAGCTTTCTCAGCCCTTGCTTTCTCTTTCTTCTCTTGTGCTTGCACAGATGATGGTTCATTTTCATCCATCACAATGGTGTTGTCCTAAAAATCAGGGTAGAAGGGCAAGTGCTCTTTGTCCAAAAGATATGTGCCAGTGCCCATCTTGGAGTTAATGATCTCTTGAATGTGTGGGGCATATCCACAAGATCTTTTCTGATCAGCAGCAGTCCTTTTGATTGTTTCCACAATCAGACTCATGACTTTGAATTTCGGAGGCACTTCAAATATATGCAGCAGGTTGATTGCATGGCCTCTGATCATCTTGTGATCTCCTGACTTGGGCAACAGAGTGTGCATTAAGATCCAGTTGATAGTTGGTAATCCTGACAACAGGTAATGTACAGATCCAAACTTATGTGTCTCTAGAGCAGCATCTGGGATCTCTCTGTACATGTGAGCCATAGAGTTGTGGTCTTTCTTCTTCTTGCCATAGACAACCAAGTCATCCTCATTCTCTTTTCGAGCATTTATCAATTCAGACCATTCCTCAACTGTGGATTGGTACCTTGTACCCTCAGACATCCAGACAATTTTCCCATCTGGGTAGAAATGAGCTGTGGTGTAAAACTGCATGATGAGCGCATCATTCCACTTGGTGAGCTTCTGGCCAACAAAGTCATCTACTCCACAAGCATTGAAACTGTCATACACTCCTGGATAATGCTCTTCAATTTTCCTAATGTACTCCCAGTCAACCCATCTCATGTCACATACTATAGGCTTCTTGTCAAGCAAAATTGTCTCATAGAAATCCTGCTGTTCCTTAGTGTGGAACCTGTAGTCCACTGCAGTTCTTCTTCTGACAGCATAGGGATCAGTCTGTCTCCACAGTATCAGTCCTGTATCCTTCCTGAGCTTCATATCCTCTGCAACTGGATGAGCATAATTATGATCAGGGATCTTGGGCTTCAACTTTCTCAAGACAAGTGAATCTTCATCTTCTTCTTGCAGGTGCTTTGGTCTTCATTCCAGGCTTAGTGGTAGTAGCTGTGCCATATTCCATCTTTAGCACCTTCTTCTTAGATGTGGCCTCATCATCAACAACCACATATTTCTCATCTTTAGATTCTGAGGTTCTCTTCTTCCTTGTCCTAGTAGTTTCCTTGGGCAAGTTACTAGGTGTGCTTCTGCTACCCTCATCTGAGGTACTGGAGGGACTAGTGCCCTCACTCATCTGAACTTGCTCCTCAGACTTGTTCTGACTGTCACTCCGATCTGACATGATGCAAACTCTGACAACAGACCCTATGAATGGATGTAAATGAGGTAGAGTAGATGAGCATCACAAAGCGCACAGGTTTTTGCAAAACATTGAGTCAAAAACTTAGTTTTAGTTTTCCACATAAAGCATTTCGGAGCTACCGATTTGTAAACTCGGTGATACCGAAGCAGCTTTTGGAGCCTAAACTAGTGAACTCGGTAAGACCGAGTCATAGTTCGGTGGCACCGAGACTGCTAGGGTTTCACAGAGAATCGATCTCGGTCACACCAATTTGCAATTCTCGGCCGGACCGAGAATCACATGTGCAATGGCCTAAGCCAAATCGGTGAGACCGATTTCTACAACTCGGTCGGTCCGAAATGAATTCGGCGGAAACCTAACCCTAAATTTTCAATCCAAGATTAATCTACAAAGTATTTTTGCTGGATATGAAGATTTCAAATGTGGCAAGATTCATGGCAATGCATTGTGCTAGGAATCGGAGTTAAGAATAGCACAAAGATTCAAATCCATACCCTTATGCGGCGATGGATTTGCTACGGCGGCAACGGCAGAGTCGAATCCCGTTGACGGTGGCGGAGACCAGCGGCGGGAGGTCGCTGGCGACGAGGAGGATCATCCGAAGACCCGATGAGGCAGAGCTGGCTTTGCGCGGGCGAAGAGTTTCGGAAGAATTTCCAAAAAATTGAACCGTGAGTATATAGAGCCTGACCCTGTCGGTGTGACCGAGTGGAACAACTCGGTGGCACTGAGATGCAAAACTGCAAGCAATTGCTGCAACTTGGTGTGACCGAAAAGTTCAAATCGGTTGCACCGAGATTGAAAACCTAGATCAACACTACAAAAAAAAGACACATCCGTGACATTTTGGGCCGAACGAAATTTTTTTCTGTCATACATATGACACTTCTATGACGATAATTGTGACAAAACCCGGTATCATCATAGATGTGGTGGGCTCCTACTTCTATGACAAAAAATCCTGACAGAAAATGGGTTTTTCGTCCTGGGCAGGCCGGAGACGCAGCTGCATGACATTCTTTGGGCCGTCCATGACGGAAAAAACCATCGTAGAAGCGAGGGGGAGGAAAATTTCGGGGAGTTGCCGGTTACGGTGGGAGGTCGGGGGCGGAGCGATGCGCGTTTCTCTCGTACGTACACGTGTGTGTGCGAGGCGTTGGCTCTAACTGAAGCCGAGCGAGGCGTTGGGATCTAACTGAACCCGAGCGATTGCACTGCAGGCTACGTGTTACTGAACCCGAGGGATCAATCTATGGCTGTTAACTGAACCCGATGGAGCGATTCCTTCGCTACTGCTGCTAACTGAAGCCGATCGATTGGATGAACAGTGAGTGTTGCGGGGAGGTTCGATGAACACTGAGCGGTGGCGTTGCCTCTGGATGAACAGGAACCCGTGGTGTGGAGGGCTGGATGAACAGTAGATGGTGGAGGGGTGGCCGTGGAGGGGTGGTTCAATAGGACCCCATGGTGTGGAGGGCTGGATGAACAGTAGACAGTGGAGGGATGCCCGTGGAGGGGTGGTTGAATAGTAGCCGGTGGAGTAGCACGCGGTGGATGCTGGATGAACAGGAGCCCGTGGAGGTTGGAGGAGGTCGACGGTAGCCCGTGGAGGCTGGAGGAGGTCGATGGTGGAGATGAATAGTATCCCGTGGAGTCCCGTTTTGTGGTACGCCACACCCCTCCCGATGAACAGGACCCTCGTTTGGACTGTAGCGCTCCAACACAAGTCCGTTTCGTCCGTTTTGCGGTACGCCACACCCCTCCAGATGAACAGGACCCCCGTTTCGACCATAGCGCTCCAACATAAGTACGTTTCATCCGTTTTGCGGTACGCCACACCCGTCCCGATCAACAGGACCCTCGTTTCGATCGTAGGAGGTCCGTTTCCTCCGTTTTGCGGTACGCCAGGCCCCTCCCGATCAACAGGACCCCGTTTTAAACGTGGCCGGTCGAACACAAGGCCGTTTCCTCCGTTGTGCGGTACGCCAGGCCTCGTTTCCATCGCCTGTTCCGTCCAAGCCCTCCCGATGAACACGACCACGCATTCTGTTCCGACCCAGCCGGTTGGCTCCCCATGAACACGACGACGACGTTGTTTATCCGTTCCGACCCAGCAATGTACGTATGCACGAGTACGCGTTAGAGACCCTGCCCGTATGCACGTATGTGGCCGTATTTTCTTTCTTGCACCCTCGCCGTTGTACGTACGTGTACATGCTACGTGCGCGCCTCTACTACGACACGTGCGCGCCTCTACATCTACGACACGTGCGCGCCTCTACATCGACCAGTATGTACGTACACGTTCGCGACCAGAATGACAACGCTACGTATGCTTCGACCAGGTGGGTCCCGACTGTCAGGCACTTCCTTGCGTTCGAAGATGTAGCTGGTGGTCCTAGCAGTCAGGGGGGCGAATCGTTTTTTTTTGCCCAAACGCACTTCCTTGCGTGCGAAGGTGTAGCTGGTGGGTCCCAGCAGTCAGGGGGGAAACGTTTTTTCGCCAAATATGGTGGCCCGTCCGGTGGGTCCCCGCTGTCAGGTGGAGGAATAATTATTTTGTGCGTAATAAGGAGGTACTTCCTTGCTGCGGCCGTGGACCCTGCTGCAGCCTCTCCACGTACAGTCCACGTCCGATGGAAGCCATTCCTTGACCACATTGACCACGCCGCGCCGAGAGCACCAGGGCGGTGGATGACGGCGAGGCCTAGGAAGGGGACGACGCGGAGCCGGGGAAGACGCGGTAGTGGATGCCCACGCTTAGAGGAGTACAAGGGTTCACTGGTTCCCTGCGGTGTGAGGCTGCCGTCGCCGTAGAATAACAGGGGGTGTGGGTGAGTAGAGGGATGGCCTGGCCAGCGGTGGGAGTAGTAGGGGGCGGTGAGGCCTCTTACCGATTTACCACTATCATTTTGGGGATACGCTCTAGAGACAGCTACATTCACTTTAAATAGGGCACCGTCTAAATCCGTTGAGACGACCCGTATGAATTATGGTTTGGGAAGAAACCTAAGATGTCGTTTCTAAAAGTTTGGGGATGCATCTTCATAGGATACCCTAAAGAAACCATTGGGTATACCTTCTACTTAAGATCCGAGGGCAAGATCTTTGTTGCCAAGAACGGATCCTTTCTGGAAAAAGAGTTTCTCTTAAAAGAAGTAAGTGGGAGGAAAGTAGAACTCGATGAAGTACTACCTCTTGAACGGGATAGCAGTGCAGATCAAGAAAATGTTCCTGTGATGCCTACACCAACTGAAGAGGAAAACAATGATCATGATCAACGTACTTCGGATCAAGTTGCTACTGAACTTCGTAGGTCCACAAGGACACGTTCCGCACCAGAGTGGTACGGCAACCCTGTCCTGGAAATCATGTTGTTGGACAACGGTGAACCTTCGAACTATGAAGAAGCAATGGCGGGCCCAGATTCCAACAAATGGCTAGAAGCCATGAAATCTGAGATAGAATCCATGTATGAAAACAAAGTATGGACTTTGACCGACTTTCCCGATGATCGGCGAGCGATAGAAAACAAATGGATCTTTAAGAAGAAGACGGACGCGGATGGTAATATCACCATCTATAAAGCTTGACCTGTCGCTAAGGGTTATCGGCAAGTTCAAGGGATTGACTACGATGAGACTTTCTCTCCCGTAGCGAAGCTTAAATCCGTCCGAATCATGTTAGCAATTGCCGCATACTATGATTATGAGATATGGCAGATGGATGTCAAAACGACATTTCTTAATGGGCACCTTAAGGAAGAACTGTATATGATGCAGCCGGAGGGTTTTGTCGATCCTAAGAATGCTAACAAAGTATGCAAGCTCCAGCGATCCATTTATGGGATGGTGCAAGCATCTCGGAGTTGGAACATTCGCTTCGATGAGATGATCAAAGCGTTTGGGTTTACGCAGACTTATGGAGAAGCCTGCGTTTACAAGAAAGTGAGTGGGAGCTCTGTAGCATTTCTCATATTATATGTAGATGACATACTTTTGATGGGAAATGATATAGAATTCTTGGACAACATTAAGGCCTACTTGAATAAGTGTTTTTCAATGAAGGACCTTGGAGAAGCTGCTTATATATTAGGCATCAAGATCTATAGGGATAGATCGAGACGCCTCATAGGTCTTTCACAAAGCACATACCTTGATAAGATTTTGAAGAAGTTCAAAATGGATCAGTCCAAGAAAGGGTTCTTGCCTGTACTGCAAGGTGTGAGATTGAGCTCGGCTCAATGCCCGACCACGGCAAAAGATAAAGAAGAGATGAGCGTCATCCCCTATGCCTCAGCCATAGGATCTATTATGTATGCCATGCTGTGTACCAGACCGGATGTAAACCTTGCCATAAGTTTGGTAGGAAGGTACCAAAGTAATCCCGGCAAGGAACACTGGACAGCGGTCAAGAATATCCTGAAGTACCTGAAAAGGACAAAGGACATGTTTCTCGTTTATGGAGGTGACGAAGAGCTTGTCGTAAAGGGTTACGTCGACGCTAGCTTCGACACAGATCTGGATGACTCTAAGTCACAAACCGGATACGTGTATATGTTGAATGGTGGAGCAGTAAGCTGGTGCAGCTGCAAGCAGAGCGTCATGGCGGGATCTACATGTGAAGCGGAGTACATGGCAGCCTCGGAGGCAGCGCATGAAGCAATATGGGTGAAGGAGTTCATCACCGACCTAGGAGTCATACCCAATGCGTCGGGGCTGATCAAACTCTTCTGTGACAACACTGGAGCTATTGCCCTTGCCAAGGAGCCCAGGTTTCACAAGAAGACCAGGCACATCAAGCGTCGCTTCAACTCCATCCGTGAAAATGTTCAAGATGGAGACATAGATATTTGCAAAATACATACGGATCTGAATGTCGCAGATCCGTTGACTAAACCTCTCTCGCAAGCAAAACATGATCAACACCAGAACTCTATGGGTGTTCGATTCATCACAATGTAACTAGATTATTGACTCTAGTGCAAGTGGGAGACTGTTGGAAATATGCCCTAGAGGCAATAATAAAAGGGTTATTATTATATTTCCTTATTCATGATAATTGTCTTTTATTCATGCTATAACTGTATTGTCCGGAAATCGTAATACACGTGTGAATACATAGACCATAACATGTCCCTAGTGAGTCTCTAGTTGACTAGCTCGTTGGTCAACAGATAGTCATGGTTTCCTGACTCTGGACATTAGATGTCATTGACAACGGGATCACATCATTAGGAGAATGATGTGATGGACAAGACCCAATCCTAAGCATAGCACAAGATCGTGTAGTTCGTTTTGCTAGAGCTTTTTCAATGTCAAGTATCTCTTCCTTAGACCATGAGATTGTGTAACTCCCGGATACCGTAAGAGTGCTTTGGGTGTACCAAACGTCACAACGTAACTGGGTGACTATAAAGGTGCACTACAGGTATCTCCGAAAGTGTCTGTTGGGTTGACACGGATCGAGACTGGGATTTGTCACTCCGTATGACAGAGAGGTATCTCTGGGCCCACTCGGTAATGCATCATCATAATGAGCTCAAAGTGACCAAGTGCTTGGTCACGGGATCATGCATTACGGTACGAGTAAAGTGACTTGCCGGTAACGGGACTGAACGAGGTATTGGGATACCGATGATCGAGTCTCGGGCAAGTAACGTACCGATTGACAAAGGGAATTGTATACGGGGTTGTTCGAATCCTCGACATCGTGGTTCATCCGATGAGATCATCGAGGAGCATGTGGGAACCAACATGGGTATCCAGATCCCGCTGTTGGTTATTGCTCGAGAGCCGTCTCGGTCATGTCTACGTGTCTCCCGAACCCGTAGGGTCTACACACTTAAGGTTCGGTAACGCTAGGGTTGTATGAATATGAGTATGCAGCATACCGAATGTTGTTCGGAGTCCCGGATAAGATCCCGGACGTCATGAGGAGTTCCGGAATGGTCCGGAGGTAAAGAAAACTATATAGGAAGTGGTATTTCGGCCATCGGGAAAGTTTCGGGGTCACCCGGTATTGTACCGGGACCACCGGAAGGGTCCCAAGGGCCGAAGTGGGGAAGGGAACCAGCCCTTAGGGGGCTGGTGCGCCCCCCTAGGCCCACCCCCTGCGCCTAGGGTTAAAACCCTAGGGTGGGGGGGGGGGCGCCCCACTTGCCTTGGGGGGTATTCCACCCCCCTTGGCCGCCGCCCCCTTGGGAGATTGGATCTCCCAGGGCCGGCGCCCCCCCTGGGGGCCTATATAAAGGGAGGGGGAAGGGGGCAGCCGCACCCTGAAGTCCTGGCGCCCCCTCCCCCTGCTACACCTCTTCCTCCTCCGTCACGTGCTTGGCGAAGCCCTGCCGGAGTGCTGCTGTTCCACCACCACCACGCCGTTGTGCTGCTGTTGGAGCCATCATCATCAACCTCTCCTTCCCCCTTGCTGGATCAAGACGGAGGAGACGCTACGCTGACCGTACGTGTGTTGAACGCGGAGGTGCCGTTCGTTCGGCGCTAGGATATCCGGTGATAGGATCACGACGAGAACGACTACTTCAACCCCGTTCTTTTGAACGCTTCCGCGCGATCTACAAAGTGGTATGTAGATGCAATCTCTCTCCCATGACTCATTGCTTAGATGAACTCATAGATGGATCTTAGTGAAACCGTAGGAAAAATTTTAATTTTCTGCAACGTTCCCCAACATTGCCCTCCACCCCCACGATGTCCCTTTTTCCTGAAAGAACTATGTGGCGCTTTGGCTCATCGTATGATGTATTCGCTTCCTTATTTTTTCTTTTTCTCGGTTTGGTAGACATGTCCTTCACATAGATAACATGTGCCACATCATTGGCTAGGACAAACGGTTCGTCAATGTACCCAAGATTGTTCAGATCCACTGTTGTCATTCTGTACTGTGGGTCTACCTGTACCCCGCCTTCTGACAGATTGACCCATTTGCATTTAAACAGATTGACCCACCACACTCCTTCGGTCTAAAATGCCCAAGCCAACACGCAAAATGTCCCGCGCGCGCTAAAATGCTAGTTTACCGCGTGCGTGTCTTTTGTCACCGCTTTTGAACATGCTCTAACAAGTTTCAGTCAATGCTATATTCTTAGGATCATGTGTCGAGATCCGTGCAAAATGTTCACTTTAGTTTTACTTTTTTCTTTCTTGTCTGTTATATTACTTGACTTAGTCTTAATTAAGTCTCAGTCGGCTGAAACTTAGACACACCCGGAAAATAATATAAATCATTTCACCAGGTAGTTAAACTGGGCGTACGGCCCACCCATCAGCGTGCGCACATATTTGCCCCCTCTTTGTATATTCGTCCGAGCACCTTGTGTGTTATAACCGTTTGGGCGATGAGCAAAGGTCCATCTGGCTCTGCCGCTGGCAGGGAGAAGCAGCTCCCAATCTCGTGCGCCTCCCAACCCTGTCGCCGTGCTGCCTGAGATTACACAATCCCTCACCCGTGCTACCTCAGTGTCAGCGAGGCATTGACACTGTCTGATGTCTCCCCGCCTCCTCCTCACATCCGCCATGGCGGTTAATTTTCGTGTTTTGACCCTTTTACGAAACTTAAGTCAAATTTGACCCATGTCTCAAAAAAATTCGAGATCTGACCCAATTTCGACCGCCGAGGTTGACGATGATAGGGTACCTTGGCGGTAGGCTGTGCAACACAACGCCAAAGAATCTCGCGGTAGGCTGTGCAACACGCCTAGCTCTAGTCATGCATGCCACAGGTGCGATTTGATATATTGTGTTTGGTAGCAGGGTCGTACTACATGCATGCACTACTGCAAAAGTAAAATTACTAGGCTCCAAAGATCTGGCCATAGGAGGGCCTATAGTGATACTATTCTTAATAGAAATATGCATGCATGCATGCATGTATGGATATCAAATCACACACAGTGGCACACACATGCATCCCGAATTTACTAGCTGCATACATGCATCCGTGAAGTCTGTAGTGGCTGACTGGCTGCGGGTGAGGGTCTACCTACAATACTACGGTCTATTCTGGAGCATCTCTTGCTTTTGACTGGTTTCTTGGGCTAGCACCAGTAGCCACTTTGTCCATGAGCATGTAGGAGGAGGGAGACTGGGAGAGTGAGAAAAGCTTCATGCTGCTGCTCCACACACTCCACTTTGTATACTGTGTACAAGCAAAACAGTGTCCAGCACAAATCATTGTTTATTATCCACTCTACTTTTGTGTTGTAGGTGCATGCACGCCTACCGCCAGAGTTCCACATTAATCGACCGTAATGGTGCAGGTAAGTCCTACTGTCATTGACTGCGGCGTTAGGTAGTGTTATCCTACCGCCGGAGACTATGGCGGTAGCCAAAAGGATCAGATCCCAAAATATTTTTGGACGAGGGTTAGATCCGGCTAAACTTCGGTCAAAGGGTCAAAACACCAAATTTTCTCCACCATGGCATGGCCACGATGGGGCCCAGCTTGGCCAGGATAGTGTTGTCGTCGTTCGGCTGATCAGCCACCGCCATTCCATCTATGGGCTGCTCTAGTTACAGGTATTTGCCCCCGCGTCAACCTGCCCCTTTTTAGGGGTTTCGTTTGACCCTTATATAGGTAGACGAAGGCCGCTAGTTTGATAGCTTTGATTGTGGAATACAATTCGGTCAAGTGACTCCATAGTTCCACGCAAAAAAAGTGACTCCATAATTGAACGGAAATGTTAACGCCCACACGTGTGGCATGGCGTCAACTCGACCACACGCGCTTATCGCCGTCCACTGCATTTCACACGAATCTTGACACGATGCTGGGATTCCGGACTGCCACGTAGGACTAGCGAAGTGTGTGGCGTGTATGCCACTTCGCCCGCACGCCATTTTACCCCGACGACTACGGTTTTCATAGTCAGCGCGTGCGGTGGAACTGCCATCTCACCCGCACACGATCTCGAACGCGTGGTTGCCATATTGCACGACATGCCACTCACCCCTCCCCGCACTGGTGATCTCTCGCTCCCTCCCCATTTACTCCCCAACCCACCCATTCTGTAGCGGTTCCAATCGATTCGGGAGGAGTCGAGAGGAGAAGGCGGCGGCGGTGGCGGAGTAGTCGACGGCATTCACGGCGGTTGTTGGGATTCGCCGGCCGGGGACGTCGTCGCCGGAGCAGCTGCAGGCCGAAGGTAAGCCTTCCGCCGTGGTCACACCCATTCCCCCACGATTCATATCCCCTTTCTGTGCTTGCTCGATTTCCCATCGGGATTTCTCGAGATGCCGGCCTTTTTCGCGGTGCGCATGTGTTGCCGCCGGCGAGGAGTCGGTTGTTTTGCTCACCCCTCCCCGCACGGTAGCTTGTTATGGTCTCGTCGCCGTCTCTCTCGCCGTCAAGCCGGCGAGACTCGTCGAATCCCCAACTGCGTGTGCTCTCGCAACTGCGTTTTTGGGATGGCGATTGTGATGATGTTTAGTTCATTATGTTGCTCCTAAAATGCTATTGCCGTCAGTGTCGAGGAGTTTGTGTTGATGAAATTGATGTTATGCTAGTTGTGGACGAACCCTAGATCTATTTCAGGCGCATTCCAGAGTTTTGAGAATGATTGCCATGACAATTTGAAACAACTGCCACCACTGATGGCAACTGATTTCTGAAATTACTGTGTCAGTTGCCTTGTCAGTGGTGCATTTTAGGCGCATATCAGATTGTATGCGAATGAAAGTCAAGTCAATTTCAATATCTACCACCTCTGATGGCAACTAATTTTTAAAACAACTTTTTCAGTTGCCATGTAATTGGTACGACAATGTTACTGTTTGGTTTTGTTTGAATCTACTTTTTAGGTGCATTTCACATTGTTTGAGAATGATTGTCATGGCAATTTCAACAACTACCACCACTGATGGCAACTGATTTTTGAATCAACTGAGACAGTTGCCATGTAGTGGTGCATCTTAGGCACATTTTCAGAGTGTTTGAAAATGAAAGTCATGCGAATTTCATCAACTACCACATCTAATGGCAATTAATCTCTGAAACAAATGTGTCAGTTGCCATGTCAGCGGTACAGTAATGTTACTGTTTTGGTTTTTGTTGGATACCATTTTATGTGCATTTCAAATTGTTTGAGAATGATTGTCATGGCAATTTTAACAACTGCCACCACTGATGGCAACTGATTTTTGAATCAATTGAGTCAGTTGCCATGTCAGTGGTGCATCTTAGGCATATTTTCAGAGTGTTTGAGAATGAAAGTCATGTGAATTTCATCAACTACCACATCTGATGGCAATTAATTTCTGAAACAAATGTGTCAGTTGCCATGTCAGTGGTACAGTAATGTTACTGTTTGGTTTTTGTTGGATACCATTTTAAGGTGCATTTTCAAAGTGCTTGAGGATGATTGTCATGGCAATTTTAACAACTGCCATCACTGATGGCAACTGATTTTTGAATAAATTGAGTCAGTTGCCATGTCAGATGGAGTGCCTTTTATCTGCCACAACTAGTTGTTTTGTTAACATGGCAACATGAATCTAGCATATGTCTGCCCCTATTTTTGAAGTACCCTTTAGTTAACTGCCACCACTGATGGCAACATGAATCTAGCTGCATTGCAGTTTGACACTTGCAGACGACAACCGAATCATTTAAGAAGCAGAGACATGTGCTGTTTCCATGTATCTGCATTTTTCTACTCTCCCACTTTGGCTACATTTCCGTCTTTTTAATACGTGTTGCTCCATTTGATGTGTGTTTTTTGTTGCTACTGTAGCACAATGGCTCGCGGCGACCATCAGGACGATGACGATGACTTCATGGAGGTACCACCACGGAATCGTGCGACCGGTCGGTCAAAAGCTGGTGATGAGGTCACCCCTCACAGGTGTGCTTGTCGTAGTCGCTTCAATGATTGCTAGCCCCGACACTAATTCTTCATTGTTTGTGGCATCATTGGCGACCTGTTGTTGTGATGTCCCTTCCGTGTGCTCAAAGGTACCCGCATGAGATGCCCCCGCGCTGCCGTTTAGTGTAGTTGGAGGTCCTGCAGAAAAAAAGAAAAAAAGGCACGCATTTAATCTTCGTTTGAATGGCAATTTTGTTTCATAACCGAAAAAACCATGTGCATCCGATTTCTGGCATGACATCAATCATAGTGTGCAGAATAATCCGGTCTGTTCACATTTGGCACCCACAATTTTTTCTATACATGTCAACGACATTTTTTATTATGCATGGCAACCATAGTTCATAGTACATGGCAACCATAGTTGATTGTCCATGGCAAATGCAGTTGATAATACATGGCAACTGCAGTTGATTATCCATGGCTATTGTAGTTCATCAGACATGGCAACCACAGTACATCAGACATGGCAACCACAGTTGATCACACATGGCAACCACAGTTGATCACACATGGCAAATGCATTTCACTACACATGGCAAATGCATTCATATCATACACGACAAACTACACTTTTTGCGAATACAACACACAAGCAGCAATGTCACATATAATTCCTCTGATGTTGCATTGTCAACAGAATCACTTCATACTACTCACCTGTGTTTGACGTCGATGGCAGGTACCCGATTCCTGACGGTTGCCACGTGCTACATGACGGTCCTGCGTTTCCACCATAAAACTTGTAAGTATTTTCCATCTCTTCAAGTCTTTTTTTTTCATCTTTTCGGCAAAAGTTGAATGGTTTTATTGATACGTGTTACCTTGATTTGCCACATTGGCTAC
>NC_041383.1:40555011-40556230 GCF_002162155.2 Triticum dicoccoides
AGTTATCGGGGTCCTAATTGAAAGGAGGATATATCGCCTAACTGCTAAAAACCTGAAATAATGTTCTCATCCTTAACTCTCAGGAGCAGATGAGCCTATGAGACACCCTCCTCCAAGCAAGTACCCTTACCCAAGGAGAACGGTGAGGAAGGTATTGGCTTGGGATAAGTTGGACTGAAAATTCTATTTGGGTCAGTCAACTTGTCTCAGCCGTCCCATGCAAAACAAGTGGTTCAGACTCCATATGTTTAACGTGCACATGCCTCATATAGTATGTATGTAGTCTTCCAGTGAAATTACAATTGATACATACACGGTGAAGTAGATCAATGACGCTTGATGCAGTATAGCTCACATTGACATGGTCAGGTAGGCGACGTCGAGCATGATGCCACAGAGCCCCGGGCCGAGGATTTTGCGCTGCATACGGATGTAGCCGCGCTCGCCCCACGTCTGGCCCCATGAGTTTTTGATGATCCAGAACTTTTCACCCGTGGATTCATCGACGTCGTAGCCGACGACGGTGACGGCATGCTGGAGTCGCGTCCCGCAGGGTCCAGAGTAGACGCCGCTCTTGTAGAACTGTATGTCGTTGCCGAGCTGAATGGCCGCGGTGACGGGCTGCTTGGCAACGGCGTGCTTCATGGCAAGCTCATTCGAGCCTGGGACCGAGGCGTGGCCGATGATGGCGGCGACGTGGTGGTCGGACTTGGCGGTGTCGCAGGTCCCCTGCGCCGCTGTGTATGGGTACTCCGCCTCCGTGGTGAGGCCGCCGTTCTGGTGCACCCAGTGGAAGGCCCTGCGGAAGGAGCCGCGGTTGCATCTGCCGTTGTACTAGTCGCAGTCCACCAGCTGCTGCTCCGATAGGGCCACCAGCTTCCCCGTCTTGATCGAGTGGAGGCGCTCGATCGTCGCCACCGCCGCGAATGCCCAGCTGCTGACTGCATCCCTCCATCCACGCATGCATCAAACAAAGTTAGTCAAACCTCATTACTACTCCCTCCGTCTTATATTATAAGAGCTTTTTTGACATAATATGAGACAGAGGGAGTACTTGATAAGGTTGAAAATGGATGACGTTTACATACAACACGATGAGGTTTGCGCCTTGGGTGGCACCACGGCTCCTTTAGCCCTCCAGTCCACGCTGGCCGGATCCAAGGAGACATTGACGCCGCCAGACGACCACATGTTGGCGTCGGCGCCCCCCACGACCGTC
>NC_041383.1:40721090-40745197 GCF_002162155.2 Triticum dicoccoides
AAAGCGCATGAAGAAACTCCATGCTGATGGGCTTTTGGAATCACTTGATTATGAATCAGTTGATGCTTGCGAACCATGCCTCATGGGCAAGATGACTAAGACTCTGTTCTTCGGAACAATGGAGCGAGCAACAGATTTGTTGGAAATCATACATACTGATGTATGTGGTCCGATGAATATTGAGGCTCGCGACAAATATCATTATTTTTTGATCTTCACAAATGATTTGAGTAGATATGAGTATATCTACTTGATGAAACATAAGTCTGAAACATTTGAAAAGTTCAAAGAATTTCAGAGTGAAGTGAAAAATCATCGTAACAAGAAAATAAAGTTTCTACGATCTGATCGTAGAGAAGAGTATTTGAGTTACGAGTTTGGCCTTCAGTTAAAAACAATGTGAAATAGTTTCACTACTCATGCCACCTGGAACACCACAATGTAATGGTGTGTCCGAACGTCATAACCGTAGTTTATTGGATATAGTGCAATCCATGATGTATCTTACCGATCTACCACTATCGTTTTGGGGTTATGCATTAGAGATAGCTGCATTCACGTTAAATAGGGCACCATCAAAATCCGTTGAGACGACGCCTTATGAACTGTGGTTTGGCAAGAAACCAAAGTTGTCGTTTCTTAAAGTTTGAGGTTGCAATGCTTATGTGAAAAAGTTTCAACTGATAAGCTCAAAATCGGAGAAGTGCGTCTTCATAGGATACCCAAAAGAAAAATGTTGGGTACACCTTCTATCACAGATCCGAAGGCAAATTCGTTGCTGAGAATGGATCCTTTCTAGAGAAGGAGTTTCTCTCGAAAGAAGTGAGCGGGAGGAAAGTAGAAAACTTGATAAGGTAATTGTACCTTCTCCTTTATTGGAAAGTAGATCATCACAGAAATTTGTTCCTGTGACTCCTACACCAATTAGTGAGGAAGCTAATGATGATGATCATGAAACTTCAAATCAAGTTACTACCGAATCTCGTAGGTAAACCAGAGTGAGATCCGCACCAGAGTGGTACGGTAATCCTGTTCTGGAAGTCATGTTACTAGACCATGACGAACTTGCGAACTATGAGGAAGCGATGATGAGCCCAGATTCCGCAAAATGGTTTGAGGCCATGAAATCTGAGATATGATCCATGTATGAGAACAAAAGTATGGACTTTGATGGATTTGCCCGATGATCGGCAAGCCATAGAAAATAAATGGATCTTCAAGAGGAAGACAGACGCTGATAGTAGTGTTACTATCTACAAAGCTAAAATTGTCGCAAAAAGGTTTTCGACAAGTTCAAGGTGTTGACTACGATGAGAGATTCTCACTCGTATCTATGCTTAAAGTCTGTCCGAATCATGTTAGCAATTGCCGCATTTTATGAAATCTGGCAAATGGATAAACAAAACTAAATTCCTTAATGGATTTAATAAAGAAGAGTTGTATACGATGAAACTAGAAGGTTTTGTCAAATCCGAAAGGTGCTAACAAAATGTGCAAGCTCCAGCGATCCATCTATGGACTGGTGCAAGCATCTTGGAGTTGGAATATACGCTTTGATGAGTTGATCAAAGCATATAGTTTTATACAGACTTGCGGTGAAGCCTGTATTTACAAGAAAAGTGAGTGGGAGCACTACAACATTTCTGATAAGTATATGTGATTGACATATTGTTGATCGGAAATAATGTAGAATTATTCTGTAAAGCATAAAGGAGTGTTTGAAAGGAGTTTTTCAAAAGAAAGACTTCGGTGAAGCTGCTTACATATTGAGCTTCAAGATCTATAAAGATAGATCAAGATGTTTGATAAGTTTTTTCAATGAGTACATACCTTGACAATATTTTGAAGTAGTTCAAAATGGAGCGGTCAAAGAAAGAGTTCTTGCCTGTATTACAAGGTGTGAAGTTGAGTAAGACTCAAAGCCCGACCACGGCAGAAGATAGAAAGAGAATGAAAGTCATTCCCTATGCCTTGGCCATAGGTTCTATAAAGTATGTCATGTTGTATACCAGATCTATTGTATACCCTGCACTGATTTGGCAAGGGAGTACAATAGTGATCTAGGAGTAGATCACTGGACAGCGATCAGAATTATCCTTAGTAAAATAAGGATATGTTTCTCGATTATGGACGTGACAAAAGGGTTCGTCGTAAACGGTTACATCGATGCAAGTTTTTGACACTGATCCAGATGATTCTAAGTCTCAATCTGGATACATATTGAAAGTGGGAGCAATTAGCTAGAGTAGCTCCGTGCAGAGCATTGTAGACATAGAATTTTGCAAAATACATACGGATCTGAATTTGGCAGGCCCGTTGACTAAGATTCTCTCACAAGCAAAACATGATCACACCTTAGTACTCTTTGGGTATTAATCACATAGCGATGTGAACTAGATTACCGAATCTAGTAAACCCTTTGGGTGTTGGTCACATGACGATGTGAACTATGGGTGTTAATCACATGATGATGTGAACTATCGATGTTAATCACATGGTGATGTGATCTAGATTATTGACTCTAGTGCAAGTGGGAGACTGAAGGAAATATGCCCTAGAGGCAATAATAAAGTTATTATTTATTTCCTTATTTCATGATGAATGTTTATTATTCATGCTAGAATTGTATTAACCGGAAACATAATACATGTGTGAATACATAGACAACCAGAGTGTCACTAGTATGCCTCTACTTGACTAGCTCGTTAATCAAAGATGGTTATGTTTCCTGACCATGAACAATGAGTTGTTATTTGAGTAACGAGATCACATCATTAGTTGAATGATCTGATTGACATGACCCATTCCATTAGCTTAGCACCTGATCGTTTAGTATGTTGCTATTGCTTTCTTCATGACTTATACATGTTCCTATGACTATGAGATTATGCAACTCCCGTTTGCCGGAGGAACACTTTGGGTGCTACCAAACGTCACAACGTAACTGGGTGATTATAAAGGAGCATTACAGGTGTCTCCAAAAAGTAGATGTTGGGTTGGCGTATTTCGAGATTAGGATTTGTCACTCCGATTGACGGAGAGGTATCTCTGGGCCCTCTCGGTAATGCACATCACATAAGCCTTGCAAGCATTACAACTAATATGTTAGTTGTGAGATGATGTATTACGGAACGAGTAAAGAGACTTGCCGGTAACGAGATTGAACTAGGTATTGGATACCGACGATCGAATCTCGGACAAGTAACATACCGATGACAAAGGGAACAACGTATGTTGTTATGCGGTCTGACCGATAAAGATCTTCGTAGAATATGTAGGAGCCAATATGGGCATCCAGGTCCCGCTATTGGTTATTAACCGGAGACGTGTCTCGGTCATGTCTACATTGTTCTCGAACCCGTAGGGTCCGCACGCTTAAGGTTACGATGACAGTTATATTATGAGTTTACATGTTTTGATGTACCGAAGGAGTTCGGAGTCCCGGATGAGATTGGGGACATGACGAGGAGTCTCGAAATGGTCGAGACGTAAAGATTCATATATTGGATGATATGGTTAGGCCAAGGGGTCAAGCCCATGAGGCTTTAGATCGGTGCAAAAGGAGTTTTGCGGAGTCCAGGGGGCCAAACGCCGGAGACCCTGGCGTCTGGCCCTGGGCCAGACGCCGAGGCCCATGGCGTCTGGGCCAGACGCCAAGGATTGTGGCGTTTGGTCCTGGAGTCCGAGTGGGACTCTTGCCTTTCGGGCAAAACCGACTTTGAGGAGGCTTTTGCTCCAAGTTTCGACCCCGGGGCTCAACATATAAATAGAGGGGCAGGGCTAGCACAAAAGAGACAACAATTGATCCCTTGGATCTCTTAGCCGTGTGCGGTGCCCCCCTCCACCATAGTCCACCTCGATAATATCGTAGCGGTGCTTAGGCGAAGCCCTGCGACGGTAGAACATCAAGATCGTCACCACGCCGTCGTGCTGACGGAACTCTCCCTCGACACTCGGCTGGATCGGAGTTCGAGGGACGTCATCGAGCTGAACGTGTGCTAGAACTCGGAGGTGCCGTAGTTTCGGTGCTTGATCGGTCGGGCCGTGAAGACGTACGACTACATCAACCGCGTTGTGCTAACGCTTCCGCTTACGGTCTACAAGGGTATGTAGACAACACTCTCCCCTCTCGTTGCTATGCATCACATGATCTTGCGTGTGCGTAGGAAATTTTTTGAAATTACTACGAAACCCAACAAGGACGTTCTTGTATCATGAGGGCAAGGGTGTCAAAGTAGGTGTCAAGTGATCTCAGCAGTGTCTTGACAATTTCATGCTTGGTGATCTCAGTGGCACCGAGAGCCTGAAGCTTATTTGTGATTTCGGTGAGGCGATCAAACGTGAGCTGGACATTTTCATTGTCGTTTCTCTTGAAGCGATTGAAGAGATTGCGAAGAACACTGATCCTCGTCTCTCTGTGTAGAGACGCCTTCATTGACCTTGGACAGCCAGTCCCAGACTAGCTTTGACGTTTCTAGAGCACTCACACGGCCATACTGTCCTTTGGTCAGATGACCACAAATGATGTTCTTTGCAGTCGAGTCCAGTTGAATGAACTTCTTGACATCAGTAGGGGTGACACCTTCACCAGTTTTGGGAACACCATTCTTGACGACATACCAGAGGTCGACATCAATGGCTTCAAGATGCATGCGCATCTTATTCTTCCAGTAGGGATATTTAGTTCCATCGAACACGGGGCAAGCAGCGGAGACTTTGATTATCCCTGCAGTCGACATAGCTAAACTCCAGGTGGTTAAACCGAATCACACAGAACAAGGGAGTACCTTGCTCTGATACCAATTGAAAGTGCTAGTTATCGACTAGAGGGGGGGGTGAATAAGCGATTTTTATGAAAGTCTTCAAAACATGGAAGTTTCGAAGACAAACAATGGAAACAACCTAATTGATATGCAGTGGAAGATAAACTACGACAAGCAAGCCATAATCAAATATGCAATAGCATTAACGTTCGAAGATTAATGGCAGCTAGGTAGTAGGATCAGGATGGAAGATAGTATGAAGCCAATCAACAATAGTAGTCAAGCAATGAAGTCAATCAGATAAGATGATAAGCAATGACTTCACGAAGACAAACTCAAGTAAAGGAGGGAAGAGATAGAACCAGTTGCTTGTTGAAGACACAGGATTTGTTGGACCAGTTCCAGTTGCTGGGACAACTGTATGTCTGGTTAGGGAGGCTGAGATTCAACTCAGAAGACCGTGTCTTCACCTTATTCCCCTTGAGCTAAGGTCACTTAGTCCTCGCCCAATCACTCTGGTAAGTCTTCAAGGTAGACTTCCAAACCTTCACAGACTTCATTCACCCGGCAATCCACAATGACTCTTGGATGCTCAGAACGCGACGCCTAACCGGCTGGAGGATACACAGTCCTCAAGTGTAATAAGTCTTCAGGTCACACAGACAGAAAGACTTCAGTGATGCCTAACACTCTTTGGCTCTGGGTGTTTGGGCTTTGTCCTCGCAAGGATTTCTCTCTCTCAAATGCTTCGAGGTGGGTTGCTCTCAAACGACAAAAGCCATATACTAACTCTGAGCAGCCACCAATTTATGGTGTAGGGGGTGGGCTATTTATAGCCACTAGGCAACCCGACCTGATTTGTCCGAAATGACCCTGGGTCACTAAGGAACTGAGACGTGTTCCAACGGTCAGATTTCAAACACACACGGCAACTTTACTTGGACTACAAGCAAAGCTGACTCATCCAACTCTGGATAAGATTTGCTCTCATTGTCTTCACTCGAAGACATAGGATTTGGGTTGAGCATCACTTCAGTCACTCTGACTTAGTTCACTTGGACCCCACTTAACAGTACGGTGGTTCCTATGACTCAACAAAGAAGAAAAGGAAACAACGAAACCACACAGTCTTTGCGCTCCATAGTCTTCACTCAATGTCTTCTCATGTCATAGACTTCAGTGTGAATATCTTCACACACCACCATTCTCTTCAATGTCTTCATACATTTTTAGGGGTCATCTCCGGTAGGTAAACCGAATCAATGAGGGACACTACCTGCATTATCCTGCAATTCTCACAAACGCATTAGTCCCTCAACCAACTTTGTCGTGAATACTCCAAAACCAACTAGGGGTGGCACTAGATGCACTTACAGTTGCGAGAGCTGATGGAATGGGAAGGGTAATGTAGTTCTTACCACGGAGAATGGACTTTCCAGGCTTTAGATGGATTTTCTTGCCTTTGAACTTTTGGATTGAGCTTGCTTTGTGTGGGCGATGAATATACTCGTATCGCTTATTGTGCTTCCGACGTAGTGGTTCGTCTGTGTTGAATAGGTAAGGAGATCATTGTAAAAGGTTGCAACAGCAGATAGAGGATAACATAAACAAAAAGAGGGGCTAATTAGCTTGTGTGTATTAGTGAAAGGCAGAAAATGGTATCCATCGTATATGGTAAGATGGAAGTAGTAACCAGCGCTTGCACATGTAACAACAAATAAATTACAGCATTAATGAATAGCAAACAGAAGATCTATTGGACCCTGAAAGAAGTTTGTTTTATTACATACTTGATCAACTTGCATGTGTAAGTGATACAAAAAACTTTCCAAACAGCATGCATCAACAAAGAAGAAGAAACATTCTTTGCAATTTATAAACAATTATAAATACGTTTAGAATTACCATGGGTAATTTGGCCACCGCTGGTATCATTGGCTGTGTCTACCTCCTCATGTTTAACAGCAGCCATCTGGAAATAAGTAATAGAATAATTAAGCTAATATATTATACCGTGGTATTAGTTGTGATGATTAATAGTGATGAACACAGACTTAACAGGCCATTAGTAGTAAAAGGCGGTCATTATATTTAATAAATAATCCTAGCCCTCAAAAATCTGATTTCTTTATGTGGGAGGGGAAGCATATCGATCAATGTCAGTGGGTGAAATCAACGGCATCCCATCGAACCCAGTAGAGGGCAGATCTCTCTCGCCTCATTTTCAAGGTTTGGCGGATGAAGATCTCATGGCTCTTGGCCATGTGAGTGCTCTTCATTGACTTGAAGATTGGCCAGTTCTCAAAGACGATCTTGAGCGAAACAATAAACTGTATGGGAATAATCAGGATGGGATAGTGCTTGTGAGCATCATGTTAAGAACCAGAGACATGGCAAAAATTATGGTGATTTCATATGTTAATAAACCGAAAAAGTAGCAAGATGAGTCTGAAAAACAAATCTCTCGATAGTGCTCTCTGGCAAGCGTTCCAGAGATCGAGAAAACTCAGTCACAGTCTCTATAACATAATCTCCTGTAGGCTGGGTGTAACATACATATTTTTGGAGCTACAGTGTCTTCCAGCATAGCATCTATGTAGGATCGTGTATGTCTAGAGGGGGGGTGATTAGACTACTTGACCAAATAAAAAACTTGCCTTTTCCCAATTTTAGTTCTTGGCAGATTTTAGCAATTAGCACAAGTCAAGCAATCAACCTACACATGCAATTCTAAGAGTATAGCAGCGGAATGTAAAACAACTGCATATGAAGGTAAAGGGGAGGAGTTTGAGAAGGCAAACACATATGGAGACACGGATGTTTTTGTCGTGGTTCCGATAGGTGGTGCTATCGTACATCCACATTGATGGAGACTTCAACCCACGAAGGGTAAGGGCTGCGCGAGTCCACGGAGGGCTCCACCCAAAAAGGGTCCACGAAGAAGCAACCTTTTCTATCCCACCATGGCCGTCGCCCACGAAGGACTTGCCTCACTAGCGGTAGATCTTCACGAAGTAGGCGATCTCCTTGCCCTTACAAACTCCTTGGTTCAATTCCACAATATTATTCAAGTGGGTTTAAGAATGGCTCAAGAGTTGGCTCAATTGGTTCAGGAATTGCCTCAGGAACTGGCTCAGGAAGGGTCCAATTATTTTCATTAGTCAACATATTATTCAATAGTAATTCAGCTTCGTCGACTGTTCTTTCCCTGAAAACACAACCAGCACAACTATCCAAGTAGTCCTTGGAAGCATCGGTTAGTCCATTATAAAAGATATCAAGTATTTCATTTTTCTTGAGAGGATGATCAGGCAAAGCATTAAGTAACCGGAGAAGCCTCCCCCAAGCTTGTGGGAGACTCTCTTCTTTGATATGCACAAAATTATATATTTCTCGCAAGGCAGCTTGTTTCTTATGAGCAGGGAAATAATTAGCAGAGAAGTAATAAATCATATCCTGGGGACTACGCACACAACCAGGAGCAAGAGAATTATACCAAGTCTTAGCATCACCCTTTAATGAAAATGGAAAAATCTTAAGGATATAAAAATAGTGAGATCTTTCATCATGAGTGAACAGGGTAGCTATATCATTCAACCTGGTAAGATGTGCCACAACAGTTTCAGATTCAAGGCCATAAAAAGGATCAGATTCAACTAGAGTAATAATCTCAGGATCAACAGAGAATTCATAATCCTTATCAGTAACACAAATAGGTGAAGTAGCAAAAGCAGGGCCAGGTTTCATTCTAGCATTAAGAGACTGCTGCTTCCATTTAGCTAATAATTTCTTAAGATCATATCTATCATTGCAAGAAAAGATAGCTCTAGCAGCTTCTTCATTCATAACATAACCCTCAGGAACAACATGCAATACATAATCATTGGGAGAACTTTCATCATGACTATCATCAATAATAGCATCTTTAGTAATTTCATTCCCTCTAACTCTAGCAAGTTGTTCATCAAGAAATTCACCTAATGGCAAAGTAGTATCACACACAGAAGTAGTTTCATCATGCATAGCAGAAGTAGCATCATCAATAACATGCGACATATCAGAATTCATAGTAGTAGAAGGTTTAGGTGTCGCAAGCTTACTCATAACAGAAGCACAATCTAATGCAGAGCTAGATGGCAGTTCCTTACCTCCCCTCGTAGTTGAGGGATAAATCTTGGTTTTAGCGTCTTTCAAGTTCTTCATAGTGATCAACAGAAATAAATCCCAAGTGACTCAGAGAATAGAGCTATGCTCCCCTGCAACGGTGCCAGAAATTAGTCTTGATAACCCCTCAAGTGTAGGGGATCGCAACAGCTTTCGAGGGTAAAGTATTCAACACAAATTTATTGATTTGACACAAGGGGAGCCAAAGAATATTCTTGAGTATTAGCAGTTGAGTTGTTTCAACCACGCCTGGATAACTTAGTATTTGCAGCAAAGTATTTAGTAGCAAAGTAGTATGATAATAAAGGTAATGGTGGCAAAAGTAAATATAATAGTTTTTGGGTTTTTGTAGTAGTTGTAACAGCAGCAACAGAAAAGTAAATAAGCGAAGAACAATATGTGAAAAGCTCGTAGGCAATGGATCGGTGATGGGTAATTATGCCGTATGCGATTCCTCATGTAATAGCTATAACATAGGGTGACACAGAACTAGCTCCAGTTCATCAATGTAATGTAGGCATGTATTCCGTAACTAGTCATACATGCTTATGGAAAAGAACTTGCATGACATCTTTTGTCCTACCCTCCCGTGGTAGCGGGGTCCTAGTGGAAACTAAGGGATATTAAGGCCTCCTTTTTATAGAGTACCGGACCAAAGCATTAACACATAGTGAATACATGAACTCCTCAAACTAGGGTCATCACCGAGAAGTATCCCGATTATTGTCACTTCGGGGTTGTCGGATCATAACACATGATAGGTGACTATAGACTTGCAAGATAGGATCAAGAACACACATATATTCATGAAAACATAATAGGTTCAGATCTGAAATCATGGCACTCGGGCCCTAGTGACAAGCATTAAGCATAGCAAAGTCATAGCAACATCAATCTCAGAACATAGTGGATACTAGGGATCAAACCCTAACAAAACTAACTTGATTACATAGTAAATCTCATCCAACCCATCACCGTCCAGCAAGCCTACGATGGAATTACTCACGCACGGCGGTGAGCATCATGAAATTGGTGATGGAGGATGGTTGATGATGACGACGGCGACGAATCCCCCTCTTCGGAGCCCCGAACGGACTCCAGATCATCCCTCCCGAGAGAGATTAGGGCTTGACGGCGGCTCCGTGTCATAAAACGCGATGAAACTTTCTCTCCGATTTTTTTCTCCCCGAGACGGAGTATATGGAGTTGGAGTTGAGGTCGGTGGAGGTCCAGGGGGCCCACGGGATAGGAGGGCGCGCCCTATAGGGGGGCGTCCCCCTGTCTCGTGGACAGGGTGTGGGCCCCTTGGTGTATTTGTTTCGCCCAGAAATTCTTATTAATTCCATAAAGTGCCTCCGTGGATTTTCAGGACATTCCGAGAACTTTTCTTTGCTACACATAAAACAACATCATGGCAGTTCTGCTGAAAACAATGTCAGTCCGGGTTAGTTTCATTCAAATCATGCAAGTTAGAGTCCAAAACAAGGGCAAAAGTGTTTGGAAAAGTAGATACGTTGGAGACGTATCATAGGGCATAACATAATCTCAGTGAGACCGATTACACAAACTCGGTGGGACCGATTTTGGTAACAAGCTAACCAGAGAGTTGGTCAGGCAAACTCGGTGGGACCGATTCGCTCATCTCGGTTAGACCGAAACATTATGAAGGGAAACGGAGAGTTTGCATTGTAATCTTGGTGGGACCGATCGCTCATCTCGGTTGGACTGAAAGGTTACAAAGGGAAACCGAGAGATTACAATCCCATCTCGGTGAGACCGAGATCCCTATCGGTAGGACCGAAAAGACTAGGGTTTGTGGCAGTGGCTATGACACGTGAACTCGGTGGCGCCGGATAGAAAGAATCGGTGGGGCCGAGTTTGACTTTTGGTTTGGGTCATATGTGGATGTGAGAAAGTGGTTGAGGGCTTTGAAGCATATCACTAAGCATTTTGAGCAAGAACCTCATTAAGCAACACCTCATCCCTCCTTGATAGTATTGGCTTTTCCTATAGACTCAATGTGATCTTGGATCACTAAAATGGAAAATGTAGAGTCTTGTGCTTTGAGCTTGAGCCAATCCTTTTGTCCTTAGTATTTTGAGGGGTCCACTTTTCTCATCCATGCCATGCCTATCATTGAGCTTTCCTGAAATATTTATCTTGAAATAGCATTAGCTCAATGAGCTATATGTTGTTAGGAATTACCAAAACCACCCAGGGATAGTTGCACTTTCAATCTCCCCCTTTTTGGTAATTGATGACAACATATAGATCAAAGCTTCGACAAATGATAATAAGATTGAAAGACATTCTCGCTTTGAGAAGTATGTGAAAAGTAAGAGCTCCCCTAAATTTGTGCATTATTTAAGATTTTGTTTGGACTACAAATGCACACTGAGTTAGGATCATGGGTTACTCTTCCATGTCACATACATCTTGGTGGAGTGCTCAAAATGATAATAATTAAGCACATGCACTCGTCACCAAGCAAAGTGAATGATCATATGAGAATATAAGAGATAATATCATCCAACAAGCATTAATGTAGCATATTATATGATCAAACACATGATCATCCAAGTATCTCACAAAAGGCATAATGTATCAAGCAAACAAGCAAAACAAGAGAGAACAAAACAAAAGCAACACACTCTCTCGAAGCCTATGATCTATACATTTTTCTCCCCCTTTGGCAACAAGTTACCAAAAAGTTAAAAAAACTGTATAGTGCTAAACGACTCTCAGGCTTGGTCTTGATGAGGTGGTGTAGAGATGACTCCAAGGACGAAAGCATCAGTCGATGTAGCTGGAGTTGGTGGAGTGGGTGCTGGAGCCAGAGGCACTGAAGCTGTAGCTAGTGCAGATGATGTAGCTCTGGTGTCTAGAATAGGCACTGCAGCAGATCTCTGTCCTCTGGGAACTCTAGCAAATGCATCTGTCGTAGACTTGCCCTTCTTCTCCTCCACTTCCTCCTGAAGTTGCTCAACAACTGACTAGATCTCAGTGACCTTCACATCAAGATCATAGAATTTCTGCTCTATGATTCTCTCCAAGCTCTCCTGGTTTTGAGTTAGGGTGGCCAAGCCCTTCTCAATCCTCAAGGTGGAGGCAATCAAGTAGCCAAGCTAATCTTGCTTGCTCTTCAGGAACACTTGAGATGCCTCTTCAGCAGTTGGCATCCTAGCAGCTTTCTCAGCCCATGCTTTCTCTTCCTTCTCTTGTGCTTGCACAGATGATGGTTCATTTTCATCCATCACAAAGGTGTTGTCCTCACAATCAGGGTAGATGGGCAAGTTCTCTTTGTCCAAAAGATATATGCCAGTGCCCATCTTGGAGTTTATGAGCTCTTGAATGTGTGGGGCATATCCACAAGATCTTTTCTGATCAGCAGCAGTCCTTTTGATTGTTTCCACAATTAGACTCATGACTTTGAATTTCCGAGGCACATCAAATATATGCAGCAGGTTGATTTCATGGCCTCTGATCATCTTGTGATCTCCTGACTTGGGCAACATAGTGTGCCTTAAGATCCAGTTGATAGTAGGTAATCCTGACAACAGGTAATGTACAGATCCAAACTTATGTGTCTCTAGAGTAGCATCTTGGATCTTTATGTACATGTGAGCCATAGAGTTGTGGGCTTTCTTCTTCTTGGCATAGACATCCAAGTCATCCTCATTCTTTTTTGGAGCATTTATCAATTCAGACCATTCCTCAATTGTGGATTGGTACCTTATACCCTCAGACATCCAGAAAATTTTCCCATCTGGGTAGAAATGAGTTGTGGAGTAAAACTGCATGATGAGCTCATCATTTCACTTGGTGAGCTTCTGGCCAACAAAGTCATCTACTCCACAAGCATTGAAACTGTCATACACTCTTGGATAATGCTCTTCATTTTTCCTGATGTACTCCCAGTCAACCCATCTCATGTCACATACTATGGGCTTCTTGTCAAGCAAAACTGTCTCATAGAAATCATGTTGTTCCTTAGTGTGGAACCTGTAGTCCACTGTAGTTCTTCTTCTGACAGCATAGGTATCACTCTGTCTCCACAGTCTCAGTCCTGCATCCTTCCTGAGCTTCATATCCTCTGCAAATGGATGAGCATCATTATGATCAGGGATCTTGGGCTTCAACTTTCTCAAGACAAGTGAATCATCATCTTCTTCATCATTGGCACCCTCAGGCACTGGGGCCTTGTTCTTTTCTTCAGCTGGAATACTCCTAGTATTCCTCTTAGGTGCAGACTTGGGCTTAGGAGCAGCAGCTTTGGGAGCATCTTTGGGCTTAGATGGAGCAGCCCCTGATCTGATTGCATCTTCCATCAGCTTCTGAGCTTTAGGTGCTGGTGCAGCAACCTCTTCCTCTTCTTCCATCATTGAGGGCTTTCCAACAACTCTGGCCATTGTCTTCTTGACCCTTTCTTTCCTTTTCTTCCCTTCTGGAGTAGCCTCTTTGGGTTCAGATTCCAAAGTTACTTGAGTAGAGGCTCTGGCTTTTGACATGGGAACTCTTCTTGCAGGTGCTTTGGTCTTCATTCCAGGCTTAGTGGCAGCAGCTGTGCCATATTCCATCTTTAGCACCTTCTTCTTAGATGTGGCCTCATCATCAACAACCACATAGTCCTCATCTTCAGATTCTGAGGTTCTCTTCTTCCTTGTCCTAGTAGCTGCCTTGGGCAAGTTACTAGGTGTGCTTCTGCTACCCTCATCTGAGGTACTGGAGGGACTAGTGCCCTCATTCATCTGAACTTGCTCCTCAGACTTGTTCTGACTGTCACTCTGATCTGACATAATGCAAACTCTGACAGCAGGCCCTGTGAATAGATGTAGATGAGGTAGAGTAGATGAGCATCACAAAGCACAGAGGTTTTTGCAAAACATTGAGTCAAAAACTTAGTTTTAGTTTTCCACAGAAAGCATTTCAGAGCTACCGATTTGTAAACTCGGTGATAACAAAGCAGCTTTTGGAACCTAAACTAGTGAACTCGGTAAGACCGAGTCATAGTTCAGTGGCACCGAGACTACTAGAGTTTCACAGAGAATCGATCTCGGTCACAGTGATTTAAAATTCTCGGTCGGACCGAGAATCACATGTGCAATGGCCTAAGCCAAATCGTTGAGACTGATTTCTACAACTCGGTCGGTCCGAGATGAATTCGGCGGAAACCTAACCCTAAATTTTCAACTTGATGCTGAAGCGTCTATCATCCAGCTTGATGCTGAAGCGTCTATCAACAACTAGGAAATTTTTGTCGCACAGACCGCGTTGGTCTTCACAGTCTTCGCCCATAATGAAATCGTTTTCGTCGTCAGACGATATTTCCTATGTTCATAGGTAAAACATTAAACACTTATTAGTTATATTAATTCAACTAATTAAACTAGTTCTATTAATTCAACTAGCTAGTTCAACTAATTAATTCAACTAAGCACTTACTAAAAATATACTTAAATAAAGTATAGCTCCTAATTCAACTAATTAATTCAACTAACTAGTTCAACTAATTCAACTAAACTAGTTCTATTAATTTTCTTACTAAATATAAATTAGCTAGTTCTATATACTAAAATTTTAATTAGATGATTAAATCTCATATACCAAAATTTAATATATAATAATTTATCTAACATTAATATAAATTCATCTATAACTAAAAGTATAAAAAACTAACTCATCTAACATTATCTAATTCTTATATAATCTAACATTTATATAATCTAACATTTTAACATTAAACATTTGTGTGTGTGTGTGTGCGCGCGCGTTTGTGTGTACGTTTGTGTGTGTGTGTGTGTGCGTTTGAGTGTATACTAGTAGAAAAAAGGACCATTTGTCCCGGTTCGTAAGGGCCTTTTGTCCCGGTTTAAGAACCGGGACTAAAAGGTCAGTACTAATGCGCTTGGCCTTTAGTCCCGGCTCTTACACGAATCAGGACAGATGGGCCTCCACATGGACACTGCGGGCAGCCCAAGCAAGGGGGCCTTTGGTCCCGGTTGGTGACATAAACCGGGACCAAAAGGCATCCACGTGTCAGCAGCTGGCTGGAGTTGAGGTTTTTCTTGAAAGGGGCTGGTTTAGGGGTTTTGGGGGTTAATTTAGGTTGTTATTAGCTAGCTAATAGAGAGAAGTGTCCTCTGTTATATCTTCGTGCTTGGTTTACCAACGCTACTGCTATGTTCATTTCACCCGCTGATATATAATAACTCTTCATGCTCGCATCATACATCATCATATATAATAACAAGTCCTACTAATCATGCATTATCATACAACTTCTACTCGTTATTAATAACAAGTCATACGATCATCATCCTCATAGTCATCGAACCCAACCCTACTTAACTGTTCTTAGCACATGATCATCAGTATCAGGTAGGACCTAAACACCCTTAAGGTAAAGTAGCATAAAAATATAGACCCTGACTCTCCATTATGAAGAATGAAGATCATCCTGTCTCCAATTCTTGTGCTTCGCTTCCTTTTGCTTCCAAGAAACTCCTTACGACTGTCCATACATTTTTTTCCATTCTTTGATTGTCATGTCTCCACTTCTTTTAGAAATCTGGTATGGACAGTTGAGATTCGTAGGACGACCTGGTTGTATGTTCAAAACATCAAGGCGACCGTGCGTATACATCAGATGAGGCACACAATCATTCGGGATTATCTGTTGAAAAACATAGTAATAACTTCATAGTTAGCAATGATGTACTAGTTTTAGAAGTATTTAAAAAAGATGCAAGGATGTCGTAATAGTAAAAACTCTTACCAGGGTATCTCCATGGTAGTTACCGTAGTTCAACACGTGCACTAGTGGCACGTATTTACCATAATGTTGAGGAGTTCGATTGTAGATATTGTAATTCTCAAGATCAGTAGAAAATGCGATCAGATGATTTTTCTCCTTATAAGTTAATTCGGAGCCATCGGTGTAGTGGGTTTTGTCTACCATCTTCCGCACATTCTTTGAAGAATGAAAATAAGCTGTCAATGGAAATAAGCTGTCAACTATTTTGAAATAAACAATATAAATTACTTAATAACTATGTTTGAGAAGCTCACATGGGGGAAGAATTGGAAGTGTATCAATAAGGACCCAAATGTCCATATTGTCTTGCTCGATTGTAGGATCACCAAGATCCATGGTGACAAGCACACCCTCATCAAAACCATACATCTTGCAAAGTGCTTCCCAATTTTTGCAACCAAAATGGGTTACACTCTCAGAATTGTACAACTTTACTTCAAAATCTACACCATGATGAGTCCTTATGTGAATTTTTTTGGTTTCCATACTTTCATGGTCTTCAAAACCCATCCTCTCCAAGACATAGCGTCTTGCATAGCATGGGATAAGCTAGTCGAATTGGAAAAGATGAAAAATACACGTTAAAATAGTTGAAGTCGTGCTTAATTATGAAAAAAACTATTGTCGTCATTGCGTACCGTTTCAACATCGAAGGTCTCCTCGAGCTTAATGCTGAAGCGCCGATCTTCGTCCAGCTCAAGGAACCTATCACACATACCTCGGTCGTCGTGGCACCAGTCACACTCCCCCGGGCGGTTTTCGTCGTCCGAGTATGAAATTTCCGGCCTATGTTCATAATTCAAATATTAAACTTGTACAATTAAATATATGTACTAAAAAACCTAAATTAGATCATTATTATTAATCATGGGTTGACTATCAGTGATGGTAGCTCCTCCTTTCATTCCCGAGTGCATTATTACATCAAATTGTCTAGCACACGGGAATGAAGGGGAAGCTACCCCCGCGACGGCGTGGATGATGGAGGGGGCTCCTAGATTTCTGCATAGTGCTCTCCAATTTTAGCATTCAAAGTAGGAGTATTACTTTTCCAATATGAGCATTCAATAAGCAAAACCAAATCGTAAAATAAAGTGTTATTCAAATTAGCATGCATTCAATTATAAGCAAAAGTACATCATCTCTTGTGTCCGTAAATCATCGAATATTATCACTAATACTCCTCGAATACTATCATACATATAGCATCGTTAATACAGCTAGAACCGTAGCGCCTGACGAGTATCGTCGTGGGCGGTGGACACCCAAAGATAAGGAACCATCATAGGATCATAGCTCCAGTGAGATCCCTGAAGAACCTGCCAGGTATTGTCGAACCTGCCCTCCAACACAACCATGTAGTGACGGACGTGCTCATCCTCCTCGCTGACACGATGACGTACCACCTCCGCGGTGTCCGGAAGCCTCGGCACCATCACTAGCCCACGCGGCCGCCACCGAACAAAGATTGGGTCAACAACGGGCTGGCTCCTCACCAACCTACGCCCCCCGGAAGGTAGCACCTCCCAATACCAGCCCGGCGTTGCCCAGTCCCGGACATGGCCCTGATCAAGCAGGCCTCCACCACCGAGTCGACGAGGAGGAGGCGGGATATGCATCATCAACGTCGGTGCGGGATTAATTGCTTGAACTAAAAAAAATAAACTAGTTCTATTAATTTTCTTGCTAAAAATAAACTACTTCTATATATAGTAAAATAAAGTAGTTTTATTAAATCAACTAGTTCAACTACTAAGCACTTACTATAAATAAGTAAAGTAGTACTTACTAAAAATAAACTACTTCTATAGTAAAATAAAATAGTTTATTAAATAAACTAGTTCAACTATATATTAAGCACTTACTATAAATAAAATAAAGTAGTACTCCCTCCGTTCGGAAATACTTGTCATCAAAACGGATAAAAGGGGTGTATCTAGACGCATTTTAGTTTGAGATACATCTCTTTTTATCCATTTTGATGACAAGTATTTTCGGGCGGAGGGAGTACTTACTAAAAATAAACTATTTTAACTAGTTCTATTATTTTTCTAACTAATTATATTAAACACTTTCTCTTCTTATTTTCCTTTTTCCTCTCTTGCTTTTTCTTCTAAATATGAACATATACATAAATGACTTTGATCATACACAATTTTCCTATACATACACAATATGAACATATACATAAGTTGACAAAGAAAATTATATGAACAAAAAAATCATTAAAATTCTATGAACAAAATTACAACCAGAAAAAAAATTCTATGAACAGAAAAAAATCATAAAAAATTGACATATTCGATCTTTGCATATATATGAACATACAAACATGCATATTTAACAGTAATATCACCAAAAAAGTCTATGAACAGAAAAAAAATCTAACACAATATGAAAAAAATCTAACAAAAAATCTATGAACAAAATCTAACTCAATTAACCACACATCTAAATTACTACACATATAAATTAACTACACATCTAATTAAATTAGCAGAATTCATATAAGCTCACGGGATGGTGAAGGCGTGAGGGGCGCGGCGAGGGAGACGGGCAGGGGACGGCGATGGCGACGATGCGTGAGGGGCGGCGCGGCGACGGGCGACGGTGAGGGGCGGCGCCGCGATGGGCGATGAGCAAGGCAGGGCCGGCGGCGTCGCGGGGCACGGGGCATGGGGCCGCGACAGCGTTGGGGCGGCGCGGGACGGCACGGGGCGACGACAGCGGCGGCGAGGCGGAGAGAGGCGGCCTGACGGCGTCGGGGCGGGGAAGAACAAACTGAATGAAATTTTGGCGAGTGCTAGTTATATAGACGACACATTGGTCTCGGTTCGTGAGACAAACCGGGACGAATGCGACCTTTAGTCCTGGTTGGTGGCACCAACCGGGACCAAAGGCCTTGCACAGCGCGGTGCAGTGGGAAGTTTAGTCCCACCTCGATAGCTGAGAGAGCTCAGCACCTGTTTATAAGCTGCGTTGCAGCTCAGGTGCTGAGCTCCTCTCTAATATGCAGGCATTAGTTGCCTACCCTTGTCACTGCCATGTTGGGCCTATTGGGCCTGCGAGCCTGCATCCTGGCCCATTTACAGATGGGTTTCTAGTCGTATGCAGGCCGTGTGGCCCATTAGGCGGCATTTTTTTATTTGTTCTAGTATTTTTTTTGAATTATTTATTTTCTTTTGATTTTTGCTTTATTTTTTTATTATTATTGCTTTTAGCTCAAAATAATAATAATCTTTCTGTTACTCCATTAGTTTCCAAATTTGAATAGTTTAACTTTTAATTCTTTAAAATTTGTGTGAACCACTAGTTTGTGAATAACTTCACCATAAAAATATATTTTGAGTGATTCTTTTTCCTGCTATTTAATATTACTGCATTTTATCATTATATTCAAAAACAGATTTTGTTATTTTAGTTTCTATCAAAAAATCTTTATGAACTTTTTTTGCTACTAAAGTTTCTAACAAAAAATTCTTTATGATAATTATTTCTGCTTTTCATGTTTTGAACAGAAAATACTTTGATAATTTTAGTTGCATAAATTTTATATAATTTTAATTTAAAAAATACTAGAGGTTTATAAAAGCTTTTTAGTTGATTCCTTTTGCTCTTAGAGTTTTGTAAAAGCATTTACTGGTTTTTTGTGAGCTATAAGACCTTGAATTGGAAAAGCATTTCAAATGAACTCTGGAAAGGTTGAAAGTTGGCTTGGTATCATCATTTCACCCACATAGCATGTGCTAAAAAGTTGAGAGGGTTATGGGAAAAACTGGATACACTTCGTGTACAAAATGGACAATCACTTTCGAAGTATCAGGGTTTCATACGGAAACTCATCTGTTACACATGGATTTCATTTTTTTAAACTTATTTGAACTCCTGACTTTTTGTGTGTTCAAAATGCACCATTCAAAGCCACATCATCAATTTTCAACTCTTTTTGACTTCATTTGTTATTTTTCATGCATTTACTGATTATTTTGAGATATAAGACCCTAAATTGAAAAGCATTTCAAATGAACTCTGAAAAGGTTGAAAGTTGGCATGGTATCATCATTTCATCCACATAGCATGTGCAAGAAATTTGAGTGAGTTACGGCAAAAACTGGATGCACTTCATGTACAAAACTGATAATCTCTTTCGAAGTATCAGGATTTCATACGGAAACTTGTCTGTTACAAATAGGCATTTCAAATGAACTATGAAAAGGTTGAAAGTTGGCATGGTATCATCATAATAGTTGTGGACAAAGTCTTCACTTTTTCTTCGCTTGTGTGCTTTCCTTATTGCGCCGTAACCATGGATAATCTTCATCATTTATCAGGATGCTTGGGTCAACCTTGACTTTGAAGGGAGGAATTTGATGAAACTTGTCATAATCTTCGGACATGTCTGTCTTGCCCTCCACTCCCACGATGTTCCTTTTTCCTGAAAGAACTATGTGGCGCTTTGGCTCATCGTATGATGTATTCGCTTCCTTATTTTTTCTTTTTCTCGGTTTGGTAGACATGTCCTTCACATAGATAACATGTGACACATCATTAGCTAGGACGAACGGTTCGTCAGTGTACCCAAGATTGTTCAAATCCACTGTTGTCATTCCGTACTGTGGGTCTACCTGTACCCCGCCTCGTGACAGATTGACCCATTTGCACTTAAACAAAGGGACATTAAAATCATGTCCGTAGTCAAGTTCCCATATGTCCACTATGTAACCATAATATGTGTCCTTTCCCCTCTCGGTTGGCTGCATCAAAGCGTACACCGCTGTTTTGGTTGGTTCTCTTTTGATCTTGGTCAATCGTGTAAAATGTATTTCCATTTATCTCGTATCCTTTCCAAATCATTATAGTCGAAGATGGTCCCCTGGACAATGAGTACAGCTTATCACAAACAGTGTTTTCACCTTTGAGACGTGTTTCCAACCAACTGCTAAAAGTCCTGATGTGTTCACATGTAATCCAGTCGCCGCACTGCTCCGGGTGTTTGGAGCACAGACTGTTCTTGTGTTCATCGACATAAGGGGTCACCAAGGTAGAGTTATGTAGAACTGTGTAGTGTGCTTGAGACCAATAATATCCGTCCCTACATATTATTGTCTCCCCTCCAAGCGTGCCTTTTCCAGTCAGTCTCCCCTCATACTGTGATTTAGGGAGACCTATCTTCTTAAGGCCAAGAATGAAGTCAACACAAAACCCACTGACATCCTTTGTTTGATGGCCCATGGAGATGCTTCCTTCTGGCCAAGCGCGGTTACGGACATATTTCCTTAGGACTCCCATGAACCTCTCAAAGGGGTACATATTGTGTAGAAATACGGGGCCCAGAATGACAATCTCGTCAACTAGATGAACTAGGACGTGCGTCACGATACTGAAGAAGGATGATGGGAACACCAGCTCGAAACTGACAAGACATTGCACCACATCACTCCTTAGCCTTGGTATGATTTCTGGATCGATCACCTTCTGAGAGATTGCATTGAGGAATGCACATAGCTTCACATTGGCTAATCGGACGTTTTCCGGTAGAAGCCCCCTCAATGCAACCGGAAGCAGTTGCGTCATAATCACGTGGCGGTCATGAGACTTTAGGTTCTGAAACTTTTTCTCTGCCATATTTATTATTCCCTTTATATTCGACGAGAAGCCAGTCGGGACCTTCATACTAAGCAGGCATTCAAAGAAGAATTCCTTCTCTTCTTTGGTAAGAGCGTAACTGGCAGGACCTTCATACTGCTTTGGAGGCATGCCGTCTTTTTCGTGCAAACATTGCAGGTCCTCCCGTGCCTCAGCTGTATCTTTTGTCTTCCCATACACGCCCAAGAAGCCTAGCAGGTTCACGCAAAGGTTCTTCATCACGTGCATCACGTTGATCGAAGAGCAGACCCCTAGGTCTTTCTAGTAGGGTAGGTCCCAAAATATATATTTCTTCTTCCACATGGGTGCGTGTCCCTCAGCGTCACTCGGAACAGCTAGTCCTCCGGGGCCCTTTCCTAAGATTACGTGTAAATCATTGACCATAGCATGTACATGATCACCGGTACGCATGGCGGGCTTCTTCCGGTGATCTGCCTCGCCTTTGAAATGCTTGCCTTTCTTTCGACATTGATGGTTGGTCGGAAGAAATCGACGATGGTCCAGGTACACATTCTTCCTGCAGCTTCCCAGGTATATACTTTCGGTGTCAGCTAAACAGTGCGTGCATGCATGGTATCCCTTGTTTGTCTGTCTTGAAAGGTTACTGAGGGCGGTCCAATCGTTGATGGTTAAAAACAGCAACGCGTGCAGGTTAAATTCCTCCTGTCTGTGCTCATCCCACGCACGTACACTGTTTCCATTCCACATCTGTAAAAGTTCTTCAACTAATGGCCTTAGGTACACATCAATGTCGTTGTCGGGTTGCTTAGGGCCTTGGATGAGAACTGGCATCATAATGAACTTCGGCTTCATGCACATCCAAGGAGGAAGGTTATTGCTGCTCTGCTCCCCGAAAGGATTAATGCCATCCGCGCTTAAACCAAACCATACGTTCCTTGGGTCACGTGCAAACTCAGCCCAGTACTCTCTCTTGATTTTTCTCCACTGCAACCCGTCAGCGGGTGCTCTCAACTTCCCGTATTTCTTACGGTCCTCACTGTGCCATCGCATCAACTTGGCATGCTCTTTGTTTCTAAATAGTCATTTCAACCGTGGTATTATAGGAGCATACCACATCACCTTTGCAGGAACTCTATTCCTGCGGGGCTCGTTGTCCACATCACCAGGGTCATCTCGTCTGATCTTATACCGCAATGCACCGCATACCGGGCATGCGTTCAAATCCTCATACGCACCGCGGTAGAGGATGTAGTCATTAGGGCATGCATGTATCTTCTGCACCTCCAATCCTAGAGGGCATACGACCTTCTTTGCTGCGTACGTACTATCGGGCAATTCATTATCCTTTGGAAGCTTCTTCTTCAATATTTTTAGTAGCATCCTCCGCCTTCCACTGCAGCAATTCCAATTTGGTACCCAGCTTTGTGTTGCCATCTTCGCAATTGGGGTACAACCCTTTTTTTGTGATCCACTAACATGCGATCGAACTTCAGCTTCTCCTTTTGACTTTCGCATTGCGTCCTTGCATCGAGAATGACCCGGCGGAGATCATCATCGGGCACATTGTATGGTTCCTCTTGATCTTCAGCAGCTTCCCCCGTTGCAGCATCATCAGGCACATCGTCTGTTTCCTCTTGATCTTCAGCAGCTCCCCCCGTTGCAACATCACCGTATTCAGGGGGCACATAGTTGTCATCGTCCTCTTCTTCTTCATCGTCTTCCATCATAACCCCTATTTCTCCGTGCCTCGTCCAAACATTTAGTGTGGCATGAAACCCTTGTAAAGCAGGTGGGTGTGAAGGATTTTCCAGTCAGAGTAAGACTTCGAATTCCCACATTTAGTGCATGGACAACACATAAAACCATTCTGCTTGTTTTCCTCATCCACTTCGAGAAAATTATGCACACCCTTAATGTACTTGGAGGTGTGTCTGTCACCATACATCCATTGTCGGTTCATCTGCGTGCATTGTATATAATTATGTGTGTCAAAAGTAAGAAAATCAGAAAAATATCTATCTAAAGTAAGAAAATCAGACAAGTATCAGAAAGAAGATAAGAACAAGAGGCTCACCACGGTGGTGCCGGCAACGAGATCGGCGCGGGCGATCAACGCGGTGAAAACGGGTATGGGGCGTGACGGACTGCTAAATCTAGACAAATCTCAGGAAAAATGGAGCTCCGAGGTCGATCTTCGAGAGGAGAAAGCTTAACTAGTGTGGCTCGGACATTTCATCGAACACCTCATGTGCATAGGAGGTGAACTAGAGCACCCAAATGCCCTCTCCTCGCCGGATTGAAAAAAATAGAGCACTGTGGAGTGCTCTGCCACAGCGATGGGTATATATAGGCAAATTATTTGTCCCGGTTCGTCGCATGAACCGGGACTAAAGCCCCCCCTTCTACACCGGTTCAAGGCATGAACCGGTACCAATGGTTGTGGGCCAGGAGCAAGGTCCATTGGTGTTCGTGCCTAGAACTGGGACAAATGGGTCCAGACGAACCGTGACCAATTCCCACGAGGCCCCGGCCGGCCCCCTGGGCTCATGAACCGGGTCTAATACCCCCCATGGGTCCCGGTTCGTGAGAACCGAGACTAATGGGCTGGCCAGGCCCGAACGATAGCCCTGTTTTCTACTAGTGGTACGTTTGTGCGTGTCCGTGTGTGCATATGTGTGCACAGGAGGCCGTCGACGAGCGGCAGGGGGCCGGCCGGGGCAAGCAATCGATCTTACAGCGGGGAGGAAGGGGGGCGTCGA
>NC_041383.1:40745845-40762608 GCF_002162155.2 Triticum dicoccoides
CGGCGACGGGGACGGCAACGACGGCGACGGGGGCGGCGCACGGACGGGGGCGGCGACGACGGCGATGGGGGCGGCGACGACGGCGAAGGGGGCGACGAACTGGGGCAGCGCGGGGACGGGTGCGACGAAGATGAAGATGATTGCTGCAAATTTTCGTTAGTGCTGGTTATATAGGGGAGGCCTTTAGTACCGGTTGGAAACAGGAACCGGTACTAAAGGTTAAATTTGGCCAGGCGAATCGGCGGGAAGGGACCCCCTTTAGTACCGGTTCATGGGTCCACCCGGTACTAAAGACCCCCCTCCCCCTTTAGTACGGGTTTGGGCCACAAACCGATACTAAAGGGGGTGCACTCCCGTTCCGTGGTGCTCATTGTTTAGTCCCACCGCGTCGAGCGAAGGGCAGCCGCACTGGTTTATAAACCCAGCCGTGGATGCTCCTTCAAGCTCCTATATAATGCAGGCCTCTGGGCCTAACTTTGCCGCTCTGCCCTGTGAGCCTGCTAGGCGATATGGGCCTGCATATGCACACCCAAGGCCATGCAGGCCCACTGGGCAGCGCGGAAATAATTTTTTATATAGTTTGTTCTATTTATTTGTGAGTAGTTTTTTTTGCTGTATTTAGAGTTTCTTATATTTAATATTAGTGTGTTTTATCATTATATTCATATTTGTACTGATTTTGTAGTTCATTTTCTGGTGCTTTTCACTTTCACGGTGATTTAGCTCTGAAAACAAATCAGTAAATGCATCGAAAATAGCAAATTATGTCAGAAAGGGTTGAAAGTTGATGATGTGGATTTGAATCTGCATCTGAATGCAAAAAAAAATCCGGAGTTGTACTAATTTATTAAAATATTGAATAGCCGGTGTAACAGATGAGTTTTCGTCCGAAACTCTGATACTTCGAAAGAGGCTGTCCAGTTTGTACATGAAGTGCATCCAGTTTTTGCCGTAACCCTCTCTACTTTTTTGCAGATGCTATGCGGGTGAAATGAGGATACCTTGCCAAGTTTCAACCTTTTCAGAGTTCTTTTTCTGGTGCTTTTCACTTTCACGGCGATTTAGCTCTGAAAACAAATCAGTAAATGCATCGAAAATAGAAAATTATGTCAGAAAGGGTTGAAAGTTGATGACGTGGATTTGAATTCTGCATCTGAACGCAAAAAAAAGTCCGGAGTTGTACTAAATTATTAAAATATTGAATAGCCGGTGTAACAGATGAGTTTTCGTCCGAAACTCTGATACTTCCTAAGAGATTGTCCACTTTGTACACGAAGTGCATCCAGTTTTTGCCGTAACCCTCTCTAGTTTTTTGCACATGCTATGCGGGTGAAATGATGATACCTTGCCAAGTTTCAACCTTTTCAGAGTTCATTTTCTGGTGCTTTTCACTTTCACGGTGATTTAGCTCTGAAAACAAATCAGTAAATGCATTGAAAATACCAAATTATGTTAGAAAGGGTTGAAAGTTGATGACGTGGATTTGAATTCTGCATCTGAACGCAAAAAAGTGCAGAGTTGTACTAAGTTATTAAAATATTGAATAGCCGGTGTAACAGATGGGTTCTCGTCCGAAACCCTGATACGTCCTAAGAGATTCTCCAGTTTGTACACGAAGTGCATCCAGTTTTTGCCGTAACCCTCTCTACTTTTTTGCACGTGCTATGCGGGTGAAATGATGATACCTTGCCAAGTTTCAACCTTTTCAGAGTTCATTTTCTGGTGCTTTTCACTTTCACGTTTATTTAGCTCCGAAAACAATTCAGTAAATGCATCAAAAATAGCAAATTATGTCAGAAAGGGTTGAAAGTTGATGACGTGGATTTGAATTTTGCATCTGAACGCAAAAAAGTCCGGAGTTGTACTAAGTTATTAAAATATTGAATAGCCGGTGTAACAGATGAGTTTTCGTCCGAAACCCTGATACGTCCTAAGAAATTGTCCAGTTTGTACATGAAGTGCATCCAGTTTTTGCCGTAACCCTCTCTACTTTTTTGCACATGCTATGCGGGTGAAATAATGATACCTTGCCAAGTTTCAACCTTTTCAGAGTTCATTTTCTGGTGCTTTTCACTTTCACGGTGATTTAGCTCTGAAAACAAATCAGTTAATGTATCGAAAATAGCAAATTATGTCAGAAAGGGTTGAAAGTTGATGACGTGGATTTGAATTCTGCATCTGAACGCAAAAAAAGTCCGGAGTTGTACTAAGTTATTAAAATATTGAATAACCGGTGTAAAAGATGAGTTTTCGTCCGAAACTCTGATACTTCCTAAGAGATTGTCCAGTTTGTACACGAAGTGCATCCAGTTTTTGCCGTAACCCTCTCTACTTTTTTGCACATGCTATGCGGGTGAAATGATGATACCTTGCCAAGTTTCAACCTTTTCAGAGTTAATTTTCCGGTGCTTTTCACTTTCACGGTGATTTAGCTCTGAAAACAAATCAGTAAATGCATCGAAAATAGCAAATTATGTCAGAAAGGGTTGAAAGTTGATGATGTGGATTTGAATTCTGCATCTGAACGCAAAAAAGTGCGGAGTTGTACTAAGTTATTAAAATATTGAATAGCCGGTGTAACAGATGAGTTTTTGTCCGAAACCCTGATACATCCTAAGAGATTGTCCAGTTTGTACACGAAGTGCATCCAGTTTTTACCGTAACCCTCTCTAATTTTTTGCACATGCTATGCGGGTGAAATGACGATACCTTGCCAAGTTTGAACCTTTTCAGAGTTTATTTTCTGGTGCTTTTCACTTTCATGGTGATTTAGCTCTCAAAACAAATCAGTAAATGCATCGAAAATAGCAAATTATGTCAGAAAGGGTTGAAAGTTGATGACGTGGATTTGAATTCTGCATCTGAACGCAAAAAAAGTCCGGAGTTGTACTAAGTTATTAAAATATTGAATAGCCGATGTAACAGATGAGTTTTCGTTTGAAACCCTGATACGTCCTAAGAGATTGTCCAGTTTGTACATGAAGTGCATCCAGTTTTTGCCGTAACCCTCTCTACTATTTTGCACATGCTATCCGTGTGATAAAATACATTGATCAGTACCGCCTTTCAGCCAAAGCGCGCTACTGCTACAGAGAAATACATAAAAAATACATTGATCATTATTGATCTTTTTGTATAGAATCTAAATTGTCAATATGAATCTACCCCGATTTAAGAACCGGCGAAGACTCGTATTGTAGCCACAGATCCTACACATAGAGTTCAATGAAGACCAAGTGGTTGTGATAGTTTGAGAAGTAACATATTTAAGGTGGCAAAAACTCTGTTAGCGGAGCAAGGTGGGACTAAAAACAGCTGCAGAATGAATCAGCTGGAAACCTCTAGTACCGGTTTGTGGCATGAACCGGTACTAAAGGTGCTGGTGGGGCCCCAGCCTGACCACAGCCAGCAATTGTCTCTTTAGTACCGGTTCGTGGCATGAACCGGTACTAAAGGTTCTCCACGAATCGGTACTAATGATCTCCGCCCCCCTAGCCGTTGGGACCGGCACTAATGATCACATTAGTGCCGGTTTTGTTACAAACTGGGACTAATGTGCCTCACATTAAGCCCTTTTTCTACTAGTGAAAAAGTTTAATTTTCAGAGGCGCCCAAGTCTTCCAGATACCACTGGCTATGGTGCATTTTACGGCCGCGCAAAAATGCGCATTATAAACAGACCTTGCTGAATAATCTCCCTTTGCCTCCCAAGGCCAAGTCCACTTATCTTCAATTGAGGGATCAAGATGAATATTGGTAATGATCTCCCATAAGTTTAACACCTGATGGAAGGTACGAATAGAAATCTGCCCCTTAATATCTTTAATCCAAGCTCCATCTACCATTGCATCTGCAACCGTTCTTCTTTCTCTGACGACTGTTGGGACAACGCTAATAACATCTGGTGCAAAATCTGCAACAGTGGCCCCCTCAATCCATCTATCCTTCCAGAAGTAGCATCGCTGCCCATTTCCCAAAACCACTCGAGCCGCAGCATTGAAAAGTTGTCTATTGTTATACTCCAGGGGGTTGAGCAAGATGCTCCAAGAGCGATCCCCGGCAGTATGAGCCTTCCACACCCAACGCAACTTGAGAGCAGAATTCATAATCTCAAGGTCCAGTATGCCCAAGCCACCACACTCCTTCGGTCTGCAAACATATTTACAGCTCACCAAACAATGCACAATCGTTTCCCGCGCGCGCTAGTTTTCCGCCTTCACTGGAGCGCGCGAAAACGTCCCGCACACGCTAAAATGCTAGTGTACCGTGTGCGTGTCTTTTGTCACCACTTTTGAACATGCTCTAACAAGTTTCAGTCGATGCTATATTCTTACGATCATGCGTCGAGATCTGTGCAAAATGTTCACTTTAGTTTTACTTTTTTCTTTCTTGTCTGTTATATTACTTGACTTTTTTTTGAGGGAAAAGCCTTGTGGCATTTTATTCAATTTGGGAAAGTGTTACATCAAAGATTACTTGAGGTAATAAGAAAGAAGGCATCTCATCTAACCACTCTTCACATATTTTTGAATCATAGCATCGCCTAGCTAGGAAGTGTGCAACTTTGTTTGCTTCTCTCGGACAATGAGCAAAAGAAATATTGGGGATGCCATGGGAGAGATGAAAACAATCAGCAAGGGTACCTGAGTAGGGGCTCCAAATTTCTGTCTCTCCATTACATGCATGTACCAGTTCTTCACAGTCTGATTCTACTTCAATATTCCTGCACCCCACTGCATAAACCAGCCGTAGCCCCAAGCGAAGAGCAGTTGCTTCAGCTGGTTGTGCACTAAGAGTGTTATCTATGAGCTCTGAGACCCCGGCAATGCACTAAGAGTGTTACTTGACTTAGTCTTAATTAAGTCTCAATCGGCTGAAACTTAGACACATCCCGAAAATAATATAAATCATTTCACCGGGTAGTTAAACTGGGCGTACGGCCCACCCATCAGCGTGCGCACATATTTGTCCCCTCTTTGTATATTCGTCCGAGCACCTTGTGTGTTATAACCGTTTGGGCGATTAGCAAGGGTCCATCTGGCTCTGGCGCCTACCCAACCCTGTCGCCGTGTTGCCTGAGATTACACAATCCCTCACCCGTGCTACCTCAGTGTCAGCGAGGCATTGACACTGCCCGATGTCTCCCCGCCTCCTCCTCACATCCCGGAGCCACCCACTAGTCGTCCCGAGCCGCCATGGCAATTAATTTTCGTGTTTTGATCCTTTTACGAAACTTAAGTCGAATTTGACCCATGTCTTAAAAAATTTCGAGATCTGGCCCAATTTCTACCGCCGAGGTTGACGACGGTAGGGTACCTTGGCGATAGGCTGTGCAACCCTACCGCCAAAGAGTCTGGCGGTACGCTGTGCAACACGCCTAGCGCTAGTCATGCATGCCACAGGTGCGATTTGATATATTGTGTTTGGTAGCAGGGTCGTACTACATGCATGCATTACTGCAAAAGTAAAATTACTAGGCTCTAAAGATCTGGCCATAGCAGGGCCTATAGTGATACTATTCTTAATAGAATTATGCATGCATGCATGCATGTATGGATATCAAATCACACACAGTGGCACACACATGCATCCCGAATTTACTAGCTGCATACATGCATCGGTGAAGTCTGTAGTGGCTGCGGGTGAGGGTCTACCTACAATACTACGGTCTATTCTGGAGCATCTCTTGCTTTTGACTGGTTTCTTGGGCTAGCACCAGTAGCCACTTTGTCCGTGAGCATGTAGGAGGAGGGAGAGTGAGAAAAGCTTCATGCTGCTGCTCCACACACTCCACTTTGTATACTGTGTACAAGCAAAACAGTGTCCAGCACACATCATTGTTTATTATCAACTCTACTTTTGTGTTGTAGGTGCATGCACGCCTACCGTCAGAGTTCCACATTAATCGACCGTAACGGTGCAGGTAAGTCCTACCGTCATTGACTGCGGCGTTAGGTAGTGTTATCCTATCGCCGGAGACTATGACGATAGCCAAAAGGATCAGATCCCGAAATATTTTTGGATGAGGGTCAGATCCGGCTAAACTTCGGTCAAAGGGTCAAAACACCAAATTTTGTCCGTCATGGCATGGCCACGATGGGGCCCAGCTTGGCTAGGACAGTGTTGTCGTCGTTCGGCTGATCAGCCACCGCCATTCCATCTATGGGCTGTTCTAGTTACAGGTATTTGCCCCCGCGTCAACCTGCCCCTTTGTAGGGGTTTCGTTTGGCCCTTATATAGGTAGACCTAGTTTGATAGCTTTGATTGTGGAATACAATTCGGTCAAGTGACTCCATAGTTCCACGCAAAAAAAAAGTGACTCCATAATTGAAAGGAGGATATATCGCCTAACTGCTAAAAACCTGAAATAATGTTCTCATCCTTAACTCTCAGGAGCAGATGAGCCTATGAGACACCCTCCTCCAAGCAAGTACCCTTACCCAAGGAGAACGGTGAGGAAGGTATTGGCTTGGGATAAGTTGGACTGAAAATTCTATTTGGGTCAGTCAACTTGTCTCAGCCGTCCCATGCAAAACAAGTGGTTCAGACTCCATATGTTTAACGTGCACATGCCTCATATAGTATGTATGTAGTCTTCCAGTGAAATTACAATTGATACATACACGGTGAAGTAGATCAATGACGCTTGATGCAGTATAGCTCACATTGACATGGTCGGGTAAGCAACGTCGAGCATCATGCCACAGAGCCCCGGGCCCGAGGATTTTGCGCTGCATACGGATGTAGCCGTGCTCACCCCACGTCTGTCCCCACGAGTTTTTGACGATCCAGAACTTTTCACCCGTGGATTCATCGGCGTCGTAGCCGACGATGGTGACGGCATGCTGGAGTCGCGTCCCGCAGGGTCCAGAGTAGATGCCGCTCTTGTAGAACTGTATGTCGTTGCCGAGCTCGATGGCCGCGGCGACGGGCTGCTTGGCAACGGCGTGCTTCATGGCAAGCTCATTCGAGCCTGGGACCGAGGCGTGGCCGGTGATGGCGGCGACGTGGTGGTCGGACTTGGCGGTGTCGCAGGTCCCCTGCGCCGCTGTGTATGGGTACTCCGCCTCCGTGGTGAGGCCGCCGTTCTGGTGCACCCAGTGGAAGGCCCTGCGGAAGGAGCCCCGGTTGCAGCCGCCGTTGTACTGGTCGTAGTCCACCAGCTGCTGCTCCGATAGGGGCACCAACTTCCCCGTGTTGATTGAGTGGAGGCTCTCGATCGTCGCCACCGCCACGAACGCCCAGCTGCTGACTACATCTGTCCATCCACGCATGCATCAAACAAAGTTAGTCAAACCTCCTTATTACTCCATCCGGCCCATATTATAAAAGGTTTTTGACATAATATGGGACAGGGGAGTACTTGATGTAGAAGTGCATGCTCTAGCCAATGCAATCGAAAGACCGATCTGATGGAAGAGATTGGCTCCGATACCATGTAGAAGTGCATGCTCTAACCAATGCAATCAAAAAACCAATCTGATGGAAGAGACTAGGCAGGACATTATACGTCAACACTTGATCAGGTTGAAAATGGATGATGTTCACTTACAACACGATGAGGTTTGCGCCTTGGGCGGCACCACGGCTCCTTTGGCCCTCCAGTCCACGCTGGCCGGATCCAAGGAGACATCGACACCGCCAGACGACCACATGTTGGCGTTGGCGCCCTGGGCCGTTGTGATGACTGCATTATCATCCTCGGTGCGATAGTCACCGTCGTAAGATGTGAACTTGGCGAGGAACTCCTCCCGGGTGAGGTCGGCGAACTGGTTCTCGCCGAGCTGGTAGGTGAGGTTGCCGCGGCGGTTGGTGGCGTCGATGTACTCCACGTTGCCGCGGTACACCTGGAAGCGCCGCAGCCTTCCCCCCATGCTCGGGTACGACCGGTTGTGCGCGGCCTGCCACCGGAGGAACCTGTCCATCATCAGCATGTCACCCACGTTGATGCCGCGGCCGCTCGCCGCCGCCGCCCATGCCAGCAAGATTGTAGTAGTGATCACCGGCCATGTGCCAGGGGAGAAAGCCATGTCGATCGATGGGTCGATCTCTGTAGATTCGTGTGTTTATATGCTGCTCGTGGTGGAGCGCGGGAACATGTCTTTCGGTGGTGTCGGCCGGCGACGAACGCATGCATACATGCTGCTGGTGCACCACGTAGTAGAGTAGGAATGGTAACGAGCTACATTTTATGTTGGTCTCTTGCAGTGGTGCATACATATGTGCCTTGGCACACGAAATACAAAAGTGTGTTGGTTAGGTACTTAGGTTGCGTTGCCGTGCACACTAACATACGTATATCATAAGGCGACCAGCAGTGATGTGATGGCGACTAAAGGTAGCGGGCGGACACCGGTTATTTGTCTACCACCTTAGCTAAACAAACTTTTTTCTTTTGCAGGAGATTAGCTAAACAAATTTCATGCTCACCTTCATGATCTAAATGTACTTCATCTACTAAATTTTGTTTTCATGTTGACCGGCTTGTTGCGCTTCTCAATTCAAAATTCCCAGGCCGTGACACATCGAGCATACAATTTTATTCATGCTGTTTGTCATGATGATATGGCTCAACATGTATGGTCCTTTACTCAATGAAGGTGGTGGCCCAGAGAGTCTCCGGTATGGTGGCCTTCGGCGGCCACATAGGCGGAGTAGACGTGAAAAGAAATAGGGAGTCAGCACAAGTACATAAATGTTCAAAAAAAAAAAGGTTAGCACACTACATGGCTGAACTGTCTCGATCGAGAAAAGAAACATAGACACACGAATATACTCCCTCCGTCCGAAAAAGCTTGTCCCAAACTTGTTCCTCAAATGGATGTACCTAGCACTAACTTGATGCTAGATACATACATTTGAGGGACAAGTTTTTTTGGACGGAGGGAGTACGTGAAACATGCATCAGCCAAAAAGAGTCACTGAAGTGGAAAAGTATAATAAACATGAGAAATATAGTACTCAAGGTCAGGGGCTTGGATAGAAGAGAAGAAGAGAGTCGAGGGATCTGGATGCAAAGAAAAGTACCCAGCGCCACCGCTTCAGTCGCATGCGAAGGTGCATCGAGGGTGGATCCCTAGTAGTGAACACTCTTCATTTTCACTGCCACAATGGCAAGGGCCCTCATTAACTCTGCAACCAGGGTCCATGGCGGTGAGCGGACGTCGATGGCTAGGACAGAGGAGGAGGGCTTATGCGGTGAGGGAGGCTGTCGATTTGGGCAATTTTGAGTGGCTTTGGCTTGCCAGGTCCGACATAGCGGACGCATCATCCGTCTCGCGTATGGGTTGGGGTTTGCGAGGTGCTAAACCGGATAAGTAAGTTGTGTTTGAAAGACATGATTATTATCTTTTGTCCGAGCAATGTTCAGCCTTTTCGCCAGGACAAAAATGATGGCTTTGATGGTTGAGTTGCGAATGCTCTTACCTTTTCGCACGCACCTCGCGAGTGATTATACTATTTTTTTTGACAGAGATTTGTAAGGATAATTTTCTGTCCATTCTCTATGTTTCCCATGTATGATGTGATATCTTGATATTTCGTAAACTTCACAAAATGATTCTGTGGAGCATTTTTTGATAAGTGTGTGCCCATCTTGTGAAGTTGTCCATCCACAATTTATTAGCTTATCACAACCTCACGTGGGCACGACACTGTGGTTAAAACGGAACTACTTGATGGACGATTTTGTGTTGAACGATGCATGCACGATAGCTGATCCAAGCGCTTACGGCTGCTCAGACTTGCCAGTGGATGGTTTGTGATGTAGTGTCGTCCACATTTCGGCTGCAAGCGTCGTGTGTGTAGCACTGCTCTGGTTAAAATACACTGACAGCTCCAGTCCGCCACAGCGGGCGTGCCACTCAACATTATTGCCAGATCCATTCCTCCCGTGCGAGAGCGACAGGCAGACAGCGGCCGTGCCGTGCCGGTGGCGCGCGGCAAGCGGCGACGGCCATGGAGCTCCTGCGGGACAGCATCCCCATGGTGTCCCTGGCCACCGCGGCCGCCGCGCTGTACGCGCGCATGGCCTCGTCGCTCCTCCGCCCCGGCCTCCCGCGCCTCGTCTCGCTGCTCCCGCTCTTCCCATTCCTCGCCGCCGCTCCCCTGGCCCTCACTTCCTCCGCCATCGTCCGGGGCACCGCCGCCTTCTTCCTGACCTGGCTCTGCACGTTCAAGCTCGCCCTCCTCGCCGCCGGCCGCGGGCCGCTCGACCCCGCGCTCCCCGTGCTGCCGTTCCTCTTCACCACGCTGCTCCCCGTCAAGCTCCGCCCCTCCGGTGCGGGAGCGCCCAAAGCCAAGCCGCTGCCGTCGCTCGTCTCTTGCGCGGCCAAGGTCGCCGCCATAGCCGCCATCCTCGGCATCTACCAGTACAACGCTCGGCTGCACCCCTACGCGCGCCGGACGCTGTACGGCGTCCACATATACTGCTTCCTGGACCTCTTCTTCCCCTGCATCGCGGCGGCCGCCGGCGCGCTCGGCATGGAGACGGAGCCGCAGTTCGACCGCCCCTACCTGGCCTCCTCGCTGCGGGACTTCTGGGGCCGCCGGTGGAACCTCATGGTGTCGGCCATCCTCCGGCCGTCGGTGTACGTCCCCGTGCGCGCGCGCGCCGGGAGCCCCGCCGGCGTGCTGGCCACCTTCCTGGTGTCCAGGCTGATGCACGAGGGCATGGTGTACTACCTCAGCTTCCGGCGGCCGGACGGCCGGATGACCGCCTTCTTCCTGCTCCATGGCGTCTGCTGCGTCGCCGAGGGGTGGTGCGCCCGGCGGTGGGCGGCGAGGGGGTGGCCGTCGCCGTCGCGGGCCGTGGCGACGGTGATTGTGGTGGTGTTCGTCGCCCGTCGTTCTGGCTCTTCTTCCCGCCGTTGTGCAGGGACGGAGGCGAGGAGAAGCTGCTGGCGGAGTGGGCTGCCCTGGCGGCCTTCTTCCTCGACGCCGGCAGAAAGATTAATGGCATTGTACGTTCAACCGACTAACGAAGGAAAATAAACACTCTCAAAAGTTTATCATGTTACGTCTCAAAAGTTTCACAAGTGAGAAAAATGTAAAGCACCGAGGATATCGATCGTTCTCCATAATATGAACTGTGCACCATTCCACGCCTACAGCTCTGATGATTCCCAGCCAAAAAAAGTCATGATTCACCAACCTTGGGAGTCGTCCTCAAACTGAGATTGTACTTTTACAGTGCCAAGTTTGCCAAAAAAAGTTCAGTGTTAAAAGAGCTTTAAACCATAGACTGCCCTGCTATTCACGAAGACACACTTCCTTCCATCTCATTAGATGGTATATCTTGCAAAAGGAAATCATGGGCTCTCAAGAAATCCAACCATCTCACATCCCCACCAGTGATAATTAGGATGTGTTTGGTAGGGTGCATGAGGGTAAATTTCGTGCTACTGAACCCACTTTTGGTTGATTGGTAGTCTGCACAGATACCCTTGTAGCATGCATGAATGAAGAGAGAGCACATCAGTAGCCGTTCGCTGGTCTGCATGCACGAGTGATGCGAGTGACGATGTGTTTCAAAATATGTTCAGAAATTCAATTTTTTTAAATTATAAAAAATGTTCAGAATTTCAGAAAATGTTCAAAATTTTCAAAACTTGTTAACATTTTCAAAAACATCAAAAAATATTCAGATAATTTCCAAAAAAAACTAAAAATGTTCATCATTTCAAATTTTGAATAAATTTCCACAAAATATTCATTTTTTAAATTTTTTAGAAAATGTTCAGATTTTCAAAAAATAAAAAAAAATCAGAATTTCTCAAAATTTATTTAAAGTTTCAGAAAATGTTCATAATTCCAAAATAATTAAAATTAGAAAAATATTCAAAGTTTTGTTCACTTTTTCAAATTTTGTACACATTTTTAAAATTTTGTTCACCATTCAATTTTTTTTGGGAATTCAAAATTGTTCAGCATGTTTAAACAGATACAGGCTACCAAACAAAGTGTCAGCTCAACATGTCTCAACACCGCTACCAAACAACAACAAATGCATGTTCAACATGTATAAGGGGAGAACAACCATACTAGGTTGAGAATGGTACCAAACACACCCTTAAGCACCATTCTACCCCAGATGGCAGCATCTTCTTACCTCCTAAGCACCCCAGTCTCTTTTCAAGTTCATATTTTCAACAGGCTTACTCACATTCATACACAAGAACAGATTAAGAACAGATTGGAAATATTTCTGCTGAGACAAAGCTTCTATAAAGCAACAAATGATAGCATAGTTTACAACAGAACCGGAAAGCAGATTACTAAAGCACAGTTTACAAAAATTTCTGCTGTGTAAATCGTCACTATTCACCGGTATTCGCTAGCCCTCCGTCTCTTTACCTATTACAGTTTGAGTACAACACGCCGTCCAAGTGCATGGCAAAATACGAATGCGGCAGTGGCCCAAAATGCCATGACGAATGAAACGGCACTGACCACGTAAAGGATCGGGTCAGAATCATCAGCCACACTTCCTGCAACACCATTTGGTGCCATGGGACTTGAAGTTGAAGTGCATGATCTAAGGTTGTTGTTCCCTTTGTAATTGTCCATATCGAATGTGCTGAACTGACCGCTGGCTGGTAGACACCCCGATAAATTGTTGTATGCCACAGAAAACACCGCCAGGGATGACAGCCGAGTTAACTGCCATGGCACTGATCCACTCAACCTATTTTCTGATAGGTCTAAGCTTTCAATCTCGCTCAAGTTTGCGAAGGTTGCAGGGATAGAGCCAGTAAAGAAATTGTTCGACAAGTTGAGAGACTTGATGTGGCTCAAATTCCCCATCTCAATCGGAATCTCTCCTGACAGCATGTTTGCAGACAAGTCAATGCCAGACATCGACATGAAGAAGTTGTGTCCGTATGTGTATGGGTTCCCTTTAGTGGAGAAGGTGAAGCCTTGGAGTTCATAATCACTGTTATATGAGAATTCCGTATCATAGAACACACCAAACCCCCCTCCAAAAAAGTAAATGGAGGTTCTGGGCCAATAAAATGGATAAGCTTCAAGTTCAGGGTCTTCAAATGGGATGCCACCAATACACCATGGTACAGAGCCCGGGAGTTTGTTACCAGAGATGTCAATTATACTCAAGTATTGGAGACAACAGAGATTTGATGGGATCTGTCCCTCAAACTTATTTCTGCCTAACAACAGTAGCCTGATTTCAGAAAGATATCGTGTCCACTCAAGGTTGCCTGCGAACTGATTCCGGCTGAGATCCAAAGCTGTAATGAAGGAGCTGTGTTGAAAAATGCATTTGGAGAGCCTGATAGTGAATTCCCAGATATACTTAGAAACTGGAGTGGTAATGTACTACTGCAGTGTGGTATAAGCCCTAGAAAATAGTTATCCGATAGATCTAACATCCAAATACTTGTTAATTTACAAATTTCTCACTGGTGGAAAAACAGGCTTCCGTCCAGCCCCATAAGTCGCGAAGCTGTAGGAACCGCGACTAATGGGACCTTTAGTCGCGGTTCTGGAGGTGAACCGCGACCAAAGGCCTGGGCCCAGGGCGCTCGGTGGCCAGCTGGCGCACGTGAGGGTCTTTAGTCGCGGTTGGCCAGGACAACCGCGACTAAAGGCCTTCGGGCACCTTTAGTCACGGTTTGCCAGGCCAACCGCAACTAAAGCCCCTCCCTTATATATACCCATCCAGCAGCCAACACTTAGCCATTTGGAGCCATTCTCTTCACAAGTGGGTGTAGGTTTGCTTTTGGTTCCTCTTATGCACATAAGGTGTTTGATGAAATGCCCCAAGAGCATGAAACAAACATGACATGAAGTGTTGGAGCCACACTCCTCGATCGCGGTTAGCAACTTGATGAACCTTTGATGTGTCATTGATAAAATATGCATGTGTGCAGTTCATTGTTTCATTTATATTGTTTGTAGCTAGTTAGTTTAACAAATGCATGATGGTTAATTATATATTTTATATTATAATAATGCAGATGAATCGGCAATGGATGTACGGTAACCGACTCTCCGGCGAGTTCACTACGGGTTTGAAAGATTTCCTCGTAGTGGCTAATGCGAACAAGCAGGGGGGTTTTGTTATCTGTCCATGTGTTATCTGTAAGAATCAGAAGGGTTACTCTTCCTCAAGAGATGTTCACATGCATCTGCTTCGGCACGGTTTCATGCCAAGCTATAATTGTTGGACCAAGCATGGAGAAAGAGGGGTTATAATGGAAGAAGATGAAGAAGGGGATGATTTCATCGATGAAAGCTATCTTGCTCATTTCGGTGATACTTTCATGGAGGATGCTGAAGGTGAAGGGGAAGGTGAAGAAGAGGCACGTGATGATCCCGTTGATGATCTTGGTCGGACCATTGCTGATGCACAGAGACGCTGCGAAACTGAAAAGGAGAGGGAGAATTTGGATCGCATGTTAGAGGATCACAGAAAGGCGCTGTACCCCGGATGCGATGATGGTCTGAAAAAGCTGGGCTGCACACTGGATTTGCTGAAATGGAAGGCAGAGGCAGGTGTAGCTGACTCGGCATTTGAAAACTTGCTGAAAATGTTGAAGAATATGTTTCCAAAGGATAACGAGTTGCCCGCCAGTACGTACGAAGCAAAGAAGGTTGTCTGCCCTCTAGGTTTAGAGGTTCTGAAGATACATGCATGCATCAACGACTGCATCCTCTACCGCGGTGAATACGAGAATTTGAATGAATGCCCGGTATGCACTGCATTGCGTTATAAGATCAGAGGCGATGACCCTGGTGACGATGTTGAGGGCCAGAAACCCAGGAAGAGGGTTCCCGCCAAGGTGATGTGGTATGCTCCTATAATACCACGGTTGAAACGTCTGTTTAGGAACAAAGAGCATGCCAAGTTGTTGCGATGGCACAAAGAGGACCGTAAGTCGGACGGGGAGTTGAGACACACCGCAGATGGAACGCAATGGAGAAAGATCGATAGATGGTTCAAAGATTTTGCAGCTGACGCAAGGAACATAAGATTTGCTCTAAGTACGGATGGCATGAATCCTTTTGGCGAGCAGAGCTCCAGCCATAGCACCTGGCCCGTGACTCTATGCATCTACAACCTTCCTCCTTGGTTGTGCATGAAGCGGAAGTTCATTATGATGCCAGTGCTCATCCAAGGTCCGAAGCAACCCGGCAACGACATCGATGTGTACCTAAGGCCATTAGTTGATGAACTTTTACAGCTGTGGGGTGGTGTCCGTGTGTGGGATGAGCACAAACAAGAGGAATTTGACCTACGAGCGTTGCTTTTCGTAACCATCAACGATTGGCCTGCTCTTAGTAACCTTTCGGGACTGTCAAATAAGGGATACAATGCATGCACGCACTGCTTACATGAGACTGAAAGTGTACATTTGCCAAATTGTAAGAAGAACGTGTACCTTGGGCATCGTCGATTTCTTCCGAAAATTCATCCAGTAAGAAAGAAGGGCAAGCATTACAACGGCAAGGTAGATCACCGGCCGAAGCCTGCGGAACGCACTGGTGCTGAGGTATTTGATATGGTCAAGGATTTGAAAGTCATCTTTGGAAAGGGTCCTGGCGGACAATCAGTTCCGAAGGGAGCTGACGGGCACGCAGCCATGTGGAAGAAGAAATCTATATTCTGGGAGCTAGAATATTGGAAAGTCCTAGATGTCCGCTCTGCAATCGACGTGATGCACGTTACGAAGAATATTTGCGTGAACCTCCTAAGCTTCTTGGGCGTGTATGGGAAGACAAATGATACAAAGGAAGCACGGCAGGACCAGCAACATTTGAAAGACCCTGATGACCGGCATCCGGAATGGTTTCAAGGTCGTGCCAGCTACGCTCTGACCAAAGAAGAGAAGGTCATCTTTTTTGAATGCCTGAGCAGTATGAAGGTCCCGTCTGGATTCTCGTCCAATATAAAGGGAATAATAAACATGGCGGAGAAAAAGTTCCAAAACCTGAAGTCTCACGACTGCCACGTGATTATGACGCAATTGCTTCCGATTCCTTTGAGGGGGCTCCTGCCGGAAAATGTTCGAGTAGCCATTGTGAAGCTATGTGCATTCCTCAATGCAATCTCTCAGAAGGTAATCAATCCAGAAGTTCTACCACGGTTACAGAACGATGTGATCCAATGTCTTGTCAGTTTCGAGTTGGTGTTCCCGCCATCCTTCTTCAATATTATGACGCACCTCCTGGTTCACCTAGTCGAAGAGATTTTCGTTCTCGGTCCTGTATTTCTACACAATATGTTCCCCTTCGAGAGGTTCATGGGAGTATTAAAGAAATATGTTCGTAACCGTGCTAGGCCAGAAGGAAGCATCGCCAAGGGCTATGGAAATGAGGAGGTAATTGAGTTTTGTGTTGACTTTGTTCCTGACCTTAAGCCGATTGGTCTTCCTCGATCGCGGCACGAGGGGAGACTAAGTGGAAAAGGCACGATCGGAATTTTTTGATATATTATTTGTATTTTTAACATTTTGAATTGAATTAGTTTTTTTTTCTGAATTTTTTGATATATTATTTGTATTTTTAACATATTGAATTGAGTTAGTTCTATTTTTCTTAATTTTTTGATATATTATTTGTATTTTTAACATATTGAATTGAATTAGTTTTATTTTTCTTAATTTTTTGATATATTATTTGTATTTTTAGAATTTTGAATTGAATTAGTTTTATTTTTCTGAATTTTTTGATATATTATTTGTATTTTTAACATTTTGAATTGAATTAGTTTTTTTTTCTGAATTTTTTGATATATTATTTGT
>NC_041383.1:40767034-40771816 GCF_002162155.2 Triticum dicoccoides
AGCCCAAGCCAGTATTTTCTGATGAGCAAAAGAAGTGGGCTAAGTCATTTTTGAGCACACCGTCCCAAGCCGCGAAGAATCTGCCTAACGACTATGCACGTGAACTTCGCAGGCAGGCACTCATGTTCAAGGAGAACAAAGAGCGGGAGAAGGCCGAAAGTAAAAAAAGCGGGAAACAAGTTGCCCAGCTTGGGGAACAAAGTAAACAATCGATTGCCCCGCTTATAGTGGAAGCCTTCTGTCCGGATGCCCCCGAGATCATACAAGCTGCGGCAGCACAGGGATTGACTGTAACGAGTGCCAGAGAACAAGCGGCCAACTTAGGTATTACTCTTCGTGAACTGTTAGGCCTTGATGAGGCGCCAGTGAAGGAGGTAGTAATTACATATGTCAAGAATGGGCCTCTCGTCGAGCCTGCGCAGGAAAAGGATCTACCTCCACAAATGAAAGGTCTGCTGAAATGGTACAAGGGTTACATAAAAAAATAAAAACGCCAAAGAATATATTTATGCGGAAGTTAGACATGAGCATCACTTCAAACATTACTATGTACAAATTGAACTGAGTGAATTGTTTCAGCTTTTCAATCTGCGCGAGCTCGATAAATCTATCATCAGTTGCTACGTTCTGTAAGTGATTTATTAATTTCTACCCCATCTCGTTCATATTGCCTGCACTATATATATGTCCTAACTATATTGTTGTGTCCGCTATTATACATGCAGAATGAAGATTAAGGAATGCAGAGTAAGGAACATCCATGATGTTGGGTTCATTGACCCACACATCGTTAATGGACATGTGTTGGAGCGTCACCCCGCCGACGTGGAGGCAGACCTGTGGCACTTTCTTACAAAGCAGGAACTCAAAAGTGATATTCTATTTCCTTACCATTTTGAGTGAGTGTTTCTGTCTTGAGCACATTCTCTTTTGTTTACTCCATGCATGGTATGTGGCCGGCTAATCGATGAGTTATGCATGACGTACTGTGCATGTATCGTGTCCGCAGGTTCCACTGGATTCTACTAGTAATTAAAGTTAACACCTCAGAATGTCTCATCCACGACTCTGTGAATATGGATCCAAAGCTTTGGGGCGGCATGAGAAGAATGCTGCAGAAGTAATTATTTTCATTCATTTGCGCTCTATATCGATCGGCCTATTTCGTTCATTTCCTAATATCAAGTAACTAATTAATAACTCTCTTGTTCATTTAATTTTCTTTGCCTCGTAGGGTTTGGAGACGGTTCGTAGATACAAAGGTCGGTGAATTCAAAAAAGAGCTAGAATTCAAAATGTTAAAGGCTAAGAATGCTGGGGATATTCAGCCACCGGAGACCAATCTATGTGGATACTATGTCTGTGAGATGATCCGGAGATACACCTCTGAGCGGGTTCCGAGTGATACCAATGCTCAGAGGAATAACCTCCGGTGGATGCTTAGTCCAGAAGCTCGCTTCCGACCACTTCAAAAGGAACTAGCTGGATGGTTCAGCAGGGAAGTCCTCCATCCTAAAGGAGAACACTATTACGAGGACGTAGAACTTTATATGCATTAAATCATGTATGGAAACTTGTTCAAAATTGTATATGGTCATCCGATGATATTGAATATATATTGTATATTCCTCTTGAATTCTTTTTGGTTCTAATTTCAAATTTATTTGAAATTGTACATTCATATGCATGTATGTAGTACCGTAGAATATATGAAACTCCTTCAAAATTAAAATAAAGCACAAAAAAAATAAAACAATACAAATTAAACAGAAAACAGGTTTAGGGGGGGGGGCTAAAACCCTAAACCTGTGGCGGCCTTTAGTCGCGGTTGGCCAGAAGAACCGCGACTAAAGGTCCTCCGCCCCGACGGCCGCCTGGCGCCCACGTGGACGGGCCGTTAGTCGCGGTTCTTAAGCAGCCGCGACTAAAGGTGGGGGGCTTTAGTCGCGCTTATTTGGTCGCGGTTGCGCAACCGCGACTAATGGCAGTTGCGAACCGCGACCAAAGGCCTTTTTTCCACCAGTGTCTGGATGAATGTCACCTGTTAAACTATTTCTAGCTAGGCTCAAAGCTTCCAGTGAAGGAAGATTCCATAATGAAATGTCCAGTGCTCCTGACATATTGTTATCATGTAAATCCATGATTTGGACATTACCAGACAGATTTCTAGGTAGAGTCCCTTCAAATTTGTTGTTGTCTAGGTATATTTCTGCCGCACACAAGTTACTAGCCCCATCAAGTATCACACCCCAAGGTTATTGTTTGAAAGCTTCAATACATACAAAGCAGAACAATCAGTGAACAAGCAAGATGGTACCTCTCCTGTAAATTTATTATTTGACAGGTCCATAAATTCAATGCTGCGAATGTTGCACAATGAAGATGGCACAACTCCAGATATATTATTATGAGAAACATTGAGAATCATCAGCTCGGGAAATATTGAACCTATATTGGCAAGCAGCTGTCCTTCAATACGGTTTAGAGCTATGTTCAACACTCGAAGATCCGTTTGGTTTCGCCAAATGGGGTATACTGATCCAACTAATGAGTTATTCGAAAGATCCAGGTAAACTAGTGTCGCTTCATTTGTGAACAAGATTTGGTTATGAATTTAGTCCGAAAAAGATAGGCACCCAAGAGGGATATAAGATTTTTTTTCATATAAAGTGTATTGAATACTATGAGAAGTTTGATTCTTTACGATTGTTTTGAGATATGAAGATGGTGATAGTAGAGTCATGCTAGTGGTGTAATTGTGAATTTGAGAGATACTTGTGTTAAAGTTTGTGATTCCCGTAGCATGCACGTATGGTGAACCGTTATGTGATGGAGTTGGAGCATGATTTATTTATTGATTGTCTTCCTTATGTGTGGAGGTCGGGATCGCGTGATGGACAACTCCTACCAACCCTTCCCCTAGGAGCATGCGTGTAGTACTTTGTTTTGATGATTTGTAGATTTTTGCAATAAGTATGTGAGTTCTTTATGACTAATGTTGAGTCCATGGATTATACACACTCTCACCCTTCCACCATTGCTAGCCTCTCTTGTGCCGCACAACTTTTGCCGATACCTGCCGGTGGGAACGACACCTATGGGATCACAAGAATCCCTACTGCGGTTGCGGGGCGCGGGGTAATGAGGAGAGCTGGACTAATGACAAGCACAAGCACGCAGGTCGTTTACCCAGGTTCGGGCCGCAACGATGCGTAATACCCTAGTCCTCCTTTGATGTTTATATCTGTGTTCTTGGAGTTCTTGAGCTAGCTACAACGAGCTTAACTTATCCAAGGGTCCGAATCCATCTCCTGAATGCCTTGGGCCTCCTTTTATAGGCAAGGGGATCGCCACAGTGGCATACAGGAGGTGGCATCGGGGTACTGTGGTTAAGCCTATCGCTAGCCATTACGGGGCAAGACCATTTAATGCGCCCCTGACGTGTCCCCTTTGCTTTATCACCGCTTCGCCCTGCCTCGACACGCGCCCGAGCCAGCGAGGCGGTCAGCGCCATGTAGGCTGGCAGGCTGCTGAGGTGGTGCGGTGGCAGGGCCTTCATGAAGGTTTGCATGCCACCACGTAGGCATGCCCTAAGTTGGCCGAGGAGCCTCACATCGACACGCAGGCACCTGCCCAGCTAGTGGGCTGGCAGCTGCACGGGAGCGGTGGTAAAAGCTTGGCGGGTGCGGACCCGGCTGTGGCCTCGCGGGCTCCTCGGCAAGGGCCTTGCTGGGGGCCCCGGAAAGGGTCTTGCGAGGCACCGCGATCGTCCCCGGCAAGGATCTTGCAGGGGCTTTTGTGGGTTTCCTCGGCAAGAATCTCACCGAGGTTCGTCGTCTTCTATTCCTCCTCTGATTTGGAGTGTTTCTTGTCTTCACAAAGATCTGCATGCCACCATGGAGGCGCCTCCCGAGCCCAGGTCCCAACGTGGTTGGTGGTGTTTGAAAAACTGGGGCTCGAGGATGGCGCGCTCTGCTGGCGTCGGGTAAGCTGCCCTAGCAAGGTCCTTGCCGGGGCCGTGGAGGCCGCCCCGGCAAGGGTCTTGTCGGGGGAGTCCACCTCGCCCTCTTGTTCTTTGCGTCTCTGTCTCAGTGTTGCATTGGCTGTCTTGTGTCCTTGATTTCCTGGCTCTGCACTGCTTAAGTGTGGCCGTGGGCGCAACTCTAACTGCCCGTGCACAAATAAGGGGTACAAAAGAGCGCCCCTACTTTGGTACACCGACAGGAGCCCCCGGGCCTGGGTCGCACATAAGCGCAACGTGTTGTTGGGCCAGGCCCAAAAATGGTGCGCGGGCAGGCGGGGCGGTTTTTACTGCGATAACTTTTCGTCCACTGTGCTTCCCCACGACCCGCGTTGAATACGTGACGTGGGGATCGTGCGTGACGTGGGGGGCATGCGTTGGGCAGTTGCTACAGGCACGCGTCATGTCGCAATAAATGGAAAAGAGGAGGCCTGTGTCTTCCCCATAAAAAGGAATAACCGCAGGCGCGCAGCTCATTTACCTCTTGTGCTTTCCCCCATCTTGGCACTGCCGTCCCCATTTTCTTCTTCTTCCTGAAGCTCCTGCTCGCCGCTGCCGCTCCCCCCACCGCCCCTGATCCCTCGCCCCCTCCCCAGCCGCCATGGCGCCCAAATCTGGGAAGGGCAAGGGCGCAACCAAGGACACGAAGGAGAAGGAGATGACGGAGAGTGAGGCGGTGGCATGGCGGGCGCAGTCTGCCTATTTCGTCCTGTCGTCGGTCGATGTCTTCGAGCTCAGGGACTACTTCAGCCCCTTGTGGG
>NC_041383.1:40772230-40809839 GCF_002162155.2 Triticum dicoccoides
ACCACGGCGCATCCTGCCACGTGCGCCCTCCTTGTGGATTGCAACAAGGGTGGCCGAAAACGGTACCCCTTCTTCGTCGAATTCTTCTACTGCAGGCTCTGCCCCCCCTTTTTCTGATTTCTTCAACGATATCATGCACACTTTCAGCTTCTACCTGTTGGACCTCACGCCAACGCCGTGGCGTGCTTAGCGTGCTTCGCCCACCTCTGCGAGGGCTTCGCCGGGGTGGTTCCCAGCATGACACTTTTCCACCACTACTTCTACCCCGCGTCTAGCCTAGGGGCTCTCTTTCTGGGAGCGTTGCCTAGATCCCGAGGACCCAGGAGAAGGGCGCGTACCCAGAGGGTGCCGTGAAGGAGAGGTGGGATGAGTGGCGGGCCCGGTGGTGCTGGATTTCAGAGAAGGACCCACCGGAGTTCTGCCGGAGTGTTCGTCAGGAGCCGCTAATCCGCAATGCGGCTTGGGGCAACCTCGATGCTGACGACGCAAAATTCTCGATCGCCGCCACCAGGATCCGCCGCCTCACCGAGTCCGGGCTTACCCTTGAGATGATTGCGGCGGATTTCATCCGCCGCCGAATCGCTCCGCTGCACAACAAGGGGAGGCCAGCCTGGGATTTCCGAAATGCGGCCGACATCATGAGGCTCCTCACCATCCTGAAGCACAACCTCACGGTGATGGGACACTCCTGGTACTGCCCGCGACTCTTCCAGCTCGACGTGTTCGCTGATGGCAAGGTGGAGAGGACCGGCAAGGCCGCGAAGTTCGGCAAGGCCATCAAGGGTCCCTTGTTCGGGCTGCCGTCGGGGGTGGTCCCACTGAGCAACAGCACCCGGCGGGCCGACATCCTCGCCATGATGACGGTGTTCAATGCGCATGGTCTCGACCCAACTTGGGTTGAGCTCCCGGCACGCGAGGTGGAGGAGTTCTTCGACAACCTGGTCAAAGAACTTGCTCATGATGAAATGGTGCTCATCCAGGACACCACCCAGGAGGAGCGGAACTACATCCCCGCCAGGGCGGCGGAGGCGGAGCTTTCTAGGTTGGCCGACGATGCCGGCAGCATGGAGAACGAGGCCGCCGTGGCCGCCGAGGAGAGGGAACTCGCCCAGTGGGTGAAGGCCGCCAAGGAGGCGATCAACGATAGCACCGAGGCCCTCCTTGCTGGGGATGCGGTTGAGAAGTCATCCGAGGAGGAGGCCGAGGCCAGCGACCCCTTGGCCACGAACAAAGGATGCACCCTACACCGGGCCAGCTTTGGTGAGCCGGTCCGACGCGGCAGGGGCGAGCCGCGGAAACTGGCGCCGGCGGGAATCGCGCGCGTGACGAGGGTCGCGGAGGCAAAGAAGAAGGCCGCGGTGGCGAAGAAGAGGGAGACTACCTCTTCTTCATCCAAATGCTACCTGACTCCATCGCCTTCTCCTCCTCCGGCAAGCACAAACACGGACGTCGCCTTCGACTTCTCGTCCCTCAGCCCGAGGAGGAAAAGGAAAGCGACAGACGAGGAGACGGAGGAAGAGTAAGCATCCTGCCCCTCGTCATTCCTGTCCTTTCCAGCCATGTTGCTTATCTTGACTTTGTTTTGTCTTGGCAGGTACGTGGAGACGCTGGCTCAGTGGGTGAGGAAGAGGGCCAAGGCCTCGGCGGGCAGCCCGCCCCCTGCGGGCACCTCAAGCACGCCGCTGGTGGTGGTGAGCAGCCCGGACAATAGCCTGCGGCACAACCCCCGGCTCAGCCCCCAGCGTAAGTTCACCATCCACCCTTTGTCCATGCTTGCCGGGGCCCGATTCTCTTGTCGTTGACCATGCCACGGTTTGCATGAGAAGAACGGCAGCAGGAGGAGCCACCAAGGCCTCCCTCACCACGCCGCCCCCATCGACCACACCGCCCCGTTGAAGGAAATATGCCCTAGAGGCAATAATAAAGTTATTATTTATTTCCTAATTTCATGATAAATGTTTATTATTCATGCTAGAATTATATTAACCGGAAACATAATACATGTGTGAATACATAGACAAACATAGTGTCACTAGTATGCCTCTACTTGACTAGCTCGTTTATCGAAGATGGTTATGTTTCCTAGCCATGGACAAAAGAGTTGTCATTTGATTAACGGGATCACATCATTAGGAGAATGATGTGATTGACTTGACCCATTCTGTTAGCTTAGCACTTGATCGTTTAGTATGTTGCTATTGCTTTCTTCATGACTTATACATGTTCCTATGACTATGAGATTATGCAACTCCCGTTTACCAGAGGAACACTTTGTGTGCTACCAAATGTCACAACGTAACTGGGTGATTATAAAGGAGCTCTACAGGTGTCTCCGAAGGTACATGTTGGGTTGGCGTATTTCGAGATTAGGATTTGTCACTCCGATTGTTGGAGAGGTATCTCTGGGCCCTCTCGATAATGCACATCACTTAAGCCTTGCAAGCATTGCAACTAATGAGTTAGTTGTGAGATGATGTATTACGGAACGAGTAAAGAGACTTGCCGGTAACGAGATTGAACTAGCTATTGAGATACCGACGATCGAATCTCGGGCAAGTAACATACCGATGACAAAGGGAACAACAAATGTTGTTATGTGGTCTGACAGATAAAGATCTTCGTAGAATATGTGGGAGCCAATATGAGCATCCAGGTTCCGCTATTGGTTATTGACCGGAGACGTGTCTCGGTCATGTCTACATTGTTCTCGAACCCGTAGGGTCCACACGCTTAACGTTACGATGACAGTTTCATTATGAGTTTATATATTTTGATGTACCGAAGGTTGTTGGAGTCCCGGATATGATCACGGACTTGACGAGGAGTCTCAAAATGGCCGATACATAAAGATCGATATATTGGACGACTACATTTGGACACCGGAAAGGTTCCGGGTGAGATTGGGACAATACCGGATCACCGGGAGGTTATCGGAACCCCCCGGGAGGTATACGGGCCTTATTGGGCCTTAGTGGAAAGGATGGGAAAGGAGCAAGGGAGGGGGCGCGCCCCCCAAGCCCAATCCGAATTGGGAGGGGGTCCGCCCCCCCTTTCCTTCCTCCCTCCTTCCTCTTCCTTCCCTCTCCTACTCCTAATAGGAAAAGGGGGAGTCCTACTCCCGGTGGGAGTTGGACTCCCCCCCTTGGGCGCGCCACCCACCTTGGCCGCCCCCCTCCTCCACTCCTTTATATATGGAGGAGGGGGGCACCCCATAGATACAACAATTGATCCCTTGGATCTCTTAGCCGTGTGCGGTGCCCTCCTCCACCATAGTCCACCTCGATAATACTGTAGCAGTGGTTAGGCGAAGCCCTGCGACGGTAGAACATCAAGATCGTCACCACGCCGTCGTGCTGACAGAACTCTTCCCCAACACTTTGCTGGATCGGAGTCCGGGGATCGTCATCGAGCTGAACGTGTGCTAGAACTCGGAGGTGCCGTAGTTTCGGTGCTTGATCGGTCGGGCCGTGAAGACATACGACTACATCAACCGCGTTGTTATAACGCTTCCGCTATCGGTCTACGAGGGTACGTGGACAACACTCTCCCCTCTCATTGCTATGCATCACCATGATCTTGCATGTGCGTAGGATTTTTTTTTTGAAATTACTACGTTCCCCAACAGTGGCATCCGAGCCTAGGTTTTATGCATTGATGTTATATGCACGAGTAGAACACAAGTGAGTTGTGGGCGATACAAGTCATACTGCTTACCAGCATGTCATACTTTGGTTCGGCGGTATTGTTGGATGAAGCGGCCTGGACCGACATTACGCGTACGCTTACGCAAGACTGGTTCTACCGACGTGCTTTGCACATAGGTGGCTGGCGGGTGTCAGTTTCTCCAACTTTAGTTGAACCGAGTGTGGCTACGCTCGGTCCTTGAGAAGGTTAAAACAACACTAACTTGACAAACTATCATTGTGGTTTTGATGCGTAGGTAAGAACGGTTCTTGCTCAGTCCGTAGTAGCCACGTAAAACTTGCAACAACAAAGTAGAGGACGTCTAACTTGTTTTTGCAGGGCATGTTGTGATGTGATATGGTCAAGACGTGATGAGATATAAGTTGTTGTATGAGATGATCATGTTTTTGTTGAAGTTATCGGCGACTGGCAGAAGCCCTATGGTTGTCTCTTTGTTGCATAAGATGCAAGTGCCAAATAATTGCTTTACTTTATCGCTATGCGATAGCAATAGTTGCAAGAGCAATAGTTGGCAAGACGACCATGTGACAACACATTGATATAGATCAAGATGATGAAGATCATGGTGTCGTGCCGGTGACGATAGAGATCATGACAGTACTTTGGAGATGGAGATCAAAGGCGCAAGATGATCATGGCCATATCATGACACATATTTTGATTGCATATGATGTTTATCTTTTATACATCTTATTTTGCTTAGTTCGGCGGTAGCTTTTTTAGATGATCTCTCAATAATTATCAAGAAGTGTTCTCCTTGAGTATGCACCGTTGCGAAAGTTCTTCGTGCTGAGACACCACGTGATGATCGGGTGTGATAGGCTCTACGTTCAAATACAACGGGTGCAAAACAGTTGCACACGCAGAATACTCAGGTTAAACTTGACGAGCCTAGCATATAACAGATATGGTCTCGGAACACGGAGATTGAAAGGTCGAGCGTGAATCATATAGTAGATATGATCAACATATTGATGTTCACCGTTGAAACTACTCCATCTCACGTGATGACCGGACATGGTGTAGTTGATATGGATCACGTAATCACTTAGAGGATTAGAGGGATGTCTATCTAAGTGGGAGTTCTTAAGTAATATGATTAGTTGAACTTTAATTTATCATGAACTTATTCCTGGTAGTATTTTGCAAATTATGTTGTAGATCAATAGCTCGCGTTGTTGCTTCCCTATATTTTATATGTGTTCCTAGAGAAAACTAAGTTGAAAGATGTTAGTAGCAATGATGCGGACTTGGTCCGTGATATGAGGTTTATCCTCATTGCTGCACAGAAGAATTATGTCCTTTATGCACCACTAGGTGACAGACCTATTGCAGGAGCAGATGCAGACGTTATGAACGTTTGGCTAGCTCAATATGATGACTACTTGATAGTTTTATGCACCATGCTTTATGGCTTAGAACCGGGACTACAAAAATGTTTTTGAAACATCATGGAACATATAAGATGTTTCAAGAGATGAAATTGGTATTTCAGACTCATGCCCGTGTCAAGAGGTATGAGACCTTTGACAAATACTTCGCCTAAAAGATGGAGGAGAATTGCTCAACTAGTGAGGAAGTGCTTAGATTGTCTGAGTACTACAATTGCTTGAATCTAGTGGGAGTTAATCTTCCAGATAAGATAGCGATTGGCAGAGTTCTCTAGTCACCATCACCAAGTTACTGGAACTTCGTGATGAACTATAATGCAAGGGATGACGAAAACGATTCCCGAGCTCTTCGTGATGCTGAAATCGACGAAGGTAGAAATCAAGAAAGAGCATCAAGTGTTGATGATTGACAAGACCACTAGTTTGAAGAAAAAGGGCAAAGGGAAGAAAGGGAACTTCAAGTAGAATAATAAGCAAGTTGTCACTCCCGCGAAGAAGCCCAAAGCTGGAACAAAGCCTGAAACTAAGTGATTATACTGCAAAGGAAATGGTCACTAGAAGTGGAAATGCCCTGAATATTTGGTGGATAAGAAGGATGGCAAAGTGAACAAGGGTATATTTGATATATACAGGTTATTGATGTGTACCTTACTAGTGTTTATAGTAGCCCCTGAGTATTTGATACTTGTTCGGTTGCTAAAAATTAGTAACTCGAAACATGAGTTACAGAATAAACAGAGACTAGTTGAGGGTGAAGGGTGACGATGTGTGTTGGAAGTGGTTCCAAGATTGATATGATCATCATCGCACACTCCCTATACTTTCAGGATTAGTGTTAAACCTAAATAAATGTTATTTGGCGTTTGCGTTGAGCATGAATATGATTTGATCATGTTTATTGCAATACAGTTATTCATTTAAAGTCAGAAAATAATTGTTGTTCTATTTACATGAATAAAACCTTCAATGGTCATACACCCAATGAGAATAGTTTGTTGGATCTCGATCGTAGTGATACACATATTCTTAATATTGATGCCAAAAGATGCAAAGTTGATAATGATAGTACAACATATTTGTGGCACTGCCGTTTAGGTCATATCGGTGTAAAGCGCATGAAGAAACTCCATAAAAATGGACTTTTGGAATCACTTGATTAAGAATCATTTGATGCTTGCGAACCGTGCCTTTTGGGCAAGATGACTAAAACTCCGTTCTCCAGAACAATGGAACGAGCTAGTGACTTATTGGAAATAATACATACCGATGTATGCGGTCCAATGAGTGTTGATGCTCGTGGCAGGTATCGTTATTTCTCTGACCTTCACAAGATGATTTGAGCAGATATGAGTATATCTACTTAATGAAACACAAGTTTGAAACATTTGAAAAGATCAAAGAATTTCAGAGTGAAGTGGAGAATCATCGTAACAAGAAAATAAAGTTTCTATGATCTGATCGTGGAGAAGAATATTTGAGTTACGAGTTTGTCCTTCATATAAAACAATGTGGAATAGTTTCACAGCTCACGCCACATGGAACGCCACAGTGTTATGGTGTCTCCGAACGTCATAACCATACTTTATTGGATATAGTGCAATCTATGATGTCTCTTACCTACTTACCACTATCGTTTTGGGGTTATGCATTAGAGACAACTGCATTCACTTTAAATAGGGCACCATCAAAATCCGTTGAGACGACGCGTTATGAACTGTGGTTTGGCGAGAAACCAAAGTTGTCGTTTCTTAAAGTTTGGGGCTGCGATGCTTATGTGAAAAAGTTTTCACATGATAAGCTCGAACCCAAATCGGAGAAGTGCGTCTTCATAGAATACCCAAAGGTAACTATTGGGTACACCTTCTATCACATATCCGAAGGCAAGTTATTCGTTGCTAAGATGGATCCTTTCTAGAGAAGGAGTTTCTCTCGGAAGAAGTGAGTGGGAGGAAAGTAGAACTTGATGAGGTAATTGTACCTTCTCCGTTATTGGAAAGTAGTTCATCACAGAAATCAGTTCCAGTGATTCCTATACTAATTAGTGAGGAAGTTACTGATACTGATCATGAAACTTCAGATCAAGTTGCTACCAAACCTCGTAGGTCTTCCAGAGTAAGATCCGCACCAGAGTGGTACGTTAATCATGTCCTGGAAGTCATGTTACTAGACCATGATGAACCTACGAACTATGAGGAAGCGATGATGAGCCCAGATTCCGCGAAATGGCTTGAGGCCATGAAATCTGAGATGGGATCCATGTATGAGAACAAAGTGTGGACTTTGGTTGACTTGCCCAATGATCGGCAATCCATAGAAAATAAATGGATCTTCAAAAGGAAGACGGACACTGATAGTAGTGTTACTATCTACAAAGCTCGACTTGTTGCAAAAGGTTTTCGACAAGTTCAAAGTGTTGAATACAATGAGATTTTCTCACTCGTATCGATGCTTAAAGTCTGTCCAAATCATATTAGCAATTGCCACATTTTGTGAAATCTGGCAAATGGATGTCAAAACTGCATTCCTTAATGGATTTTTTAAAGAAGTGTTGTATATGATGCAACCAGAAGGTTTTGTCAATCCCAAAGGTGCTAACAAATTGTGCAAGCTCCAGCGATCCATCTATGGACTGGTGCAAGCATCTCGGAGTTGGAATATACGCTTTGATAGGTTGATCAAAGCATATAGTTTTATACGGACTTGCAGTGAAGCCTGTATTTACAATAAAGCGAGCGGGAGCACTACTGCCTTTCTGATAAGTATATGTGAGTGACATATTGTTGATCAGAAATGATGTAGAATTTTTCTGGAAAGCATAAAAGAAGTGTTTGAAAGGAGTTCTTTAAAAGAAAGACCTCAGTAAAGCTACTTACATATTGAGCATCAAGATCTATTGAGATAGATCGAGACGCTTGATAAGAGTTTCAATGAGTACATACCTTGACAAGATTTTGAAGTAGTTCAAAATGGAACAATCAAAGAAAGAGTTCTTGCCTGTGATGCAAAGGTGTGAAGTTGAGTAAGACTCAAAATGCGACCATGGCAGAAAATAGAAAGAGAATGAAAAGTCATTCCCTATGCCTCAGTCATAGGTTCTATAAAATATGCTATGCTGTGTACCAGACCTATTGTATACCTTGCTCTAAGTTTGGCAAAGGAATACAATTTTGATCTAAGAGTATATCACTGGACAACGGTCAAGAATATCCTTAATGAGGACTAAGGAGTTGTTTTTTGATTATGGAGGTGATAAAAGAGTTCGTCGTAAAGAGTTACATCGATGCAAGCTTTTACACCGATCCAGATGACTCTAAGTCTCTATCTGGATACATATTAAAAGTGGGAGCAATTAGCTAGAGTAGCTCCGTGCAGAGCATTGTAGACATAGAATATTTGCAAAATACATACGACTCTGAATGTGACAGACCCGTTGACTAAACTTCTCTCACGAGCAAAACATGATCATACCTTAGTACTCTTTGGGTGTTAATCACATAGCGATGTGAACTAGTTTATTGACTCTAGTAAACCCTTTGGGTGTTGATCACATGACGATGTGAACCATGGGTATTAATCACATACAGATGTGAATATTGGTGTTAAATCACATGGTGATGTGAACTAGATTATTGACTCTAGTGGAAGTGGGAGACTGAAGGAAATATGCCCTAGAGGCAATAATAAAGTTATTATTTATTTCCTTATTTCATGATAAATGTTTATTATTCATGCTAGAATTGTATTAACCGGAAACATAATACATGTGTGAATACATAGACAAACATAGTGTTACTAGTATGCCTCTACTTGACTAGCTCATTTATCAAAGATGGTTATGTTTCCTAGCCATGGACAAAAGAGTTGTCATTTGATTAACGGGATCACATCATTAGGAGAATGATGTGATTGACTTGACCCATTCTGTTAGCTTAGCACTCGATCATTTAGTATGTTGCTATTGCTTTCTTCATGACTTATACATGTTCCTATGACTATGAAATTATGCAACTCCCGTTTACCGGAGGAACACTTTGTGTGCTACCAAACGTCACAACGTAACTGGGTGATTATAAAGGAGCTCTACAAGTGTCTCCGAAGGTACATGTTGGGTTGGCGTATTTCGAGATTAGGATTTGTCACTCCGATTGTCGGAGAGGTATCTCTGTGCCCTCTCGGTAATGCACATCACTTAAGCCTTGCAAGCATTGCAACTAATGAGTAAAGAGACTTGCCGGTAACGAGATTGAAATAGGTATTGAGATACCGACGATCGAATCTCGGGCAAGTAACATACCGATGACAAAGGGAACAACGTATGTTGTTATGCGGTCTGACCGATAAAGATCTTCGTAGAATATGTGGGAGCCAATATGAGCATCCAGGTTCCGCTATTGGTTATTGACCGGGGACGTGTCTCGGTCATGTCTACATTGTTCTCGAACCCGTAGGGTCCGCACGCTTAATGTTGCAATGACAGTTTCATTATGAGTTTATATATTTTGATGTACCGAAGGTTGTCCGGAGTCCCGGATATGATCACGGACTTGACGAGGAGTCTCGAAATGGTCGAGACATAAAGATCGATATATCACACAACTGTATTTGGACACCGGAAAGGTTTCGGGTCAGATTGGGACAATACCGGATCACCGGGAGGTTATCGGAACCCCCCGGGAGGTATATGGGCCTTAGTGGGCCTTAGTGGAAAGGAGGGGAAAGGAGCAAGGGAGGGGGCGCACCCCCCCAAGCCCAATCCGAATTGGGAGGGGGGCCGGCCCCCCTTTCCTTCCTCCCTCCTTCCTCTTCCTCCCCTCTCCTACTCCTAATAGGAAAAGGGGGAGTCCTACTCCCGGTGGGAGTTGGACTCCCCCCTTGGGCGCGCCACCCCCCTTGGCCGCCCCCTCCTCCACTCCTTTATATACAGAGGAGGGGGGCACCCCATAGATACAACAATTGATCCCTTGGATCTCTTAGCCGTGTGCGGTGCCCCCCTCCACCGTAGTCCACCTCGATAATATTGTAGCGGTGCTTAGGCGAAGCCCTGCGACGGTAGAACATCAAGATCGTCACCACACCGTTGTGCTGACAGAACTCTTCCCCGACACTTTGCTGGATCGGAGTCCGGGGATTGTCATCGAGCTGAATGTGTGCTAGAACTCTGAGGTGCTGTAGTTTCAGTGCTTGATCGGTCGGGCCGTGAAGACGTATGACTACATCAACCGCGTTGTTATAACGCTTCCGCTATCGGTCTACGAGGGTACATGGACAACACTCTCCCCTCTCGTTGCTATGCATCACCATGATCTTGCGTGTGCGTAGGATTTGTTTTGAAATTACTACGTTCCCCAACACCCGTGGGGCGTCCCCGGAAAGGGCACCAGATACCGAGCCCATGCGCACAGAGGAGGAGGTAGATTTGGGTGCTGGCGGCTCCGTCCCGGCAACAGACGTTGGTGGGGTGGGGTCCACATCTTCCCAGCTTGGCGAGGGTGAGTCATCTGCCTTTCCCTTCCTTCTTTTCTTCTTCTCTTTTTTTTGAACCTTGATCTTGGCCTTGCCTTATTCTCTTTCCTGGCATGTAGATCCTCCCTTGATGGGCCAGGAGGGCATTGACATCGAGATTGCGGAGGTCGCCAAGGAGGACAAGGCTGAGGCCACCAAGATCGCTGCCGAGGAAGCCGCCAAGGACACCAGGGATGCCGCCAAGGAGGCCGACAATGGCGCCGCTGAGGAGGCCGGCAAGGGTGCCGCAGAGGAGGCTGGCAAGGAGCCTGCCGGGGAGGGGATGGTCGATGACCAACCCTCCTCCTCCAATGCCTCTAGCTGAGGCAAGTACTTGAAGGTGGGCGATGACTTTTTTGTCCTCCTTCCTGGGACGGCGAGAATCGGAGCACCCGCCGAGGAAGAGGTATTTGATGATGAAGTGCTTGCCGCCACCGGGCTTGAGGTCATCGACGAGCTGAGCGCTGGTGGCGGCACTCAAGAGGAGTGGCTCCTCCAGGCCATGAGTGCCAGCTTCAACAAGATTCAGGCGCTCCACCACGTCCGCCTGGACAAGGCAAAGTCCAAGGAGGCGGTGGCACACAAGGTGGAAGCAGACCTTGAGGAGCGCGTCACCGAGGCACAGGGCTGGTTCCACCAGGCCCACGAAGAGCTAAAGGACGCCCAAGGCCAGCTGGCGCAACGCAATCTGGAGCTCCTCCTAAAGCAGCCTGACATTGAGAAGGCCCAGGAGGAGGCGAGGGAGGAGGCCTCCAAGGCTGAGGCCATCCTGTCCCAGCGCGAGGCTGAGCTGAACTCCCATGAGGATGACTTCGTCGCCCGTGAGGCGACGCTTGTCGCTACGCTCCGCGGCAAGGACGAGGAGGTCGAGAAGCTTGCCGCAGCACGGACCCGGGAGCTGGAGCAAAAGCACGAGGAAGTGCTCAATGCCCAAGCTCGGGCCCATGGCGACAAGGTGAAGGAGCTGGAGGCGGAGTGGGACAGCCTGGCGAACCAAATCCTGCAGCTGTCCTCAGAGAAGAACACGCTCAACAAGGCTCTGGTCGAGGCGCATTCTGCGGTCCTTGGCAAGGCTGGGCAGCTCTCCACAACCAAAGACACCATCAAGGACCTGAAGCTCAAGCTGGAGGGCCTTGAGGGGGCGCTTTCGGAGGCCCAGACCCGGGAGGGAGCTCTGACCAAAAGCCTAGCGGAGGATAAGCGGCCGCGGAAGAACGACGCCGCCAACCACGCACATTCCATGAAAGGCGAGAAAATCTGGATCGGCCGCCTCGCCGACGTTGCCAACAGGATCACCAAGCAGTTGGCCTAGATGAAGATGCCGGAGGTGAGGTACGCCCCGGGACCGGGCTCGAGCCCCAACGCCAAGTTGACCTTGTTCTTCGAGTGCGTGCTTGGGGCTCTAGAGCGGCTCCACTCCAATCGGGCGAGCTCCCTGGACGACGAGGCCCGGGCGCTTTGCCGGGGCGCCATGACCAAGGTTCTCATAAAACTGGCGTACTGGAACCCCAGCCTCGACTTCGACGCCATGCTGGACAGCTTGCCGGGCGATGCGGACCTCACGGTGCTCGAGGAGCGCATCAGGCCCATCATTAGCCGTGTCGGTGGAATCCAGAGGTTGGAGGGCCAGCGTCGGGACTAGGCGCCCCGTTTCTTGTTCCGCTCCAGGTTCATGACCAAGACAATTCATATCTTTGGTTAGAACTGCAGCAAAAGTTGGTGTATCATAACTCTGCAGTACTTTTAATATGATGCATGTTATTTCCCTATTCAACCTTTCTCTGTATTTCCGCCCTACGTTTACTGGGTAGGCTTTCTGGCGCGTAAACCCAAACCGCTGCGCTTTGAAGGACGGATCCTTTAGCGGCCGGTAGGGTATGCTTGCTGCATGCAAACCACCTTGTCGTTCTCAGCACGGCCGCTCCAACTGTCGAGCGGACTCGAGTCAGAACGAGAGCGTTGCCGATAGTGGAAGGCCACCCTGCCGCTCTCGACGCAGCCGCTCGATCTGTTGAGCAGACTCGAAACAGACCAAGAGCGTTGCCAACAACGGAAGGACCCCACTGCGTGAAGGTTTCCCATACCGAGGAAAGATCTCCGAGGAAGATAACCTTGTATAAAAAGGAATTACTCAAGGTTTTTGCATGACTTAGCTTTTTCGTCGTCGCGCGGACGCCTGCCGCATCTGCTGACAGTGCTGGTCGATTGGTCGCCTTCTTCCATGGAAGCCATGACGATGAAGAACTACTAAACTAAACGCTAGACCAGATTCTCACAACTGTGCCCCCCTACCTGGCGCGCCAAGGATGTCGGTGGGAACGACACCTATGGGATCGCATGAATCCCTACTACGGTTGCGGGGCATGGGGTCGTGAGGAGAGAGGGACTAACGATCAGCACAAGCACGCAGGTCATTTACCTAGGTTCGGGCCGCAATGATGCGTAATACCCTAGTCCTGCTTTGATGTGTATATATGTGTTCTTGGAGTTCTTGAGCTACCTACAACGAGTGTAACTTGTCCAAGGGTCCGAATCCCTCTCCTGGATGCCTTGGGCCTCCTTTTATAGGCAAGGGGATCGCCACAGTGGCATACATGAGGTGGCATCGGGGTACTGTGGTTAAGCCTATCGCTAGCCATTACGGGACAAGACGCATTTAATGCGCCCCTGACGTGTCCCCTTTGCTTTAGCGCCGCTTCGCGCTACCTTGACACGCGCCTGGGCCAGTGAGGCGGTCAGCACCATGTAGACTGGCAGGCTGCTGAGGTGGTGCGGTGGCAGGGCCTTCATGAAGGTTTGCATGCCAGCACGTAGGCATGCGCTGAGTTGGCCGAGGAGCCTCACATCGACACGCAGGCGCCTGCCCAGCTGGTGGGCTGGCAGCTGCATGGGAGCGGTGGTAAAATCTTGCTGGGTGCGGGCCCGGCTGTGGCCTCGCGGGCGTCCTCGGCAAGGGCCTTGTTGGGGGCCCCGGCAAGGGTCTTGCCATGGCGCCGCGGTCGTCCCTCGCAAGGATCTTGCCGGGGCTCTTGTGGGTTTCCTCGACAAGAATCTCGCCGAGGTTCGTCGTCTTATATTCCTCCTCTCATTTGGAGTGTTTCTTGTCTTCACAAAGATCTGCATGCCACCATGGAGGCGCCTCCTGAGCCCAGGTCCCAACGCAATTGGTGGTGTTGGAAAAACTGGGGCTCGAGGGTGGTGCGCTCTGCTGGCGTCGAGTAAGCTGCCCTGGCAAGGTCCTTGCCGGGGCCGTGGAGGCCGCCCCGGCAAGGGTCTTGCTGGGCGAGTCCACCTCGCCCTCTTGTTCTTTGCATCTCTGTCTCGGTGTTAATTTGGCCGTCTTGTGTCCTTGATTTCCTGGCTCTGCCCTGCTTAAGTGTGGCCGTGGGCGCGGCTCTGACTGCCCGTGCACAAATAAGGGGTACAAAAGAGCGCCCCTACTTTGGTACACCAACAGTACCATACACCCACCATATACCTTCCTCAAAACAGCCACCATACCTACCTATTATGGCACTTCCATAGCCTTTCCGAGATATATTGCCATGAAGCTTTTGACCGTTCCGATTATTATGACAAGCTTCATCATTGTCATATTGCTTTGCATGATCATGTAGTTGACATTGTATTTGTGGCAAAGCCACCATTCATATTTTTTTCGTACATGTCACTCTTGAATCATATACATCCCGGTACACCATCGGAGGCATTCACATAGAGTCATATTTTGTTCTAAGTATTGAGTTGTAATTCTTGAGTTGTAAGTAAATAAAAGTGTGATGATCATCATTATTAGAGCATTGTACCATGTGAGGAAAGGATGATGGAGACTATGATTCCCCCACAAGTCGGGATGAGACTCCGGACGAACAAAAAGAAAAAAAAATAGGCCATAAAAAAGAGAAGGCCCAAACAAAGGAAATGAGAGAAAAAGAGAGAAGGCCCAAACAAAAAAAGGAGAGAAAAAGAGAGGAGGTGCAATGTTACTATCCTTTTTCCACACTTGTGCTTCAAAGTAGCACCATGATCTTCATGATAGAGAGTCTGCTATGTTGTCACTTTCATATACTAGTGGGAATTTTCATTATAGAACTTGGCTTGTATATTCCAATGACGGGCTCCCTCAAAGTCCCCTAGGTCTTCGTGAGCAAGCAAGTTGGATGCACACCCACTTAGTTTCTTTTTGAGCTTTCATACACTTATAGCTCTAGTGCACCCGTTGCATGGCAATCCCTAGTCACTCGCATTGATATGTATTAAGGGGCATCTTCATATCCCGTTGATATGCCTAGTTGATGTGAGACTATCTCCTTCTTTTTCTCTTCTCCACAACCACAATTCTATTCCACCTGTAGTGCTATGTCCATGGCTCACGCTCATGTATTGTGTTAAAGTTAATTTTTTTAGAATACTAAAGTATGAAACAATTGCTTGGCTGAAACCGGGGTTGTGCATGATCTAAATATTTTGTGTGATTAAGATAGAGCATAGCCAGACTATATGATTTTGTAGGGATAGCTCTCTTTGGCCATGTTATTTTGAGAAGACATGATTGCTTTGTTAGTATGCTTGAAGTATTATTGTTTTTATGTCAATATTAAACTTTTGTTGTGAATCTTATGAGTCTGAATATTCATGCCACAATAAAGAAAATTACATGGATAAATATGATAGGTAGCATTCCACATCAAAAATTCTGTTTTTAAAATTTACCTACTCGAGGAATAGCAGAAATTAAGCTTGGGGATGCTTGATACGTCTCCAATGTATCTATAATTTTTTATTGTTCCATGCTATTATATTATCTATCTTGGTTGTTCTATGTGCATTTATATGCTATTTTATATGATTTTGGGACTAACCTATTAACCTAGAGCCCAGTGCCAGTTTCTATTTTTTCCTTGTTTTGAGTATCACAGAAAAGGAATATCAAACGGAGTCCAATTGATTTGAAACTCAACGGAGATTTTTTATGGAAAATATAAAAAATACTGGAACGAAGAGTTACCGGAGCGGAGTCCCAGGGCCACCACGAGGGTGGAGGGTGCACCCCCTGCCTCGTGGACTCCCTGTGGGGCAGCCTGACTTGTTCTCGATGCCAACCTCTCCTATATATACAGAAACCCCCGAAAAGAAACCCAGATCGGGAGTTCCACCGCTGCAAGCCTCTGTAGCCACGAAAAACCAATTGTGAATTTGTTCCGGCACCCAGTCGGGGAATCATCACCGATGGTGATCTTCATCATCCTGGCGCTCTCCATTATGAGGAGGGAGGACGTAGTTCACCCTCGGGACTGAGGGTATGTACCAATAGCTATGTGTTTGACCTCTCTCTCTCGTCTTCTTGATGTGGCACGATCTTGATGTACCGCGAGCTTTGCTATTATAATTGGATCTTATGATGTTTCTCCCCCTCTACTCTCTTGTGATGGATTGAGTTTTCCCTTTGAAGTTATCTTGTCGGATTGAGTCTTTAAGGTTTTGAGAACACTTGATGTATGTCTTGCGTGGGATACCCATGGTGACAATGGGGTATTCTATTGATTCACTTGATGTATGTTTTGGTGATCAACTTGCGGGTTCCGTGACCTTGGGAATCTATGCATAGGGGTTGGCACACGTTTTCTTCTTGACTCTCCGGTAGAAACTTTGGAGCACTCTTTGAAGTTCTTTGTGTTGGTTGAATAGATGAATCTGAGATTGAGTGATGCATATTGTATAATCATACCCGTGGATACTTGAGGTGAGATTGGAGTACCTAGGTGACATTAGGGTTTTGGTTGATGTGTGTATTAAGGTGTTATTTTACTACAAACTCTAGGGCTGTTTGTGACACTTATATTAATAGCCAAATAGATTGTTCGGAAAGAATAACTTTGAGGTGGTTTCTTACCCTACAATAATCTCTTCGTTTGTTCTCCCCTATTAGTGACTTTGGAGTGATTCTTTGTTGCATGTTGAGGGATAGTTATATGATCCAATTATGTTATTATTGTTCAGAGAACTTGCGCTAGTGAAAGTATGAAACGTAGGCCTTGTTTCAAAGCATTGCAATACCGTTTTCGCTCACTTTTACCACTTGCTACCTTGCTGTTTTTAAAATTTCAGATTACAAAAACCTATATCTACCATCCATATGGCACTTGTATCACCATCTCTTCGCCGAACTAGTGCACCTATACAATTTACCATTGTATTGGGTGTGTTGGCGACACAAGAGACTCTTTGCTATTTGGTTGCAGGGTTTTTGAGAGAGACCATCTTCATCCTATTCCTCCCATGGATTGATAAACCTTAGGTCATCCACTTGAGGGAAATTTGCTACTGTCCTACAAACCTTTGCACTTGGAGGCCCAGCAACGTCTACAAGAAGAAGGTTGTGTAGTAGACATCAAGCTCTTTTCTAGTTCCGTTGCCGAGGAGGTTAGTGCTTGAAGGTATATCTTTAGATCTTGCAATTGAATCTTTTAGTTTCTTGTTTTATCACTAGTTTAGTTTATAAAAGAAAACTACAAAAATAATGGAATTGAGGGTGCCTCATATGCTTCATCTCTTTAATTTCTTTCATGAAAATAAGGATTCTGATAATTGTGCCAAAGTGTTAGAAGAAGAATGCAATAAAATGTTTGGCATACAATCTTTGAATGATGATCATGATTGCAATGTTGTTAGTATGAACTCTTTGAATATCCATAGTACTAATGATGATTGCACTAGTCATGATAAAATTGTCTCTTATAAGCATGTCAACTTTTGTGGAGTGCATAGAGCTTGCAAGTACACACCAAATAGGGAAGATAGATTTTGCAAGAGGCATAAGTATTTAGAAACTAAATGGTTGCAAAAGAGGCTAGATGTTGGTTCTCAAAATTTAAAATTTCTTTGCCATCCTTGTGAACTTTGTAATGAACGTGATCATTTAAATATCCAATGCAAATTGTTTCATGATCAAATCATGTCCAAAAATTGTGATGACTTGATTACCCTTGCGCATCATAATGAACTTAGTTTGCTTGTGTGTTATGAAGAAATGAAATGTATAACTAAGGATAATCCAGAATTTGTCCTTGATAAAGTTCTTGATTTTGATCTAGAGGAAATTTATATGTATTGTGCGGTGAATTGCATTGAAAATCCTTATATTGCCGATTACATAAAGACAAGAAACAAATAGAGGATGAAGAGAATACTAATGAAAGGGAAGATGTTTCCCAATATCCTCCTATTATTTCTTATGATGAATCAGGTAACGAGGATGAGCTTTTTATTCAACCAATGTCATTAATAAGAAGCTCCAAAAAGAGGATTAAACCCACACATGATGTGAAGAAGAAAAAGAAAAGACAGAGAAGCAAACGTAAAAAGGTATCCGTCCCAAATGATGTTGCTCCTATTATTGTTATGCCTATTACTCATTGTGATGATTATGATTGGGAAAGTAATGATACTTGTTATAATCTCGAGAATCTTTTTGGCATCAATTTAGAAAATTGTGATGATAATAATTGCTATACTATTGGTGCTATCCATACCATTAATGATGAGAGTGATTATGCTTATGATATGCAAAGGCCCAAGCTTGGGCATGCTATATTTGATGGGAATGACATGTTTGAGAATTTAATTGCTGCAATTAAAGTTTGTCCCAATCTTGGGGATGCTATGTTTAATGAAGATGACATTTTTAGTCTCCCAAGTTTTGATATGCAAATTTATTATGATGATAGCATGTGTCTCCTATTTATGATGATTATATTGATGAAAGTGGGTTTGTAAGAGTGTCAACTTTAGGAAGTAATGATCCTGCTACGTCTTGAGCTAGTGTTGGTTTTCCCCGAAGAGGAGAGGGTGATGCAGTAAAGTGTAGCGTAAGTATTTCCCTCAGTTTTGAGAACCAAGGTATCAATCCAGTAGGAGGCTCCTCAAAAGTCCCACGCACCTACACAAACAAACTGAGAACTCACAACCAACACAATAAAGGGGTTGTCAATCCCTTCACAGTCACTTACGAAAGTGAGATCTGATAGAGAAAGTATGACAAGATAAATATATTTTCGGTATTTTATAATATAGATGCAGAAAATAAAGATGCAAATAAAAGTAGATTGAAAGAACATATGATAGGAGATAGACCCGGGGGTCATAGGTTTCACTAGAGTCTTCTCTCGAGATAGCATAAGTATTACGGTGGGTGAACAAATTACTGTCGAGCAATTGATAGAAAAGCGAATAATTATGACGTTATCTAGGCATGATCATGTATATAGGCATCACGTCCATAACAATTAGACCGACTCCTGCCTGCATCTGCTACTATTACTCCACACATCGACCGCTATCCAGCATGCATCTAGAGTATTAAGTTCATAAGAACAGAGCAACACATTAAGCAAGATGACATGATGTAGAGGGATAAACTCATGCAATATGATATAAACCCCATCTTGTTTATCCTCGATGGCAACAATACAATACGTGTCTTGCAACCCTTTCTGTCACTGGGTAAGATCACCGCAAGATTGAACCCAAAGCTAAACACTTCTCCCATGGCAAGAAAGATCAATCTAGTAGGCCAAACCAAACTGATAATTCGAAGAGACTTGTAAAGATAACTCAATCATACATAAAAGAATTCAGAGAAGATTCCAATATTATTCATAGATAAACTTGATCATAAACCCACAATTCATCGGATCTCGACAGACACACCGCAAAAAGAGATTACATCGAATAGATCTCCACAAGAGAGGGGGAGAACATTGTATTGAGATCCAAAAAGAGAGAAGAAGCCATCTAGCTAATAACTATGGACCTGTAGGTCTGTGGTAAACTACTCACAACTCATCGGAGAGGCTATGGTGTTGATGTAGAAGCCCTCCATAATCGATTCCCCCTACGGCAGAGTGCCGGCGAAGGCTCCAAGATAGGATCTCGCGGATACAGAAGGTTACTGCGGTGGAAATTGTGTTTCGTGGTGCTCCTGGATGTTTTTGGGGTCCGTGGATATATATAGGAGGAAGAAGTACGTCGGTGGACGCCCGAGGGGCCCATGAGACAGGGGGGGTGCGCCCTCCTATCTCGTGGGGCCCTCGGAGATTTCTTGACTTGCACTCCAGGCTCTCCGGATCAGATTTGTTCCAAAAATAACGCTCCCGAAGGTTTCATTCCGTTTGGACTCAGTTTGATATTCCTTTTCTTCGAAATACTGAAATAGGCAAAGAAAAACAACAATATGGGCTGGGCCTCTGGTTAGTAGGTTAGTCCCAAAAATGATATAAATATGTAGAATAAAGCCCATAAACATCCAAAAGGGGTAATATAATAGCACGGAACAATCAAAAATTATAGATACGTTGGAGACGTATCAAGCATCCCCAAGCTTAATTCCTGCTCGTCCTTGAGTAGGTAAATGATAAAAAGAGAATTTTTGATGTGGAATGCTACCTAGCATAATTCATAATGTAATTTTCTTTCATTGTGGCATGAATGTTCAGATCCAAATAATACAAAATAAAAGTTCGTAAAGACATAAGAAATTGTAATACTTCAAGCATACTAATCAAGGTAATCATGTCTTCTCAAAATAACATGGGGAGATGCCTATTAATAGATATCAAAGTGAGTGAGTAGGGATTGCCATGCAACAGATGCACTAGAGCTATAAATATATGAAAGCTCAACAAAAGAAACTAAGCGGGTGTGCATCCAACTCGCTTGCTCCCGAAGACCTAGGGCACTTTTGAGGAAGCCCATCATTGGAATATACAAGCCAAGTTCTATAATGAAAAATTCCCACTAGTATATTAAAGTGACAACCTATGAGACTCTCTATCATGAAGATCATGGTGCTATTTTGAAGCACAAGTGTGGAAAATAGATAGTAGCACTATCCCTTCTCTCTTTTTCTCTCATTTTCTTTTTTTTTCTTTTTTTCCCTTTTCTTTTTTTTCTTTGGCCTCTTTTTTCTTTTTGGCCTTTCTCTCTTTTTTTCTCTTTTTTCTTTTTGTAAAGTCCGAAGTCTCTTCCCGACTTGTGGGGGAATCATAGCCTTCATCATCCTTTCCTCATGAGGACAATGCTCTAATAATGAAGATCATCACACTTTTATGGATTTACAACTCAAAGCTAGAACAAAATATGACTCTATATGAATGCCTCCGGCGGTGTACCGGGATATGCAATGACTCAAGCATGACATGTATGAAAATTGTGAAGGTGGCCTTGCCACAAATACGATGTCAACTACATGATCATGCAAAGAGCAATATGACAAAAGTAATGCGTGTCATATGAACGGAACTGTGGAAAGTTGCATGGCAATATATCTCGGAATGGCTATGGAAATGCCATAATAGGTAGGTATGGTGGCTGTTTTGAGGAAGGAGTATGGTGGGTATATGGTACCGACGAAAATTGCACGACACAAGAGAGGCTAGCAATGGTGGAAGGGTGAAAGGGTGCATATAATCCATGGACTCAACATTAATCAAAAGAACTCATATACTTGTTGCAAAAATTTAGAAGTCATCAAAAATCAAAGCACTACGTGCATGATCCTAGGGGGATAGATTGGTAGGAAAAGACCATCGCTCGTCCCCGACTGCCACTCATGAGGAAGACAATCAATAAATAAAATTGTGCTCCAACTTCATCACAAAGCGGTTCACCATACGTGCATGCTACGGGAATCACAAACTTCAACACAAACATTCTTCATAATCACCCAACTAGCATGAATTTAATATTTATACCTCCATATCTCAAAACAATTATCAAGTATCAAGTTGATCATAGCATCCAATTCACTTCCTATGATAGTTTTTATTATACCCAACTTGGATGCTCATCATTCTAGGACCAACTTTGTAACAAAAGCAAATACCATGCTATTCTAAAAGACTCTCAAAATGATATAAGTGAAGCATGATATACTAGCAATTTCTTCAAAATTAAGACACCACCGCCGCGCTCTAAAAGATATAAGTGAAGCACTAGAGCAAAAACTATCAAGCTCAAAAGATATAAGTGAAGCACATAGAGTATTCTAGCAAATTCTAATCAAATAGGCTTATCCCAAAAGGTGTGTTACATCAAGGATGATTGTGGTAAACTAAAAAGCAAATACTAATATAATACACGATGCTCCAAGCAAAACACATATCATGTGGCGAATAAAAATATAGCTCCAAGTAAAGTTACCAATGAACGAAGACGAAAGAGGGGATGCCTTCCCGGGGCATCCCCAAGCTTAGGATTTTGGCTACTCTTGAATATCTTGGGGTTCCATGGGAATCCCCAAGCTTAGGCTCTTGCCACCCTTTATTCCATAGTCCATAAAAGCTTTACCCAAAACTTGAAAACTTCACAATACAAAAATCGATCAACAGGAAATCTTATAAGCTCCGTTAGTGAAAGAAAACAAAACCACCACATAAGGTACTGCAATGAACTAATTCTTTATTTATTTTGGTGTTAATCCTACTGTATTCCAACTTCCTTATGGTTTATAAACTAATTTATTAGCCATATATGCATTGAAATAAGCAAACCACACATGAAAAACAGAATCTGTCAAAAACAGAACAGTCTGTAGCAATCTGTAACTAACGCAAACTTCTGGAACTCTAAAAATCCTACAAAAATAGGACGTACTGGAAAATTTGTCTATTGATCAGCATCAAAAAAATCAATGCAAAAGCACGTTTCTGTGATTTATTGAATTTTTTCTCGTGAGTGCAAAGTTTCTGTTTTTCAGCAGAATCAAATCAACTATCATCATAGTTTATCCTATAGGTTCTAGTTGGCACAAACACTAACTAAAAGATAAAAACACATCTAAACAGAAAGTAGATGCAAGATTTATTACTAAACAGGAGCAAAAACAAAGAACATAAAGAAAAATTGGGATGCCTCCCACTAGCGCTATCGTTTAACGCCCCTAGCTAGGCATAAAAGCAAGGATAGATCTAACTAGTGCCATCTTTGGCACTTGATGAGGGGGATCTCCTTTCTATGGAATTCAATCTCTTATTCAAAGTAAGCACATGGCCATTAATGGAAGAAGTAAGATTAAGCACGTTACGGAAGTTTGCCTCCAAACTAGACTTCATCTCTTTAAGAATTTCATTTTGATAAAAGCATAAGGGAGTAGTTGATTCAACCTTATCATTCAAAGGGTGCCCAAATATGGTTTTCATCTTTTCATAAGTATCAATAGCATCCCTTTCAAGAAAACTTCCTTCAAAAATAGAATCTAAAACTTGTTTAAAAGAAGCCGGCAAGCCCACATAAAAACTCTTTAAGTAATCTTCAATTTGATATTGTGGCACATAGCTAGCCCAAATTCTTAATAACCTATCCCAAGCATCTTTTAAAGACTCATCAAGTAAATAGCAAAAAATTCCAGATTCATCATCATCAAAATTATTCAAGCTCTCATTGGAGACCCCGGTGGGTCTTGTAGTGTCATTGTTCATGAGCTTAGAGAGGATAGATGGGTTGTCCAAGGCACTAGAGCTCGGGAGAAAACCCTTAGTTCTTTTTGACTCGGCCATGGCAAAGGGAAGGCAAACGGAAAAGAGAGGAGGAGATTGGGAAGGAGAAGGCGAATAAAACGGCAAGGGTGAAGTGGGGGGAGAGGAAAACGAGAGGCAAATAATGTAAATGCGAGGGAGATGGGTTTGTGATGGGTACTTGGTATGTCTTGACTTGAGCGAAGACCTCCCCGAAAACGGCGCCAGAAATCCTTCTTGCTACGTCTTGAGCTAGCCTTGGTTTTCCCCGAAGAGGAGAGGGTGATGCAGTAAAGCGTAGCGTAAGTATTTCCCTCAGTTTTGAGAACCAAGGTATCAATCTAGTAGGAGGCTCCTCAAAAGTCCCACGCACCTACACAAACAAACCGAGAACTCGCAATCAACGCAATAAAGGGGTTGTCAATCCCTTCACGGTCACTTACAAAAGTGAGATCTGATAGAGAAAGTATGATAAGATAAATATTTTTTTGTTATTTTATAATATAGATGCAGAAAATAAAGATGCAAATAAAATTAGATTGAAAGCAAATATGATAGGAGATAGACCCGAGGGCCATAGGTTTCACTAGAGGCTTCTCTCGAGATAGCATAAGTATTACGGTGGGTGAACAAATTACTGTCAAGCAATTGATAGAAAAAGCGAATAATTATGATGTTATCTAGGCATGATCATGTATATAGGCATCACGTCCATAACAAGTAGACCGACTCCTGCCTGCATCTACTACTATTACTCCACACATCGACCGCTATCCAGCATGCATCTAGAGTATTAAGTTCATAAGAACAGAGCAACACATTAAGCAAGATGACATGATGTAGAGGGATAAACTCATGCAATATGATATAAACCCCATCTTGTTATCCTCGATGGCAACAATACAATACGTGTCTTGCAACCCTTTCTATCACTGGGTAAGATCACCGTAAGATTGAACCCAAAGCTAAACACTTCTCCCATGGCAAGAAAGATCAATCTAGTAGGCCAAACCAAACTGATAATTCGAAGAGACTTGTAAATATAACTCAATCATACATAAAAGAATTCAGAGAAGATTCCAATATTATTCATAGATAAACTTGATCATAAACCCACAATTCATCGGATCTCGACAAACACACCACAAAAAGAGATTACATCAAATAGATCTCCACAAGAGAGGGGGAGAACATTGTATTGAGATCCAAGAAGAGAGAAGAAGCCATCTAGCTAATAACTATGGCCCCGTAGGTCTGTGGTAAACTACTCACAACTCATCAGAGAGGCTATGTTGTTGATGTAGAAGCCCTTCGTGATAGATTCCCCCTCCGGCAGAGTGCCGGCGAAGGCTCCAAGATGGGATGTCGCGGATACAGAAGGTTATGGCGGTGGAATTTGTGTTTCGTGGTGCTCCTGGATGTTTTCGGGGTCCGCGGATACATATAGGAGGAAGAAGTACGTCAGTGGACGCCCGAGGGGCCAACGAGACAGGGGGCGCGACCCTAGGGGGGCGTGCCCTTCTATCTCGTGGGGCCCTCGGAGATTTCTTGAATTGCACTCCAGGCTCTCCGGATCAGATTTGTTCCAAAAATAACGCTCCCAAAGGTTTCATTCCGTTTGGACTCCGTTTGATATTCCTTTTCTTCGAAATACTGAAATAGGCAAAAAAACAGCAATATGGGCTGGGCCTCCGGTTAGTAGGTTAGTCCCAAAAATGATATAAATGTGTAGAATAAAGCCCATAAACATCCAAAAGGGATAATATAATAGCATTGAACAATCAAAAATTATAGATACGTTGGAGACGTATCAGATCCAACTATTTTGGAGGGAGTTGAATCATTTCACAATATCGATAAAATTGGATTTGGAGAGGTCATGAATTTATTTAGTAATGATTCCACTATCTTGGAAGAGGTTTCAATTGATTTTGATGAGAACAAAGTTGCTACTTATGATGATTATTGTGATGACACTTATGTTATAAAAAGTAGTGATGATTATATTTATAAAACTTGTCATGATTATGAATTCCCTTTTTCTGAACATTACTATTTTAATGTTGAATCAATTTATAGTATTCAAGTTTCTTATGATACTTCCACTATTTCGAATGAGAAAACAATTTGCTTATGTGGAGAGTAATAAAAATACTATGCTTATGCATCATGAAAAGAGTGCTTTATGTGATAGTTACATTGTTGAATTCATTCATGATGCTACTGAAAATTATTATAAGGGCGGAATATATGCCTGTAGGAATTTGCAATAATATCACTAACTACTAGCCGATATGTTACTCACTCAGGCCGCCCAACTGAAGGTAAGTGTAGATCAAAGTTTACTAGTTTTTGTTACCCTTTTGACTAGATGTGTGGAATAAGTTAGAACCATGTGCTCTACGCAGTAACTTCAAAACTCTGTCCCAACAATTTTAGAGATCACGTATTTTGTGCATCCTTGTTTATATTGTACAAGATATAAAGGAGAAAAAACATTGTGATCTCTCACTCTCAAGGCTCATGGCAGGGGCACTAAGCAAAAGGAAAAGACATGCACTCCCTCACCGCAAATATATACACCAAAAACTACCAAGAAAATCCCCCATCCATAGCACATCAAACAAAAAATGCAGGTAACAAAAGAAAATCTCCAAGAGAAGATCAGCATCATCGCCATCAGCAGCACTAAAGAGCCCCACTTGTAGTACACTAAGGACTCGGACGACACATTTCATGTAGGTGGAGAGGCTGCCTGGCCCACCCGCAGAGGCACGAGTGTGCCACCAAATTTAAGCTATAGAGAGACCCACCCACAGCCTCACCTCTACTCCACGTGGCATGCCAACGCTCATTGAGTGGAGCTGGTAATGCAAGAATCAAGGTGAGCAAGAAAAGTATATGGTCTGCTACATAGTTATAAACTTGCTCAGACCTTCTTACATAGAGGTACCTGTAAATACTTATACAAAGATAATATTTTACATATCTAATGTCACTTGGAATAAATATTGAAAATAGTTGGATAGTGTAACTTTTTCCAATGAGAGCCTTATTCTTGTTACAATAATGTATAGAGATACAGGACAACACAGTCATCCTGGTTCAGTAAAGGGTATCGTTATATGCACATGCATTGCCATGTCTATATTGAAATAGCCTTGGAACATTTATATGGAATGGCTATCAGCTGCAGGTCAAATTTTCTCCTTACACTGACCCCAAATTTCTCAGACATGTCCACTGACTCTGCACTTGCCCCTCCAGGAAGCACCCAGTAAAAATGATAGAGTTGGTTTGCCAAGGTAATCTTCATGGTCGACGTGGCAAACAATATCCCAGGGCATTGCCTTCGCCCAACCCCGAAAGGAGTAAATTCAAAGTGTGTCCCATAATATCCGACATTGTTGTTGTCAAACCTCTCCGGCTTGAACTCTTCGGGGTTGTCCCAATATTTGGGATCCCGAGAAATTGCAAAGACATTAACAAAGATATTAGTGCATTTAGGCATGCTATAGCCCATGATTTCACATTCCTCTCTCCACTACTAGGGAAGACCCTAGTAGTAGCACTTGAAATATGCATAGCAGTAGCACTGGGTCCAGCGCTACTACTATCGCGCTACAGCTAAGTTGTAGCAGTAGCGCTGGTATGGGCAGCACTACTGGTAAGTATTGTTAGCAGTAGCACTTTCGGGAACAGCGCCTACTGATAACTATCTATAGCGCTTCTTCGGATGATGCGCTGCTGCTAAGCCAGTGTTTCTAGTAGGTGCTTTCCAGCGCTACTGCTAATATTCCTGCTTTCACATATTTGTACCCCTCTATGTATTTGTGATGTATTTATACATGCTCCATACAATAGTTTCATCACATCATACTAAACATACACTATTCTCACATATCATAGACATATAGTAGTCTCGTCATACCATCATCATCATCATCATCATTCAACACAAATACCATCACATTTCGAAAATAGCGATACACAAGTGCGATCATTTCATGTCTCGAATAAGTGCAACTGCATGGTCATGGCACACACACAAGTTTCTATTGGAAATATGCCCAAGAGGCAATAATAAAATGGTTATTATTGTATTTCCTTGTTCATGATAATTGTCTATTGTTCATGCTGTAATCGACTTAACTGGAAATCGTAGCACATGTGTGAATACATAGACCAAAACATGTCCCTAGTGAGCCTCTAGTTGACTAGCTCGTTGATCAATAGATGGTTATGGTTTCCTGACCATGGACATTAGATGTCATTGATAACGGGATCACATCATTAGGAGAACGATGTGATGGACAAGACCCAATCCTAAGCATAGCACAATATCGCGTAGTTCGTTTCCTATAAGCTTTTCTAATGTCGAGTATCATTTCCTTAGACCATGAGATTGTGCAACTCCCAGATACCGTAGGAATGCTTTGGGTGTACCAAACGTTACAACGTAACTAGGTGGCTATAAAGGTACACTACAGGTATCTCCGAAAGTGTCTGTTGGGTTGGCACGAATCGAGACTGGGATTTGTCACTCCATGTGATGGAGAGGTATCTCTGGGCCCACTCGGTAATGCATCATCATAATGAGATCAATGTGACTAAGTAGTTAGTCGCGGGCATGCATTACGGAACGAGTAAAGTGACTTGCCGGTAACGAAATTGAACGAAGTATTGGGATACCAACGATTGAATCTCGGGCAAGTAACGTATCGATTGACAAAGGGAATTGTATACAGGATTGATTGAATCCCCGACATCGTGGTTCATCTGATGAGATCATCGTGGAACATGTGGGATCCAACATGGGTATCCAGATCCCGCTGTTGGTTATTGGCCAGAGAGCTATCTCGGTCATGTCTGCATGATTCCCGAACCCGTAGGGTCTATACACTTAAGGTTCGGTGACGCTAGAGTTGTTATGGGAATTAGTGTGCAGTTACCGAATGTTGTTCGGAGTCCCGGATGAGATCCTGGACGTCACGAGGAGTTCCGGAATGATCCGGAGGTAAAGATTATATATGGGAAGTCCTATCTTGGCCACCGGAAAATGTTTGGGATTTTTTCGTATTGTACCGGGAAGGTTCTAGAAGGTTCCAGAGTGGGGCCCACCTGCATGTGGGGACCCACATGAAGGTGGGTAGTGGGGGCAAGGCCCCACATCCCTGGTCAAGGCGCACCAAGATTCCCCCTTAGAAGGAATAAGATCATATCCCGAAGGGATAAGATTAAGATCCCTAAAAAGGGGGGATAACAATCGGTGGGGAAGGGAAATGATGGGATTTCTTTCCTCCCACTGTCGGTTTCAAAACCAGCGGATCTCGGGTAGGGGTCCTGAACTGTGCGTCTAAGGCTAATGGTAACAGGAGGCGGGGGCACAATGTTTACCCAGGTTCGGGCCCTCTCAATGGAGGTAATACCCTACTTCACTACAAAAAAATACACTTCCGTGATGATACATGTTTGTCACAGTAGGTCACATTTTCTGTCATGCATGTACATCCATGATGATTTTATGACAGAATCAAGATACTCATACCTGTGCTGTCGTAGAAGTGTTCCATGACATTACCAAAATTATCATCACAGAAGTGTCCACTTCAATGACGATAAATCACGCGTCACAGAAGTGCTTTCGTCAAGGGTGACCGACATGTGGCATCCACCATAACGGAACACCGTTAAGCTATAGGGTCGGGTTTTGGATCCAATAACCCGTTAACAACCCCGACCAATGGGGATTTTCCACGTGTAAAATCATCATTGGCTGGAGGAAACACGTGTCGGCTCATTGTTGGGACAGATGTCATCCACTCATTGGACAGAAGGCGCCTATGATACGTCAACACGTGGCACGGCCCAATAGAGGCCCATTCCTCTTAAAAGGCCAGCCCGTTTGATTTGGACAAAAGGTGGCGGGCCGGCCCATGGAAAGCCTGTTAACGGCCTATTCGCATATAGCCCATTTACAGCCCGCTAACGCAAGGCCCGTTATGCCCTATCCGAATTAGGCCTAGTAGCATCATCTAGGCCATCCAATATGATTCCAGCCCGTTTTCACTTCTGGCCCATGTATGGCCCATGATGTCTTTCGGCCCATATGAGGCCCTTTGTAACTCTTGGCCCATTAACGGCCCGCGGTGAAAGTGGCCCATAATGAACAGTGTATCACTTTACACCCATTAACGGCCCGTGGTGAAATTGGCCTGTAATGAACAGTGTATCACTTTATACCCATTAGCGGCTCGTTATTCCGTTGGGCCGTTTCCAGCCCATGTTATCTTTCGGCCTTCGAAGAGCCCATTTATTCTTGGGCTCATTTCCAGCATTCGTTTACTTATGACCCGTTACTGTCATTTTCTGCTTGTGGGCCAAATTCAGCCCGTGGTTACAGCCGGCCCGTTTGTGGTCCGTTAATACGTTGGGCCATTTTCATAGCGTCATCAAATATGGCCTATTAACGATGGCCCGTTATGGTCGGCCCATGAACGAACGATTCCAATTCTAGCCCGTTTACGGCCATAATGCGTCCTGTTATTGGCCCAGGTTTGGCCAATCGATCATACGGCCCGTATAAGGCCCATTGATGATACGAACCATAGAAGGCCCATTGTTTCTACGGCCCGTAGAAGGCCCACTGTTTCTATGGCCCGTAGGAGGCCCACTGTTTCTACGACCCGTAGGAGGCCCAGTGTCACTACAGTAAATATTAGCCCATGGTTATTGTGGCCTAGTTTAAAAAAATAGGTTATTAGAGCCACTAGCAAACCGCGAAAAAAGAACTACAATGACTACAAGCAAAGAAATAAACAAGACAACAAGGAAATACATAAGCAAGCAACTTACGCTAGGCTATCACGGCTATCACACATATTACATCCACTGGGCATCAAAGTTCGCCAGCAGTGCAAATAAATGCGTCGAGAAAAGAATATACAAAACTGAGAGCACTTCAGAAGGCACTAGGCCTGGCTAGGCCGGGCCCCCCAAACAACCGAAGAAGCTGCGTAGACCTCAGTTGTGTCAATGATAGATGCATCAACACTAGATTTATGGCATGATGGTGCGCACGGCAGTCCTCTGACAACTTCATTGCATCTTTGACTTCAAGTCAGGACTGAGCTGAAGCAAGCCTTTCCGCTTTAAGTTGAGACTGAAGAAGTTGAACTGATTGAGGCAACGACTGCACAGAGGTTGTCTCACACCTGCTGGTGAGTAGCTTCAACTCACTGTCTTCATCAAGACAGGACCTTGGGGTCATCTCGCTGTCCTCAAGATGGTTTGGCTCACTATCTTCCCTAATGTTATGCCTGGCGTAAGAGATACGACTCTGAAAGAGAAACAAGGAGACACGTAACAGGTTTCACAATTATATAAGCAAATAAATGGATCTGTTCTGCATAAGGAACATATTTTTACATCTACAATTTGAAACTGGTAGTTGTTGCAAACATCCAATCAGATGTAAACAAAAAAGCAAACAGCAGTGGAGGAAATGATGCCTATCCAAATCTATAATAGAACAAAGTTTGAAGGCTTGAGAAGGATGAACTTACATTACATGTTAACACGGGCTGGACAAAGCCCTTCTTGTTGATGGAAGGATAGTTCAATAAATTCCCCAAAGAAATTCTTTATAAGCGTTGCCATTATTCTACGTTTTGCAAAGAGTAAATATATATCAAATATTATTGGAAGAAACAGAGGATAATGAAGCTCAGGTGCAGACTGATGATACATAATTAAATAGCCATTAATTAAGTACAGCATTACAAGGCAAAAGGGAGAGAGGTACTGACAAGAGCAATGCAGAGCCCAATATTGTTTTGAGATCGTGTGATCCTTTGAGCAAGGAGATTCATCTGAAATTAGTTTTCATACAAGAGAGAAGATAAGGCACAAGCAGAAATTTAGGAGTTCAAATTTTGAATTGATATCATAGACAGTACCTGACGCTCGGCTCCCAGCAGTTCTAATAGGGGTTTGGCCACTAGAGTAGGGGTAAAGTGTGGTACAGTTGGGCCTATGTTTTCTGTGGCTGCTGATCTATCTGATTTAATAGGTATCACTACCTTTTCCAAATACCTAGTTTGTACTCCTTGAGGATCTTCACTCACCCTCTTCCTTTTGGACATCTATTACGAAAGAACAACATTTGACTGGAAAAACATTGTGTGACGCCACATGGAATAGGTACAGAAAATGGATAGGTATGGCATATACTCATATATGATGCTTAAACTAAGCAGATGGTGTAACAAAGTATAAGTAATGCAAGAGGTCAAATGCAAAATATGTGCGACCAATACAACTTTGCAAAGTTAGAGCAAGCGCCTTGATGGGTGAATAAGATAGGCCATCCTCCACCATGCCAAGTTTGTTAGCCAGTGGATTGTTCTGCAATATTCCTCTCGTGCGCCCATTCTCATATTCATTTTGATAATTTTCAATATCTGACATGCATGAAAACATAAAAACAAGTGAGATTTTCTTTGTAATGCAGAAATGATTCTAATCCAATACAGCCTCCCTGTATGTGCTATCTCTGCAATTCTTTTAAGAGATGCCATGCATGCTGTAATTTGTTGTGTGCATTAATATAATGTGGCCTACTACTCAAAATATGAGAGCTCCAGAAGTGATGACACTTTGCAGATGACAACTTCAACATATAGTAAAGAAGAACAAGTCGACCTGACCTGGCAGATTCAAAATATACTAAGGGAGAACAACTCGACCTGACCAGTCGACTGCAAGAGAATAGTATCATCTTAAAGAAGAGGAGAAGAGCAAGAAGATTGAAGATATTACAAGTCTTTCAATACAATGTCGGTTGGCCACCCATGCTGAACCAGAGCGCATAGAGAAATACTATTCTTTCCGGTCTCTCCATATGTGGCTCACATGCATTTCGAACCTAAAGTAGGAACATTTAGCTAACCAATTAAACATCTCTCAGTTTTACTAATATCAGATATGAATTTGTACAACTAAGCTTGTTTAGCTCGATGGGTGGAGCAGTGCTATTACGACACGAACCACGTAGGCTGATTGTGGTCATCATAAAATGGGGAAACCATAAGCATGATGAGTATAGTGTTGACTGTGGTAGTGGGATGGCAGATCTGAAGCTGCAAACCGCGCAAAGGGTAGTTAGCAACCGATGTTTGCTTTGAAACAACAACTAAGATTTGGTATGGACAAGAAAGTATGGTCAACAAGTGACAAAGAAATGCAATTATGCTTTCTCTCTATATGTCGCGACATGCATTTGTAAACTCAAGTGGGACCTTTAGCTAACCAACTAAATGTGTCGGTTAACTAATATCAGTATCATATCACAATCATATTTGAACAACTAAGCTTTCGAATTCTGAGTGTTGTGTTGTTTAGCTTGAAGGGTGGAGTAATGCTAGTACGACAGAAAGCACCTACGCAAATCATAGTAGAGTAGATAAAAGGGGAAAACCCTAAGCATCAGGAGAAAAATCAGGAAAGTGGAACTAGCTGGACCAGTGGGTGGCGCACATGCTTTTCGAAATGAATATAGGAACATTAGGTGACCAATTAAACGTTCTCTGTTTTAGTGATATGAGCATCATATCAGATTCGTATTTCAACACGTAAGCTTTGGGTTGAGGTCTTGAGGAGAAGTGCTAGCACGACACGAAGCACCTATGATGATGGTAGTGAATATAAAGGGGGGAAACCATAAGCTTTACGAGTATAGTACCCGTGCCATGGCGGATCTGAAGGTGCAAACCGGACAAAGCTACTTCGCAACCAATGTTTGCTTTCAACTAGCCACTACGATTTGGTATGGCAAGAAAAGGACAGTAAACAAATTACGATCTATTTTCCAGGTGAGATCAATAACTTAAGCACATATGGAAGAGTACCACCTCTCTTGCGACGCCGTGTAGGCCTATGCTGATACATTGAGGTTGCTGCGGGTGTGATGGCTATCGGCGGCGGGGAAGAAGACTTTAGACGGCAGACGGCTGGGTCGGGGGATATATCCTGTTGCCGTGGACGAGGCGGTCTTAGGAGCGGCAACGGCAAGGTGGACGATGACGCCAATGAAGCGAGAGGAGGCGATGAAAGGATCCTGGTCCAGCGCCGTGGATGAGAGACGTCCATCTCTTGTAGTGGATGACAGGGTAGGGGTAGCATCTCCAGCAAGGTGGAGGATGGGGTGGCGGATGGAGGAGGCTGGCCGTAGTGCAGGGGTTGTCATACCGCCGACGGTGTATGAATGGGGAAATGGAGAGGAGGGGAGGATCTCAATCTTTGGGACGCGCTTCTCTGAAATGTGGGAAAGTTACGAATTTATCCCCCGTTTAAAATTTCAGACATCGCGTCGGTTGGGGATAGGACGGTAATCTCCCATCTCCCAAATATTTTCCGGTAACTATTTCGGGCGAGGAGAGGGTGTTTTTCCGCCCACGGTTGGCGCCCATGGTGTATGAATGGGGCTGACAGGTAGGGCGGTTGTGTCACGTCTGAGGGAAGTTACACATCTGCCCCTATTTAAAATATTAGCCTACATCGATTTGGGAGGAGGAGAGTTTGTTTTGCCGCCCACCGTGTATGAATGGGGAAATGGAGGGAGAGACACATGTCTTTTAGACGAGCTTCAATCAAATGTGTTTTGCCTCCCACGTTTGGCGCCCACCATGTCTGAATGGGCTCAGAGGACGTTGTGTCACATCTGATTGAAGTTACTAGTCTACCCCTATCGACAGCAGTGTAAATCCGGTCTATAAGGATGTCAAGTGTCAGGGGTAGACAATAATTTCCATCTCGAAAACAGTTGCTTCGGGCAGCCCACAAATTATAGTGAGTGTTTAGCCACTTCGTTCAAAACTTGGGAGAATTAGCATTCACGTTTTCCCTGGGCCCTGGCAAACTAAATTCAAATCCAATTTGTATTCGATTACGAATATCCACAGATAATTCTACGTTTTGTTATTTATTTCTTCAAAACCACAACAAAGATTTATTCCACCTTTATATATGATTATGATTTAGAAATGTCGTGATCTTCGAATTCAGTATATTGGATACACTCTGAGTCAAAAAGTTATTTCATCCAATACAAAATGCTCAAACGAAAAACAGTTCACCTTATGTCAAACATACAAGTACTGTGGATTATCTCGCCTAAAAAATCCGGATCATTACAACACATGGACAACATAGGTTTTCTTGCAACATAATCCATTCGGAGACATGACACAACATGCAAGTACAATAATCTAATGACAATTTCAACTGGTATCTAAAGAAGAATCGGGATTACCTTGGGCTTCAGATAGCAGAAACAGCAGGACCTCCTCCGTCTTCAAATGCAACATTCTTACTTCCTCCAATTCTTGGGTTGCTTGCATAATGCGTGCCGCTAATTCCGTAATTTCTAGCCTCAAGATAAAGATTACCTCATTCATGGCAGCCACACCATCTCTTTCTGCCTCTAGTAGAGCCTCAAGCACTATAATATCTGTGCTCAGACTACTCTCCGGCGGTGTTGCCTCTGAACTGCTACCATCTGGTAACATGGATGGCGCACTACTTTCACAAATAGATTCTGGGGTTTTACATTGTATCCTAGTGTGAACGGCATCCTGAAAGGTTTCCGTTGGACATAAGTAAGAGATAGTTATCGTATGATCCAGGCAGTAAGCTTACATGGTAAACGATGGACGAATTATTGCCGAGCATGGCAAACTATATTTAAATGGTTCGAAGCAGCATCATCCAAAAAGAAATTAAAATGGTAAGATGAAACTAGGGATCTAAGTGGCAAATAAACGACATCCGCCAGTCCCATCTAGTTAGTTTTTGCTACCTCCCTAGTTCATTTTCCTCAAAAAACAAAAACTCTTTTGAACTATCATACCACTAGTGGACTTTAATCGGGATTAAACAGGACCCAGTTGACATCCCTAGTTGAAAGGGAGTGTACCACTGCTATATTTAAGTTTCCAAGGCATCTAAGCAGTTGAAATAATCTGAGAAAGCACTTAACAGTGTGGCCTCATATAAACTATGAAGAAAGTCTTTTGATGAAGTTGAGAGGAAAAGTTAAGGACTCAAATGAAACAGGCATGCATTTCTTTATGATAGTACAGCAGGCACTGTTGACATATTGGCCAACTCAGGTATAGCGTAACAACAAACAAGCATTTGAATCAAGCAATACACCAAAGCAGACAACTGAACTATTTGTAATTCAGTAGGATTACAGGTTGAGGGCACAAGCCAAGAAAGCAGCCCACTCGCATTACATTTCACATGTACTAAAACACACTGGCTTACCATATGTTGCTGTGAAGCCTCGCTGCTGTTGCAATGTTCTTTGAAGATATCGTCAGCATCCCGTGGTTGCAAATCTAGTTGTTGTAGTTTATTCTGCACCCTCTATTAGGTAAAATTATTTTTAATCGCATGCACTGGTCCGAATTGATCATCAATGGTTCATCTAAACTAATGAAAGAAGGGTCTGTGAATACACGACAATATATCTGCTTCCCTCTATTTTTATGCTTGTTCGAGGTGCCAGCCCCAAAAGAACAAATATTTTGCTTGATGGGGTTGGCAGCTCCATAATTAATAGAAGCATCAAATTAGTTATGCAACTTGGGAAGATCAAGAACACACAAACAAGTAATGAATAGTAGCTCGGAGTAGTGATGTAATAGCTAGCATCAGAAAATGTAGGGTAAAACGAACAAAAAGCAGCAGAACCACATGCTAGTTTGCTGATGTGTAATTAAGCATAGAGAACATTAAGCAGTCTGATGGAACCAACAGGTGGCATCAGAACAACACCATTATCATAAATACAGCATTCATGAATTAAAATAGTAGGCAGTGATATCTAGGAAGTACAGTAGTACTTAGGACAAAACTAAAGCATATTAACTATATGTGCACTGGTATGTAATTTAGCACATGTAACATGTTCACTGCCAGAAGTATGGCCCTACAGGTGCAAGCAGAATAACGCGTCTCATGAAAAACTGAATGATGCCATGAAGAAATTCAAAGGTGTGGTGTTTATGCTCGGAAAGTGAACGTAGGTGCCGACCGTTGGATAATAGTAACTGATTCTCGGCGGCGTATGGGTATCGTTGTCATACTTGATAGCTAAGGATCATCGATGGTGCTCGTGTTGCGGTTGAGTTTGGGCCGGCTGTCGCCGTTAGTGAAGCGACTTCAATGTTACGGTTGCGGCGCCTGTCGACATACAAGAAAGCTCATCTGTGGTAAGTGAACAGTTGCATGATAAAGAGAAAAACCGAAGGAGTACAAATCGAAATAACCTGATGAGGCCGCGGTGTCGGTAAAGCAGGGCCGGTGGAGTTGAATATGGCGTCTGTGGAGCGGGTCCGGTGCAGTGGACGAAGGATTCGGTGGAGCGGGTCCGGTGCAGTGGACGAAGGCTTTGGTGGGCGTGTTGTAAAGTGCTTTCGGTCAGGCGGATATGTTGCGACGGACGAGGGCTTGTATGAAGGGCTAGTGAAGGGGCGGACGAGGGAGTCAGTGAAGGGCCTACACTGTGGTGGACGAGGGTGCCGGTTAAGCAAATCCGGTGTGGTGGACCATGATAGCGGTCAAGGAGATCTGGAGCGGTGGACAAGCCAGTCGCTGAAGCGGCTCCGGTGAAGTGGTGAGTTGGCAGTTGGGGTTTCCAAGGTGCGGAAGGTAGATCCGGCGCGGTGGAGGACTAGATTCGGCGGCTTGCCGTGGTTGGGGGGTCGGGGAGGGGAAGGGGAGGGGCTCTGGGGAAGAATGTTGGGGGCAAAGAGGGGAAAACAATGGAGTTACCAAAGCAGCCCTTTTCCGTTCATGTGGCATGGGTAAAACAGGAATATCGCAGGGCTAAACTTTCGGGCGCGTGATATTTTGATGTGAGCGGGAAGTTTGAAAGCTTTTGGCGGCTAAAATTATAAGTATTCTGCTCTCGTACGGCCGACTATGATATCATGGCCAACAATTGTTTGTTTTGCACGCAAAAAAATGTGCAAGTTTTGAAAATCAATGTCTCCAACTCGAAACTTAGATTGTCCATTCAATTCAAATATGGATCATTGAGCTACTACAAGAAAATACCATCATAATGTCCAATTCAAATGAAATTCCAAATGTGTTTATCCTAAATATGATGATAAAAGCAAAAATGTGTACGTGTATGAATAAAGTGGATGATTATAAAGTTTGAACATGCCCGTATGTGTATATCTCTAGGTTTGATATATGAATTTGAAATCACGAAATCCCGGCTTAAAAAATGTACCTCCGTTTAAATGAATTACAAAAGCTAATGATGGATTCTAATTCCAAAATTCCAATCTTAAGTTTGTAATTCTGGTACATCAAGGTATATCACACATGTTCAAAAGTATCGTTATCTCATAGTCCAAACTATGAAACAAATTGATCAACCATGAGTGCACAATATCTCAATTACGCTAAAGTCCCTCAAAT
>NC_041383.1:40810132-40844904 GCF_002162155.2 Triticum dicoccoides
TCTCCCCCAAACACCAACACACGAGCACATTAACACCCCTCTCTCTTGTAAAGTCCGGACCCCAATATAGGTCTATATCACTTTGTCTCTCGGGCATGCACACATCTCTTCCCTCACTCTCTGTGACACCCCAAAAATTTTGGCCTTGTTTTTAATGGAATAAAATTTTGCCAGGATTTAAAACTTTGATTTTTTGAGCTCCATTTTGATTTTTGTTTAAATCATTTCCTTCCCTGTTATGATGAGTTTTTCCCAAAGAGAAAACTTTTCAAAAATGTGGTTGGACTTGTTTTAACCTCTCAAGAAAAACTTTCCTTTTATCAGTGTAACTAATTAAATAATTATGTTGCTTGATCTTTATTTTCTTGAAAAGGGTTTTTCTAGGTTAAATGGCCTTAATTGAACTACAACCATTTGATAAATTCACTTAAAATTTCCACAAAAATTTGGAGATGTCATGTGATGTTTTTAAATCACTTTTATGCTAAAATATATTTCATTCATGAAATATTTTGAGCCTTACACTCAATTTTTTTCTCTGGTCCAGAGTGCATTTTGCACTACAACCTATTTAAATATTTCTTTAAAACTTCTACCAAAATTAAGGGAGGTCAGTAGGAGCCTATTATCCCACTTTGTGCAAAAACCTATTTGTGTCCTTTGAAAACTTTGAGTGAATCAACCTCATCTTCATTCTGGACCAACTTGATGGTTTGTACAGCAACCATGTTTTTACTTGCTCTTTAACCCATGATTATTTCTTCTACTTGTAGTCCCCCATGTTAAACCCTTAAGTCCAGGAGCATGCACCTTTTGGATCATTTTTGGTTCATGAAATAATGTCATTTATTTCCTGTCCAGAATTGAAGTTTTGTAAAACTTGCACTAACAAGTTTCTTCTTTTGTCCAACTAACATCACCACTCTCTCTTTCATCCACAGGGACACTGATCTGGAGATTTTGGCCACTCCAAGAAATGCCTAAGTGCCCTTGGCATTTTGTCAAACACCTGGTGTGCATGGCCAGTTTTGACATGTTTTTGTCTCTGCATTGTGACCTTGCACCTCGGATCATACTAGCATGTCCACTAGGATTCCAGTTGCTCCAAACCTGGGTCTGTTATTTGCTAGCCTCAACCGCGACCTCTAGCATGCTCTGGCATTTCGTCGAGCACACTTAGTGCGTGCACTGGACGCGCCCAGAGCGCGCGTATTGCAGCCACGCGGCCGAGCCGACACGCTGGCCCCCACGGCTTTGGCCCGCTCTGCAGAACCTTGCCACGCACTCCCCTTCTCTCAGCTACGCGCCAAGCAGCCCCGCCGCGCCCGACAGGCCAAGCGCTAGCCGCCGCCGCCGCCCGACAGCCCTGCGCCGTGCAGCGCCGCCCAAGCCACTCCCACTCGCCACCTGCCCCTGGAGCAGTGCACTCTCGTCCACTAGCTCTTGCCGTCATCCCCAGCCACGCCACGTTGCCCTGCAAGCTACAGCGAGGCGGTTCGCCGGAGAGCTTATCCGGCTGCCGCGGAACCGACCTCGACGAGCTATAAAAGGAGGCCCCCGAGCCACCCCGGGCACGCAGGAAGCCTTACAATGCTCCCCTAGTCCTCCCATGGAAGCCAATCGACTTGGGGAAGGTCTTCTTCCCCATCTCCGGCAACTGCAGCCGCCGCCACTGCCCCGGCCAATTCGGCACCACCAGGGCCTCCCACTCTCCGTTCTCTCCACCAAGAGCTTCCTCACCTTCCCGTGAGCCATCCCCACTACTCAATTTTGATCGGGGCACACCGCGGGAGAAAAATCACTTTGCTCCCGAGGCCACCTCCGCCGAGAAGCTCGCCGCCGGCAGCTCCCTCCGTCCCCACCTACCTGGCGACCACCGGGAGGATCGCCCTGGAGTGGCGGATCCATCCCCGCCCTCTGAGCCCCGCGGGAGCCGCCGTTCGCCGGCGACGATTGCCGTTGCCTCGCCTCCGCCCGGGACAGAGAAAGAAGAGGGAGAAGACTGGTCAAACCTGACTAGTGGGCCCCCTGGACCCACTGTCAGCGACCTTGTGTCTGTCCACGTGGTTAAGTGGAGGCGTAAAGCCTCAAGTACGGCTCCTCTATACCGAAAGCGTATTTCTATCTGAACCGTTTTCTTTTCTGTTTTATTTTAAATAACAGATTTGACCAAATCATTGACTGGCTATAACTTTTTAAATATAACTCCAAATGGGTTGGTTCTTTTTCCTACCTTCCTCATATTTGATCTAGTTTATTTTAAGATTTATTTGAAAAAATTTCAAACAAATTTTTGGTTCTGTTTTTGAAATGTGTGTTAATTCAAATATATTTTTAAATAGGATTTTTGGGAGAGAGAAGAAACTTTCAAAAGTTTTGGAGTGCACCCTGCCTTTCCACACATTGAAGGCAAGCATTCTGAACCCCGGCATAATATTTTGGTGTGATCGTTGATACCTTTATAACACCACCGCTTTTCGAAGGACTTGTTATTTCATGTGATATGATCATATGCATGGGTGCATGTTGTTGATTTCCATGCTGTTGGAAATGGACACACTTGTGATGATAATCACCCCCTTATGCCTTGCATGCATACCGGCAGGAACCCGGGAAAACCTCTGCCTTGGGTAGGCTTGAGTTTGTTGCCGGTCTCCGTCGGGACGGTTATGTCTGGTATGGCATGGTAAGGTGATATGAGAGGTGACTCTGTTGGATGAGAATATATTTGTCATGCTAATCATGCAGGGAATACTTGAACCTCCTGAGTCGACCGTAGATTGAGTCTTGTTCCAGTAACCCCCATACTTGTTTCGTACTACCACTCGTCTCTACAGCAAGTAGAGTACGGTTCAGTAAGTTGTCAACCTCTTTCCAGCACACACCGTACAGAGAGGCCATGGTGGAAGATACCGGTTGTAGCTGGTAGGCAGGCCACCTGGTCCGGGGGCATGGGTGTTTCCGGTTGGGACCGAGAGGGGAGGCCACCCCTTAGAGCGCGCGATATAAATTTGATCCCATGCTACGCGAGGTTGTAGCCTCCCCACTTAAAGTTTGCTTAACAGGTGTCATGGGTGATTCCAGACACGTGTGAGATAAGCTGGTGTGTGCAAGTTAGGTGTGTTTTCAACAGAAAGACCGTAGACGGAATTAGTCCTGCTGGACTAGAGAAATCCGTTACTCGTGGGTAAAGAGTACACCCGCTGCAGAGAATAAACCTATTCGAATAGCCGTGTCCATGGTTAAGGATTACAGTCTGGGATGGGTCAAGTGTCGGTCTTAGCGTCGGTCTTCGGAGGTGAAACTGTTAATCCAGAAATGGAATTACTACTTGTGACTTCTGATAACTATGATTATTATTATTGTTGACTAACCCATGATATTATTGTTATTATCGTGTATCTCTGGGATGGTTCTACCTCCGGGATATAAACTATGATTGTTTCTTTTAAAGCCCTTTATGTGGCGTCGCCCAGACGCCCGACTGTGGCATTTCTTTTAAAGCCCTTTATGTGGCGTCGCCCAGACGCCCGACTGTGGCATTTCTTTTAAAGCCCTTTATGTGGCGTCGCCCAGACGCCCGACTGTGGCATTTCTTTTAAAGCCCTTTATGTGGCATCGCTCAGACGCCCGACTGTGTATTTCTTTTAAAGCCCTTTATGTGGCGTCGCCCAGACGCCCGACTGTAGCATTTCTTTTAAAGCCCTTTATGTGGCGTCGCTCAGACGCCCTACTGTGGCATTTCTTTTAAAGCCCTTTATGTGGCGTCGCTCAGACGCCCGACTGTGGCATTTCTTTTAAAGCCCTTTATGTGGCGTCGCTCAGACGCCCGACTGTGGCATTACTTGTTATTTGTTTCATAAATTTTTATACTATCATGTTATTGCAATTTTATAAATAACTTGCTTGCACGCATCTGAGATTTATTTATCTTTTGTGACTGACGTCATGAGCATAAAATACTTTTCAGCACATCATTGTTATAGTATACCTGTGTTCATAGTGTTTGCGAGTACATTCAAAGTACTCACTGGCTTGTCCCTGGCTATTGTCTTGGCCAGATTTTTCTTGCTCGGAGAGGAGCGACGCGATGCCAGCCCCGGAAACCACTCAATGGAGATAGCAGCCTCGCGAAGATAGGAATTTAACCTGGTCAGCTGTTCCCGTGGGGAATGGAGTCCCATAGACACAGATGTTTCACAACCCACTTCCGCCATCAACCACTAGAAACCATTTGTTGTACCCACAGGCCAGAATGGTCTTGTACTACATATTTTGTATTTTGCTTGGAGTTTCTGTATCAAGTTGGAGCCTCATCAGCTAACAGTAATCCTGGGGCTGATGAGCACGACGGTCTTTTCTGGAAATTTATTACCCGGAAAACCCGGTCGTGACAGACTTGGTATCAGAGCCAGGCTGACCATTGGCTAATCCTATCTTAGCCAGGTCAATAAACTAGGCAAACCAACCCACCAGACCTTAACCAAACCCCAGCCAAGCTTCTCGTGCAAGATAGCCACACAGTGACCCAACACTTTTGGCAATCGGTGCCCAACCTATCAACCTAACCTGTCACTCACGCGCCAGTGACCGGCCCCTAAATAGTCTTTTCTCGCAAGCGTGCGAAGGAAGATTCCGTCCCCTTTTCCCTATAAAAAGGGGCGCGCTAGCCCCAAACCAGCACACACAGTCGCTACCCCAAACCGAGCCACAATGCCTGGACCTATAGTGCACAACGAAACCACAGCAACCAACCTTGGAGGTTTTGTGACCATGCTCGCAAACCTCACCCGTCGTGCCTACGCGTTAGAGGAGCCACCAGAATATGTTGTGTATCAAGGACCCATGAGCGGTGAAGACCGCCAATTCTGGGCCACTGTGCACATTTACGGTAGGAGTCTAGCACCCGAGCGCCCCTACCGGTTCACCGGAAGAACAACTTCCTTTGAGCCACAAGCCATCCAGCTAGCCGCTCGAGAGGCTATAGTTCATCTCAGGCACTTGTCGCCCAGAGTTAACTGTCGCTTGTTCCACTACTACCCCAGACGAGAAGGGTATGGTAGACCACCCCAAGTTGCCAATGGAGATCACGAGACGGACCCCGCATTATTGCACCTAGTGCGCTATGTAAGTGCACTAGAGGCACTGTTCGACCAGATCACTATTGATCTAATCGCAGCTCGTGGAGAGCTGGTTCGTCGAGCCCCGGCGAGAGAAGAAAACGAGCCCAACACCGACAACCCAGTCGTGCTGTTTGGACAACCGATCGAGACCCCGAAGTGCCATCGGCCAAGGTGCTGCGATAACCCCAGAAGTGCTTCGTCGCATATTGGGAGCACACTCCAACGGGGTTGTGGCCAACAATCCCCGCGATGGTCATTCTCACTACCCCGACCCTGCAGTTCCTCCGCCATCTCCGACTAATCCCGGCAGAGAGACACGTGGAGAAGCCTCGACATCCACCAGGCACGCCCGTTTAGACATAAACGAGGTAGACTAAGCAGTATGAGTAGCACCAAGTTTCAATGTATCATCGCTTTGTAATCATGCGACCGTGTATATTAACGCAGCCTGTCTTTGTGCCTCTGTTTTAATAATAGCCTTGCATATTTGGTCAGCGCATAGCCGCATATTTTTCCGGGCACAACTACCAAAACCAACCCGACGACAACCATAGTAACACGTCTCTTTATGAGATATGTGTATCTCTGACACCGACCCGACCTTTGGAACTAAGCTGGAATTTTTTTTTTACCTTTCACCATGGTGAAACGATCCGGCTCCATTGCTATATAAAGGCCACCTTGTGACCTTACCCAGCAACCCTCACTTTGTGCACAACACTCACACTTTTTCCTGTCATGCCGAACCCCAACATTCATCTGAGAACCCCAGATGCAACCCCAGGTAGCTTTGTCAAAATATTGTGCGATTTTACCCGCAGTACCATGGGTTCTACCCAGCCACCCCAGTACGAGCTGTTCAAATCGAGGATCACCCCATCCACCTCGGAATATTGGGCAGCAGTACACATTCCTCCTGTAGACCCCAACCAAGATCCAACGGAAGTTTCCTTCGTGGGGAAATCTATGCCAACCCCACACTTGGCCATAGAGGCTGCTACGAAAGAAGCGATTGCTCGTCTTCGATCCGCAGTACCCTATGCCCGCGAACGAGGATATTATTACTTTCCGAGTCGTGCAGCACCCGGAGAAGTAACATCTTTTCCCGGTGGACGTATTGAGAGAGACCCAGTTATGGACAACCTTATCCAGTACATAATTGCTCAAGAGCATTTAAAACAGCGGGTGATGGATTATCTCCAGAGCCTCGCAAATTTAAATCCTCAGATTGCCATCGGCAGACCACTGAGACCCGACACGGAGAGACGCATACATCGACTGGTCAATCCACTGCCTCCAATTGAAGAAGAATGTATTCCTTTACCAGAGACATTTTATCAGGACCCCGCCCAGTTACCATTTTCATTTTAGACGTCACTACTGTATTTGTTCTTTGCAGCATTTATTTATGTGTGTGACTTATGTGTAATACCCTGAGTTTGTACGACGAGTCAATTATTTGGCTTCTGCTAATGTGTGTAGTTTTTGTTGTGGTTTATGCTCCTTTAAATTAACTGTTTTCCCCTCGCAAAACCCTGGAGTGAGATCTTCTTTTCCCTGAGTTGCTACATCTACACCTTCTCACGACGTGGATTATTTAATTTCACTCAGCACCACGAGCAGACTCACAACCATAATCATTCGGACACATACACTGTTTGCAAAACTTTGCAACGGTGTTACATCCAGCTAATCACCCCCTAACAACAGTTAGCACCCGGCACACCCCATCTACTCCTCATGATCACCACCACCACGGAGAGCCAACACCCGAGCCGCAGCATCGCGATACTCGTCGAAGATCATCGCGCACAGGAGCACAGAGAGCCCCAGCAGCGCCGCCAGCCCTCTGCATATCAGGATCACGAACCAGTCCGGCATCGCCTCCGCCATTAGAGCCTCGACCGAGCTTCTGTAAGCAGTAACGGAGAAATAAGGAGGAGGAGAAGTGAGGCCAGGTGTAAGGAGGAAGAGAGAGGCACCCCGGCCGTTTTTATAGCTCGAGCTCGGTGTACGGTGGGCGAAGTCCACCAACGCCGCTCGTCGCCGATCGCCGGTGTTCGGAGTCGAATCCGCGAGCAGTGCCGACAGCGCGCTGGCCCGCGAGGTGAGTGCACGCTGCACCAGCAGCTAGCACGCCGCGCACTACCACGGTACGGCCTAGATGCCCTACACACTAGGCGTCGCCGGTGGAGAAAGCGCGCGGGAGAGAGGAGGAAGAAAGGGCCAGAGGGAGAAGAAGAGGAGACTGACAGTGGATCCCGGGTCCACCTGTCAGCCAGAGAGAGCACTGTGCTCTCGGGTGCGACCAGCGTATATCTAAATTTAGGAGTTATCCTAAATTTATATCCAGCATAGAAATCACCCGTTTTGTCCCGAACCGTAGACTTTTCCGCGCAGCCCCAGTTTTTCACACTGTGGTTTTTCACCACTTATTGCCTTCTCACTGTAGCTACATCTTTATTGCGTAAATTATTTTCTTAACACCGCTTTTAGCAAATCTCGAGGATGGGATTTTTTTTCTTAAGGGGGTTAGTATTGTGACACCCCAAAAATTTTGGCCTTGTTTTTAATGGAATAAAATTTTGCCAGGATTTAAAACTTTGAATTTTTGAGCTCCATTTTGATTTTTGTTTAAATCATTTCCTTCCCTGTTATGATGAGTTTTTCCCAAAGAGAAAACTTTTCAAAAATGTTGTTGGACTTGTTTTAACCTCTCAAGAAAAACTTTCCTTTTATCAGTGTAACTAATTAAATAATTATGTTGCTTGATCTTTATTTTCTTGAAAAGGGTTTTTCTAGGTTAAATGGCCTTAATTGAACTACAACCATTTGATAAATTCACTTAAAATTTCCACAAAAATTTGGAGATGTCATGTGATGTTTTTAAATCACTTTTATGCTAAAATATATTTCATTCATGAAATATTTTGAGCCTTACACTCAATTTTTCTCTCTGGTCCAGAGTGCATTTTGCACTACAACCTATTTAAATATTTCTTTAAAACTTCTACCAAAATTAAGGGAGGTCAGTAGGAGCCTATTATCCCACTTTGTGCAAAAACCTATTTGTGTCCTTTGAAAAATTTGAGTGAATCAACCTCATCTTCATTCTGGACCAACTTGATGGTTTGTACAGCAACCATGTTTTTACTTGCTCTTTAACCCTTGATTATTTCTTCTACTTGTAGTCCCCCATGTTAAACCCTTAAGTCCAGGAGCATGCACCTTTTGGATCATTTTTGGTTCATGAAATAATGTCATTTATTTCCTGTCCAGAATTGAAGTTTTGTAAAACTTGCACTAACAAGTTTCTTCTTTTGTCCAACTAACATCACAACTCTCTCTTTCATCCACAGAGACACTGATCTAGAGATTTTGGCCACTCCAAGAAATGTCTAAGTGCCCTTGGCATTTTGTCAAACACCTGGTGTGCATAGCCAGTTTTGACATGTTTTTGTCTCTGCATTGTGACCTTGCACCTCGGATCATACTAGCATGTCCACTAGGATTCCAGTTGCTCCTAACCTGGGTCTGTTATTTGCCAGCCTCAACCGCGACCTCTAGCATGCTCTGGCATTTCGTCGAGCACACTTAGTGCATGCACTGGACGCGCCCAGAGCGCGCGTATTGCAGCCACGCGGCCGAGCCGACACGTTGGCCCCCACGGCTTTGGCCCGCTCTGCAGAACCTCGCCACGCACTCCCCTTCTCTCAGCTACGCGCCAAGCAGCCCCGCCGCGCCCGACAGGCCAAGCGCTAGCCGCCGCCGCCCGACAGCCCTGCGCCGTGCAGCGCCGCCCAAGCCACTCCCACTCGCCACCTGCCCCTGGAGCAGTGCACTCTCGTCCACTAGCTCTTGCCGTCATCCGCAGCCACGCCACGTTGCCCTGCAAGCTACAGCGAGGCGGTTCGCCGGAGAGCTTATCCGGCCGCCGCGGAACCGACCTCGACGAGCTATAAAAGGAGGCCCCCGAGCCACCTCGGGCACGCAGGAAGCCTTAGAATGCTCCCCTAGTCCTCCCATGGCAGCCAATCGACTCGGGGAAGGTCTTCTTCCCCATCTCCGGCAACTGCAGCCGCCGCCACTGCCCCGGCCAATTCGGCACCACCAGGGCCTCCCACTCTCCGTTCTCTCCACCAAGAGCTTCCTCACCTTCCCGTGAGCCATCCCCACTACTCAATTTTGATCGGGGCACACCGCGGGAGAAAAATCACTTTGCTCCCGAGGCCACCTCCGTCGAGAAGCTCGCCGTCGGCAGCTCCCTCCGTCCCCACCTACCTGGCGACCACCGGGAGGATCGCCCTGGAGTGGCGGATCCATCCCCGCCCTCTGAGCCCCGCGGGGAGCCGCCGTTCGCCGGCGACGATCGCCGTTGCCTCGCCTCCGCCCGGGACAGAGAAAGAAGAGGGAGAAGACTGGTCAAACCTGACTAGTGGGCCCCCTGGACCCACTGTCAGCGACCTCGTGTCTGTCCACGTGGTTAAGTGGAGGCGTAAAGCCTCAAGTACGCCTCCTCTATACCGAAAGCGTATTTCTATCTGAACCGTTTTCTTTTCTGTTTTATTTTAAATAACAGATTTGACCAAATCTTTGACTGGCTATAACTTTTTAAATATATCTCCAAATGGGTTGGTTATTTTTCTACCTTCCTCATATTTGATCTAGTTTATTTTAAAATTTCTTTGAAAAATTTTCAAACAACTTTTTGGTTCTGTTTTTGAAATGTGTGTTAATTCAAATATATTTTTAAATAGGATTTTTGGGAGAGAGAAGAAACTTTCAAAAGTTTTGGAGTGCACCCTGCCTTTCCACACATTGAAGGCAAGCATTCTGAACCCCGGCATAATATTTTGGTGTGATCGTTGATACCTTTATAACACCACCGCTTTTCGAAGGACTTGTTATTTCATGTGATATGATCATATGCATGGGTGCATGTTGTTGATTTCCATGCTGTCGGAAATGGACACACTTGTGATGATAATCACCCCCTTATGCCTTGCATGCATACCGGCAGGAACCCGGGAAAACCTCTGCCTTGGGTAGGCTTGAGTTTGTCGCCGGTCTCCGTCGGGACGGTTATGTCTGGTATGGCATGGTAAGGTGATATGAGAGGTGACTCTGTTGGATGAGAATATATTTGTCATGCTAATCATGCAGGGAATACTTGAACCTCCTGAGTCGACCGTAGATCGAGTCTTGTTCCAGTAACCCCCATACTTGTTTCGTACTACAACTCGTCTCTACAGCAAGTAGAGTACGGTTCAGTAAGTTGTCAACCTCTTTCCAGCACACACCGTACAGAGAGGCCATGGTGGAAGATACCGGTTGTAGCTGGTAGGCAGGCCACCTGGTCCGGGGGCATGGGTGTTTCCGGTTGGGACCGACAGGGGAGGCCACCCCTTAGAGCGCGCGATATAAATTTGATCCCATGCTACGCGAGGTTGTAGCCTCCCCACTTAAAGTTTGCTTAACAGGTGTCGTGGGTGATTCCAGACACGTGTGAGATAAGCTGGTGTGTGCAAGTTAGGTGTGTTTTCAACAGAAAGACCGTAGACGGAATTAGTCCTGCTGGACTAGAGAAATCCGTTACTCGTGGGTAAAGAGTACACCCTCTGCAGAGAATAAACCTATTCGAATAGCCGTGTCCATGGTTAAGGATTACAGTCTGGGATGGGTCAAGTGTCGGTCTTAGCGTCGGTCTTCGGAGGTGAAACTGTTAATCCAGAAATGGAATTACTACTTGTGACTTGTGATAACTATGATTATTATTATTGTTGACTAACCCATGATATTATTGTTATTATCGTGTATCTCTGGGATGGTTCTACCTCCGGGATATTCACTATGATTGTTTCTTTTAAAGCCCTTTATGTGGCGTCGCCCAGACGCCCGACTGTGGCATTTCTTTTAAAGCCCTTTATGTGGCGTCGCCCAGACGCCCGACTGTGGCATTTCATTTAAAGCCCTTTATGTGGCGTCACCCAGACGCCCGACTGTGGCATTTCTTTTAAAGCCCTTTATGTGGCGTCGCCCAGACGCCCGACTGTGGCATTTCTTTTAAAGCCCTTTATGTGGCGTCGCTCAGACGCCCGACTGTGGCATTTCTTTTAAAGCCCTTTATGTGGCGTCGCTCAGACGCCCTACTGTGGCATTTCTTTTAAAGCCCTTTATGTGGCGTCGCTCAGACGCCCGACTGTGGCATTTCTTTTAAAGCCCTTTATGTGGCGTCGCTCAGACGCCCGACTGTGGCATTACTTGTTATTTGTTTCATAAATTTTTATACTATCATGTTATTGCAATTTTATAAATAACTTGCTTGCACGCATCCGAGATTTATTTATCTTTTGTGACTGACGTCATGAGCATAAAATACTTTTCAGCACATGATTGTTATATTATACCTGTGTTCATAGTGTTTGCGAGTACATTCAAAGTACTCACTGGCTTGTCCCTGGCTATTGTCTTGGCCAGATTTTTCTTGCTCGGAGAGGAGCGACGCGATGCCAGCCCCGGAAACCACTCAATGGAGATAGCAGCCTCGCGAAGATAGGAATTTAACCTGGTCAGCTGTTCCCGTGGAGAATGGAGTCCCATAGACACAGATGTTTCACAACCCGCTTCCGCCATCAACCACTAGAGCCTCATCAGCTAACAGTAATCCTGGGGCTGATGAGCACGACGGTCTTTTCTGGAAATTTATTACCCGGAAAACCCGGTCGTGACACTCTCTAGGTCTCCCGCTATCTCTCTTACCCAACCACACACACTATGTAGAGTGTATATTTCCCATACACACAAAACGTCGCCCCCAAACTTCTATCTCCCTAGTTATGTGGTTCTCGCACACTCACCTCACACACCACCCCCACTGCAAACAAGCACAGTTTGTCTCCTTGTGCACCACTCTCCCCTTTCTATCTCTCCCACATGCGGACCCGCCCCAGCTCCTTCCCTGTATACATATATGTCGTGACTCTTTCCATAGCTCCCTAATGTATCATCGTTCTCGATTTCACACATTGTTCTCTACACCATCTATTCTAGATATCTCATGAAGTCCCTATCACACACACGATGACTCGCTTCCCTTGCTTCTCCGTACATAGGCCAATTTCGGACAACATCAACATTGTCTCCCTATCAATACGCCATTTATGGACACAAATGACCCCTCTTGCCCCCTCTCTTCCTCTCTCTCTCTCTCTCTCTCTCTCTCTCCATCGCTAGCTCTCTCTCTCTCTCTCTCTCTCTCTCACCCCTCTCCCACACACACACTCGATGTCTCTTCCAAATAGTCTGCTCCCCCCGCCCGCACCCGTGCTATCCCGCTACTACACATGTCACACCATTCCCCCTTCCCTTATACTAGGTTTACATCATCAGTGGTCTCTCTACTCCACATACACACACTCCCTCTCACACACAAATGCGTGCACAAACACACCTAGACACGCACAGACACCCATTTATCTGGGTCCTCATCTCTCCCCATGTGCGCATGTGTATCTCACACACTCACTCTCTAATTATGTATATGTGTCTCCATGTTACACATCACATAGCCCCATGTACATGTCTCTCTCTATCCTCCACACACATAGACACAAAGAATCTGTTATCATTGCCTCAGTCTCTAACATATCACACACGCACATTGTCTCTCTCTCGCTTGCAAACACGCTCAACAAGGGTTTCCCCGTGAATAACTAACCGTCTATTCATCAACAGTCGTGGCAGTACGGCGAACACGAGACATGAAAAAGAATAAATCTACACGTGCTTAGACCACCTAGTATGACTACTAGGACTAGAGCAAGCCAAAAAGCGCGCCGCCGTCACCCCCTCCTTATCGGCGACGGGAAAATCTTTGTTTTACACAGTCGAGAAGTCATTGTGCTAAGGCCCCACATGCCGAGGCATTGAATAGAATGTAGATGCTAGTTTAGGGAAGCAAGTATCGATAATACGTTTGTATCTCCATACTTATATTTCTTCTCTTATAAAAAACCGAGTTGGTGATGATGGTACATGTGCCATCTTGCAATATAGACCGTCCCTCATTTGCAGACAAGGCCTTCCCTCATTCATCCTTATCTCCAACAAACCTCATTCTTGAGCAATTAAGAAAGGAAGCCTCTAGAACAAACTGGCCTGGTGGCCGCTGCCGACATCATCAATCCCCATGCCTCCGCTCAGTCCGACCACCAATCACCACCACACCCCACTCCTCTTCACCTTATCTCATATTTCTCGAGATATCATTAGTTTTTACACATGGGATTACTCCCGCAAGGGTCAATCACAACAAGTGTTTTTATAAAAAATGCATCTTGACGTTCCGTGCAATGCACGGATCTTGCTAGTACTCCTACACAAGACTAAGTTGGTGATGATGGTGTGTCTGGCATCCGTCATTTTTGACCATTAGATCTACATCTAACGACTATGAGGTAAGTTGTTGCCTTTTCTCACCAACATCCCACTTGTCTACCAATTTGCAGAAAACCCATAATTAGTATCTTAAAACCAACCACATCCCTCCCTGACCTCACCAAAACAGCCCAAGGAATTTATTGTAATTGAAACATAATATATCTCTAGTGACATATGTATATCAAAATTAGAGTGTTTTGTATCAAGTTTGTGAATAAGTATTATTCTAATTATGATTCGTTGCAACGCACATGAACATTGCTAGTATTTCCAACCATGCATGTTTTTCCTAGTATTCCATAGTTTCGAGTTTTCCATCAAGATATTAGTCACTCATGGTTGATATTTACTTTCAATCATGTACACATATGCACTATGTAACTAGCCTTGCTTATTGGCTTCCAAAGCTTAACTTTCACTCCTACTTACAATATGTAGAGTACTTAACAAAAAACTACCACTTTCAACCAGCCCTAGGAAGAATCTATTGTGCAAAAATAGCAAAAACATACCAAAAATTTCTTAATCCATGCCAAAAACTACTACCTAGTACTCCTGCCGATTAGGTTCGTTTAAACCGATTTATGACAGGGTTGGCCCACACGTCCGTGCTGAAGAGGCAACTTAAAGAAACACATTTTGTTTGACCGTTGACACAAGGGACCCACATATGACCTTCTATCCTGTTATTCCCCCTAAAATCATTATTTTTCCTGAACATTACTTCAAACAGTACTGATGCGTGTTCGTCGGTGGCGCCGGTGATGTGCGATTTGGCCGCCGCTCCGCCGGACGGGCCGGACGCCGCGCTGGCCTCAGCACGGGTTGGTAGGCTGGCCCGAGCGTGACTCACAAGCGAGCAAGCTGCCGCGCTGGCCTTCGCTCGAGCCAGATGGCTGGCCTTAGCGCAGCACGCGCGAGCAAGCCGCCGCGCTGCCGTGCCAATCTAGCTAGCAAACCTTGCAGACAAGCAGCTAGACGGAGCTATCTTGGCTAGCTAGCGGCCGTGAGCGCCGGACGGAGCTGGCATCCGGGCTGCCACAACATGGGCTCCACCGCCGGCAGTTTTGACCTCGCCTTCTGCCGGCGGCGGTAGCTGCGTCTCATGGCCGACGATAACTAGGTGGACGGGCCGGAGGTAGGAGGTCACTCGGGGATTTTTGTGCAGACTGGCATGTAGGTCCCACAAGTCATAACGCCCGGTCGAATAGAAGGCGTTGACTTAATGGGAGACATGGGCCCTGTCAGAGGTCTGAGTTAGATTCTAACCCTGAACCAACTCTAACCAAAGTGGTGTTTGGATGGCATGGTAGTAGTTTCTAGGCATTTTAGTGGTTTCTTGCATCATTAGGGGTTTCTTGTAAGGAACAATGTACGTACTACTAGCGATAAAAGGCGATTCTAGGTTGCGTTGTACTCCAACGAGTACTACTAGTTGTCGCGGGAGTGTATACCTCGTTTTCTGGGTTCGATCCTGGCCGAACGCATGGCGGCCTTTAAAAAAATAGTACTACCACACTTTGCTGCGAGCCAATATTTTACACGGGTAGTTTTAGTTTTGAAGTCAAATGGATGTGCGGGCCCACAATCTGGGTGCATTGGATAGCCTAGCCACGTGAACGGGTTTTCCTTCCCAGCATCCCGTGGCTCGCGTACTCGCCCTAGCCGCACCTCGCTTGTAGCTTCCTCCCAATTAAGCCCAAGGAGCCGGAAAGCCTGGCGGGGCATTGGGAAATGTGCAATATGGCTCTATACGTAAAGTGCTCTACTACTACAGTACTCTCTAGCTTGTGGCGTTGCACGCATGGACTTCACTCCATTATCGGCTCTACTATAAAAGAAATTCCTCTTGACGTGTTTTTTTTGAAACGGAGGCAAAAGCTTTGCTTCATCTCATTCATAAAATAGGAACTACTAACAAAGTTCGACGAGATCCATTATACCTCCACAAATGGAAGCAAAAAGCCTAGTCTCGCTATATCAAATAACTCAAATGTTCTGCCCCCGCAGTAACCGTCGCTGATAAACAGGCTGCTAGTGTGTGCGTGAGAGGAGCGGCTGAGTAGGCCAGCTACGTGAGAGGAGCGGCTGAATAGAGCACCGAGACTACCCACTAGGCCACTACGCAGGTGTAATTTCCCTGCATTGATAGTACAGCGATGGTTCTAGAGAACAGTAGTATCCTTCACTTCCAACTATAGCTCCTTGGCCCTGAGATTCAAGAGTGCAAAACTGGTGCACTATACTAGACTAGACTAGAAGTACAGTACATCACACTACTAGTTGAGAAAAAGTAGTACTGGTACTGCTACAGTACGAGTACGTACTCCTCCGTCACGTAATGTAAGGAATTTTTTGACACTAGTTGGCATGTACAAAAAATGGCAAAATGATACCCAAAACTTCTTAATCCACGCCAAAAACTACTACCTAGTGCCAAACATTTCTTACTAGTGCTATTATTCACAGTATGATGCAATCCCATAATGTTCCATAATGCTAGTACTAGTAGTAAATAATAGCCTCACCCCTTCGCTGAGGAACGATCTACAGTTGGAAGGGACGAGGCCCTGCGGCTACTACGCTCTTATCTCGTCCTCGCCGGTTCCCCTTCCCCCGAAGAGAAGACAGTTCGTCGCTTCTCCCATGGACTCGCCAGGCGGTTCTCCTCCTTGTCGGGGCTGGGAGACCTTGGACGACGATCCTCTGGGAGAAATCGCATGCCGCTCCGACGTCCTCACCGCCGCAAGACTCGGTGCTTCCTGCACCAACTTTTTCAAGATGCTGCTTAAACATGCTTGGGAAAAGGCCATGCTTGTTGGTCTTCCATGCGTCCTCGAGGAGAAGGTTCTTCTATGGGACAATCCTTCGAACAGTCCACCGCTCCCTGGCCATGGTTGCACGTTGACTCCGCTAGAGTTGCCGATGTTGAGAGGTAGTCGGATTTTGACTGATGAGCAGGTCAGTAATGGAGTTTGATCATGTAGTACTTAGTTATTCCATTTCCATCCCGTAATTTCTCCGCTGCCCACCATCTTATATATAGGTCTGGGTCGGTGCCAACAAAGATTGCCTTGCATACCTCCAGCCCGATACCACCATCATTTTGCACAATATCCACAGCAGTGCGGCCGTTCCCGTAGACCACTTGTCAGTGTCAAAACCGGCGGATCTCGGGTAGGGGGTCCCGAACTGCGTGTCTAGGCGGATGGTAACAGGAGACAAGGGACACGATGTTTTACCCAGGTTCGGGCCCTCCTGATGGAGGTAAAACCCTACGTCCTGCTTGATTAATATTGATGATGTGTGTTACAAGAGTAGATATACCACGAGATCAAGGAGGCTAAACCCTAGAAGCTAGCCTATGGTATGATTGTTGTTCGTCCTACGGACTAAAGCCATCCGGTTTATATAGACACCGGAGAGGGCTAGGGTTACACAAAGTCGGTTACAATGGTAGAAGATCTACATATCCGTATCGCCAAGCTTGCCTTCCACGCCAAGGAAAGTCCCATCAGGACACGGGACGAAGCCTTCAATCTTGTATCTTCATAGTCTTGGAGTCCGACCGATGATGATAGTTCGGCTATCCGGAGACCCCCTAGTCTGGGACTCCCTCAGTAGCCCCTGAACCAGGCTTCAATGATGATGAGTCCGGCGCGCATGTTGTCTTCGGCATTGCAAGGCGGTTTCTCCCTCCGAATAATTCATAGAAGATTGTGAACACCAGGATAGTGTCCGGCTCTGCAAAATAATTTCCACATACCACCGTAGAGAGAATAATATTTACACAAGTTCAATCTGCTGACGTATTTCGTGGCATGACATCACACCACTACCAAGCCTTTACTCGAATTGTTTTTATTATACCACCTCAGCGCGTTTAGCGAAGCGATTTCCTTGGCATGTCTTGTCGAAGCAGAGATCGTGTTCCCCTTATTCGGGATTCCCATCAATACGGACGTGGGTGACCCAACCGCGCCATTGATTGCGGCGCTTGGGAGATAAGCGAGTTTTATCGGGCCGGTGGGGACGCATGTTTTCGTCCGCCCATATAAGGGGATTGAGATCCAACCCTATCACCTGCGCCTTCTTCCTCCTTGGCTTATCCATCTCTGCGAGCCCGAGCTCCAGCGCCCAAGCCCGCACATCTCACCTCAACCTTCTCCAACTATGTCCGGAGCAGGAGGCAAGTGGATGGCCTCCTCCGTCACTGGGGGGCAAATCTAGAAGCTGCGCAACGCTGGATACTTGTCCAGCGACATCGCGCACCGCCTCCCCAACGAGGGAGAGCTCATCCCCACCCCCAAGCCCCATGAGAGGGTAGTATTCCTTCACCATTTCCTCCGCGGACTGGGCTTCCCACTCCATCCCTTTGTCTGGGAGCTCATGTTCTACTACGGCCTGGATTTCCATGATCTGGACCCGAATTTCATCCTCAACATCTCAGCGTTTATCGTCGTGTGCGAGGCCTTCCTCTGCATCCAGCCCCACTTCGGCTTGTGGCTCAAGACCTTCAGTGTCAAGCCGAAGGTTGTGAAGGGCAGCCAAGCGGAGTGCGGAGGCGCCATGGTGGGCAGGATGTCCCACGTTACTTGGCTCGAGGGCACTTTCGTGGAGACCGTCAAGGGGTGGCAATCGGGGTGGTTCTACATCACCGAGCCACGTGACCCCGAATGGGCAGCGGTCCCCGAATTCAGATCCAGCATCCCCACATGGCTCACCTCCTGGAAAGAGAGCGGCCGGACATGGGGTGATTCGGAGGAGCTGACCGGACTCCAAGCTTGTATCCAAAAGCTAGTGGACAAGAAGCTCAAGCTTGTCAATGTAGTCCAGGTCATGCTCATCCGCCAGATTCTCCCGTGCCAACGACGGGGCTTCAACATGTGGGAGTTCGATCCGGCGCAGCACCAGACTCTGAATGGGCTCTTCGACACTACGTACGAAGATGTCTGGAAGGTGCTGTTCAAGGGCGCCGAGGCTCCCACATCTACTACCGAAGATCGCGGATTCAGCTCGGAGCGTCTAGCTGATGAGGTAAGTGATTTTGTCCTTTAAGGGACGCGTGTTTTCCATAGTTTGACTCTATGCGGGATCTAAACTCCCTTTCCTTTGACAGGACTGGCTAAAGAAGGCCGCACAGGCTATCTGTCCGTCCCCATTGCCAGAGGACCCAGCGGACGCCCATTTGACGGGGCTGCTGGCTCCGGTGCCCCATGTGGTGCCGGAGAAGAAGGCCAAGAAGAAGGCCACGGGGACTCGGAAGAGTTCCCTTTTTCAGGTGCTATCGGATGACGACTCCGAAGCCGACTCCTCTCACCAAGGTGAGGAGGAGGAGAAGAAAGCCTCTCCCCCAGCGGGGGGAGAGAAGAAAAGGAAGGCCTCCCCAACGAGGGAGGCCGAAGGGTCCAAGAAGGGAAAAACTCTTCCCCCGGACTGCTCTGCCAACGCCAGTGACGACGACGAGGACTGGCCCGCAAGGGCCAAGCCCCTGGCGAGATCGTGAGTATCCGGACTCCCGAATAACTTCATGGTTTATCTTTTTTGCCACACAATGTCTTTCTAATGCCGCATACAACCCTGTAGTCCGCCCCAGGATGATCTTCCCGCTTCGTCGAGCGGGTCCTTAGGTGCGTCGGATATGGATTCTCTTCCGACCGCCTCCACCCCCCATGACACAGACGATGACGAGGTGGGATCTCGGGAAGGGACCCGCCAGGAGGAGGAGGCCCCGGAGGTGTCGCAGGACAACCTCCTGGACTTTGCACCGGACTCGGCTCCGGATCCCATAGTGGCTCCGGAGTCCGGCGGGCGGCCCCTTCATAAGAAGGGCAAGACCGTGACACCGGCAGCTTCCGCCCAACCAGAGGCGCCGGATAACTTACTGGAGGCGCTCAATGGCGCCTCCATTGAAGAGGAACACCGCACTGTTATGAGTGCGGTGATTCAAAAGGTGCAGCTCGCCAAGAGCGGGCTGACCGAAGCCCTTGATGCTCGGTTCATGATGTCTACATGATGTTGTCTGCTATCTGTTAACAGAACATGCTCATTTGTCATTTTTGCCATGTTTGATGTGTGCATCCTATGAGGTTGATGTCTACATGTGTTTTGATCTATGCCATGCCATATTTACAGTGGTGCTTACCATGTATTTTTGTGATCAATGTGATGACTAGCACAAGCATGCAAACTAGGCTTCGTGATGTTGCTGATTTTAGTCCCTGTTCTACTGTTATTTTGATGCCATGTAAACTTGATGCTACAGAGAGATCCATGCATATTTTGAGATACTTCAGTAAGGATGTTTTGAACATATGGTTATTATATATCCATTAATGCCCCTGTTTGCAATTATGGAGTAGTCTAGTATGTCATTTGCTTGCTCTACTTTTGCTAAAAAATATTTCCTGGCAGATTGTTTACATGTTATTCAATTTTGCCAAGGTTGTTGTAGTTGATCCTTGCATGCTATGAACTTGTTCTTGCCTTGGTTAGCTTCATAAACATGTCTTCTTGCTGATGCTATGCTTATCTTATCATGCAAGGACTTGTGGTGAGTGAATCGAGCTTGTTAAGTAGTGTACTTGCTGTTACTGTTTTGCTAGGCTGAATCTGTTATTTCGTGATGCTATGTAAACCCGATGCTACAAGTCATTCTATGCATAATCTGGAGATGTTCACTAAGGGTGTTTTGTTCTACATGTTATGCTCTATCCACCCATGCCCCTGGTTGAATTTATAGCTTGCTGTAGCTTGTTGTAATCTTGATCCAAAGTTGCTAAATAATGTTGTTGTCAGCCTCTTAACATTAAGTTCAGTTGTTGCCATGCTTGTTGTTGGTGATCCATGCACCCTATGAACTTGCTCTTTCCATGCTTAGCTTCACAAATATGCCGTCTTACTGTTGGTTGCCTTATCATGCCATGTAATTCCCTGTGGTGAGTGGTACAAGCTCACCAACATGCCTACTTATTGTTGTTCCTGTCACGTATGAATCTGTATTATAACTTGCTATGTTTACATGTGTGCCATCATATTTTCTGTTCCTTTTTGGCTCATGGTCAGTAAAGGACTTTTGTTCTATGCATTTAGTAGTTTCATGCCATGCCTTTGTTTGCCATGATAAGTTCCTGTAACATATTGTTTGATAGCTCTAAACATTGCAACCTGATGTTATTTCTGCAAAGTCTGAACTATTATTATTTGCAATCTTTCCTTGTGTTTGAGCATGTTATAGTGATTTTTGGAGATAGCTCAGTGTTCATGTTTTGTTATGCTTTACCTGTACATCATGCCCATGCCTTTTGTTTTCTTGTTGAGATGCTTTAGCATGTTGTTTTGATGCTTGCAAGATGCCTAGTTGCTGTTTTGGGCAGATTGTTGTTATGACTTGTATAGAGTATGTGTTGCACCGTTGCTCCGTTTTGAGTGTGCTCTATATGAAACTTGCTTGATTTTGCATGTAGTTTCATATTATCATGTTGCATCCTTGTTTTGGTGTGTTTGCTTGATATTTGAATGCATTTTGCATCAATGCCATGTTTAACTTGTTTTGCCCATATCTTCTAGGTCTTAGCTCCGAACTAAATGAACTTTATATGTAACTTGACTAGAATCTCGTGTAGATCATCTTTGTGCATTTTAACTTGCTGTTTAACAACTTGAACATAAGGTTTATTCAGATCTGGACCAATTTCAAAATTTTCATATGAGGACTTACCGGAATTGTTATATGTTGTTCCCGGCCTCATTTAAACTTGCTTTGATGTGTTGCTCTTGTTTGCATCATCTCTTGCCATGAGTAGCTTCATGTAGCTTTGTCGTGCATCATGCTTGTTGTGCATCATGTCTTGTATATGTGTGGTGTGTTTACCATGTTGTGGGCTTCTTCTCGATAGTTCCCGTTTCGTTGCGATCGTGAGGATTCGATCGTCTACGCTTGGTTCATCTTCGTGGCTTCATCTTCTTCATGGACTCGTTCTTCTTCCTAGCGGGATTTCAGGCAAGATGACCATTTCCCTGGATCTCACTACTATCATTGCTATGCTAGTTGCTTCATTCTATCGCTATGCTGCGCTACCTATCACCTGTTTATCAAGCCATCCCAAATTGCCTTGTCAACCTCTAACCTTTGACACCTTTCCTAGCAAACCATTGCTTGGCTATGTTACCGCTTTGCTCAGCCCCTCTTATAGCGTTGCTAGTTGCAGGTGAAGTTGAAGATTGCTCCATGGTGGACAGGATTATGTTGGGATATCACAATATCTCTTATATTATTAATGCATCTATATACTTGGTAAAGGATGGAAGACTCGGCCTTATGCCTAGTGTTTTGTTCCACTCTTGCCGCCCTAGTTTCCGTCATACCAGTGTTATGTTCCCGGATTTTGCGTTCCTTACGCGGTTGGGTGATTTATGGGACCCCCTTGACAGTTCGCTTTGAATAAAACTCCTCCAGCAAGGCCCAACCTTGGTTTTACCATTTGACTCACCACCACCTATATCTTTCCCTTGGGTCGGCCAACCCGAGGGTCATCTTTATTTTAGCCCCCCCCCCAGGCCAGTGCTTGTCTAAGTGTTGATCCGAACTGAGCAGCCTGCGGGGCCACCTCGGGGCAACTCGAGGGCTGGTTTTACTCGTAGCTTGACTTATCCGGTGTTGCCCTGAGAACGAGATATGTGCAGCTCCTATCGGGATTATCGGCGCATCGGGCGGCTTTGCTGGTCTTGTTTTACCATTGTCAAAATGTCTTGTAAACCGGGATTTCAAGGTTGATCGGGTCTTCCTGGGAGAAGGTATATCCTTTGTTGATCGCGAGAGCTTATCATGGGCTAAGTTGGGACACCCCTGCAGGGTATAATCTTTTGAAAGTCGTGCCTACGGTTATAGGCAGATGGGAATTTGTTAATGTTTGGTTGTAGATAACTTGACACCAGACACGAATTAAAACGCATCAATCGTGTATGTAGCCGTGATGGTCTCTTTTCGGCGGAGCCCAGGAAGTGAACACGGTCTTTGGGTTATGTTTGACGTAAGTAGGAGTTCAGGATCACTTCTTGATCATTGCTAGCTTCACGACCGTTCCGCTTGCTCTCTTCTCGCTCTTATTTGCGTATGTTAGCCACCATACTTGCTTAGTCGCTGTTGCAACCTCACGACTTTACCCCTTCCTTTCCCATTAAGCTTTGCTAGTCTTGATACCCATGGTAATGGGATTGCTGAGTCCTCGTGGCTCACAGATTACTACAACAACAGTTGCAGGTACAGGTTACGCGATGTTCATGACGTGAGAGCGATGTTTGCTTGTATTGGAGTTCTTCTTCTGCTCCTTCTTCGATCAGGGGATAGGTTCTAGGTCGGCGGCCTGGGCTAGCAGGGTGGATGTCGTTTGAGTTTCTGTTTGTGTTCCATCCGTAGTCGGATGATGCTCTTATGTATTGTGATATTCTATTCGTGTGTCATTGTATGCCTCTTGTATGTATCCCCATCTATTATGTAATGTTGATGTAATGATATCCACCTTGCAGATGCGTTTCAATATGCGGGTCTATCCTTGGTGGGACCTTCGAGTTCCTTTTGGATAGGGTCGCATATTGGGCCTGACACTATGAGAGAGAGTTGAGTGTTGGGGAGACTATCATTTGAAGCACAAGAGCAAGGAGTTCATCATCAACGCACCATTTGTTACTTTTTGGAGAGTGGTGAAGAATTTTGAGATATGTAAAGTAGTACCGCATAGACAGTAGCCCTTGATGCTCGGTTCGGTGTTCGGAAAGAAAAGCCGGACTAAGGATCTAAGAAGATATACGTAGGAGTCATAAAAAATATGTCGATATGGGATTGCAGGCTGCGCTGCTGACCTCTGCCGCACTGACTGCGGAGGTCAATACTTTGAAGAAAAACCTTGAGCGGTCCGAGAACGAGCTCGGCCGTGCCAAGAAGCAGCTCGAGGACAAGGAAGGTGAGTAACACCTTATTAAAATTGCACCTTACAGAAAAGGATTTCGGTTGCAAAAAGAATGACAAGGATAACGTGGGTATTGCAGGGGCCACTAACAAGGTGGCGACCCTGAAAGAGGCGGTGGCCGCGGCCGAACTTGATGCGGCCGTGGAGCGCACCGAGCGAGAGAAGCAGGAGGCGCGGGTGGCAGAGGTACAGCAAGAGCTCCAGGATCTCGTGCAGATACATGAGAGCCTGGAGCGTGACTCTAAGACTCGAGAGTCTGAGCTTGCAACGGCTCTTGAGAGTGCCAGAGCCGCTAAGGCCGAAGCCTACAAGGCCCTCCAGGAGATCGAGGCGGTAAAGAAAATAGCAGTGGGTAAGGCATTTTTCATGCAAAGTAAGCATGCGAGTGTTAATTACGTGTCGCTTACCCGAATTCGGAGCTCTCCAGGAGTGTTCGCAGATCTCCCTCGCAGCGTGTCCGATGCTGCCGCGTTCTACCGGGCCGCGGAGGGGAGCTCGACGGAGAAGGTCTTCTAGTCTCAGTATGATAAGGCCGGACATCCGGTGCCCCTAAGCGACCAGCTGAAGCAGCTGGTCGAGCTCCACAAGGCGGCTGAACAGGCCATGAAGGGCCTCATAGTTTGGCTGTGGCCTAAGGAGGCCATGCCTGGGAGCTACTTCGGCCTGGTGCGGCGGCTGGTGGATGCGTGCCCGTGGGTTGAAGTCATCAAGCACTTCGCCTGTATTGAAGGTGCCCGTCGGGCCCTTGCCCGTGCAAAGGTGCACTGGGGCAAGATGGATGCCCAGAAGCTCGTGACGGACCCACCACCGGAGGGCAAGGAGCATCGCACGCCCGAGATGTATTATAAGAGTGTGCTGAAGGGCGTCCGCACTATTGCGGGGGAGTGCTCCAAAGATGTAATATTTGAGTAGACTCGCATTTCGTTATCCTGTGCGCTGAAAACTTAGTTCATTTGCGCTAAGCAACGCATTTTAATTTAAAATATTACCTTCTGTGCGGCTGTTTATCAAATCTGAGAGATGGCAAGTCGTCGGCTTCAGCCCCCATGCCACGAGTGCTGGGGTGTTCAGGATAAATTTGAGCACTCTTGTTCCCATATTTGGGTCCGTCTAGGGAGGCGCTCAACACAATGAACAAGGCAACCGGACTTATAGTGCTTGAACACTCTCACTTAGCCATAGAATTCTATAATTTTAAATTTCGGTGAAGCCCCTAGTCTTCGGAAGGCCGAATTTGGGGCGCTATCCACGCCTGGGGCGGAAAAAAAACCCGGCTCCTCGCTCTAAGCGGCATAAGTCTTTAGGGACTCGCAAAAAACCTCACGAACAGCGACCAGCTCTCGCCTCATCATGACAGTCAGTTTTATCTTTCTCCACTGAGGCGTTAACCCAGCTCAACTGGGGCGCAATCGCAGTGGTTCTCCCAGTGCTACCTTAGCCGATACAACGGAACGTAAGGTACCAAAACATCGGAGCCGGGCAAACCCAACTATTGACCCAAGACATGATTCGGAGCTGATGCATATAGTGCTATAAGTTCGGGGTGCCGCACTTGTGAAAGTGTTCGGACTTATCACACCATGATGCGGGAAACATAAGCCCCTGGTGTATTTAGCGGTACCGAAATGTTCATATGCATAATGTTATAAATGAACAAATGTATAAAAGAGAAATGCAATTAGAAGCAAAAAGGTGCTGCATTACTTATTCAAGAAAAACTGCTATAAGTGCAGAACGATACAAATGGTGCGATAAGCAAGGGATGGGACTGTTAAACATGTCCCCCTCCAGGGGTAGGCTGCGGAATGGTGCATAAAATAGATTTAATGCTCGTAATGGAGACCACCTGGATATTCGCTGTAGCCTTTCTTCTTCCCTGGCTGTTGCATCGTGAGTTCGGCAGGTCTACTGCCGGACAGGGCCTCTGACGAACGGAGTCCTGTGGGTAAAAATAAAAAGGAGAAGAAAAAGAAAAAAGAAAAAGAACTACACACTTGAGAGCCCCTGGTGTGGTTGAGCCGCAGTCTGGGCCTATCGTGGTCGCGCCCCTCTCCCCATGCCCATGGTATCTTTAGAACGTAATGGTGTACGCGAAGGACCTGTCTTGACGTTTTACAGGGGCTGGGGTTGGGGCCGCACTGCTGCGCGTGCTCGGCACGTGCCAGGTGGTCTTGTTGTAGGTTACTACGGGCGCGCTTAGCTATGTCCGGCCACTTAACGGCCGGAATCGAGAATTGCCTTAAGAGGCTGCATTGTACTTCAGCCGCGAGAGCCGCTGTATGTTCCTCCGTGCGGAGAGAACGTTCAGTGTTTCCGTTGACCGTGATGACTCCTCGAGGGCTTGGCATCTTGAGCTTGAGGTATGCGTAGTGCGGCACCGCGTTGAATTTTGCGAACGCGGTACGTCCGAGCAGGGCATGATAGACGCTGCGGAACGGGACTATGTCGAAGATTAACTCCTCGCTCCGAAAGTCATCTGGGGATCCGAAGACCACTTCCAGTGTAACTGAGCCTGTACAATTGGCTTCTACACCTGGTATGACGCCTTTAAAGGTCGTCTTGGTAGGTTTAATCCTTGAGGGGTCTATGCCCATTTTGCGCACTGTGTCCTGATAAGGCAGGTTCAGGCTGCTGCCGCCGTCCATCAGGACTCTGGTGAGGTGAAACCCATTGACGATTGGGTCTAGAACCAATGCGGCGAATCCGCCATGGCGGATGCTGGTGGGGTGGTACCTCCGGTCAAAGGTGATCGGGCAGGAGGACCACGGATTGAACTTCGGGGCATCTGGCTCCATCGCGTATACATCCCTGAGTGCACGCTTCCGCTCCCTTTTGGGTATGTGCGTTGCGTATATCATGTTCACCATCCGCACCTATGGGGGGAAACCCTTCTGTCCTCTATTGTTCGGCGGTCGGGTCTCTTCCTCGTCATCGCTATGCAGCCCCTTGTCATTGTTTTCGGCAATTAACTTGCTTGCCTATTTGAATACCCAGCAGTCCCTGTTGGTATGGTTGGCTGGCTTTTCAGGGGTGCCATGTATCTGGCACAAGCGGTCGAGTATTCGGTCCAAATTGGACGGACCCGGAATAGTTCTTTTGAATGGCTTTTTTCGCTGACCGGGATTAGAGCCTCTGAATCCGGCATTGACTTCCGTATCCTCGCTATTGTCGCCGTTAATGCGGCGTTTGTTTTTGTTACGACGCGACCTGCCATTACGGTCCTTGATATCCGGACTGCCAGAATTTTTGCTGAGGTTGTTGCTGCGCGCTAGCCAGCTGTCCTCACCTGCGCAGAAGCGGGTCATGAGTGATGTGAGGGCTGCCAGGGACTTTGGCTTTTCCTGTCCCAGGTGCCGGGCGAGCCACTCGTCGCGGATATTGTGCTTGAAGGTCGCCAGGGCCTCCGCATTCGGACAGTCGACGATTTGGTTTTTCTTGGTTAAGAACCTTGTCCAGAATTGTCTGGCCGATTCGTCTGGCTGCTGAATTATGTGGCTGAGGTCATCAGCGTCTGGTGGTCGCACAGACGTCCCTTGGAAGTTATCAAGGAATGCGGCTTCTAGGTCTTCCGAACTCCCAATTGACTCTGCCGGCAAGCTGTTAAGCCAATGCCGGGCTGGTCCTTTAAGCTTGAGGGGGAGATATTTGATGGCGTGAAGATCGTCACCGCGGGCCATGTGGATGTGAAGGAGATAGTCTTCGATCCAAACCGCAGGGTCTGTTGTGCCATCGTACGATTCAATATTCACGGGTTTAAACCCTTCGGGGATTTGATGATCCATTACTTCATCTGTGAAGCACAGTGGGTGTGCGGCGCCTCTGTACTGGGCGATATCACGACGGAACTCAAAAGAGCTTTGTCTGTTTTGTTCGGCCCGGCCGGACTTACTATGTCCGGTGCGATGGTTGTCGTCACGTATCATGGGGCGCCCACGCGATCCATAGATCGATCTTGATTCTCTTGCCCTATTCTCCAATATATCTCGCAAGTCCGGAGCGTTCCCCTGTGGCCTTGTGCTTTTCGAGCGATGCCGGGGTACGGGTCTATTGAAGGGCCTAGAGGCCTCTCCGTCGCGACCACGGGGTGGTCGATCAGCCGTATTGTCTCCTGGTGATGCGGGTTCATACGCCTCCTCCTCTAATCGGGGGAGCAGTTTGCGTTTAGGGTAGCTTTTGGAGGGGCGTTTGAGCTCATGCTCTTCGGCCGCGAGGACTTCAGTCCATCTGTCGGCTAGCAGATCTTGATCAGCTCTAAGCTGTTGCTGCTTTTTCTTGAGGCCGTTCGCCGTGGCCATAAGCCTGCGTTTAAAACGCTCTTGTTCGACGGGATCCTCAGGCACGACAAATTCGTCGTCGTCGAGGCTTGCCTCATCTCCGGAGGGAGGCATGTAGTCCTCTACCTCTTCTTCTGCCGCTCTCTCATGAGGGCTGGCGTCCCCGTCCTCCTGTGCTGAATTTTGTTGGAGTGGGTTGTCTTCGGCACTATCTGGGTTGTTATTATCTCCGGTGCTGGAATCTTCGTTCTTGCTATGGCGGGATTTAGAGCGGCGCCGCTGACGCCGATGCTTGGGCTGTTTTTTGGAGGGGTCATCCTCCGCTGCCCCTTCGCCATTCCCATCCTTTGGGATATCCACCATGTATATGTCATATGATGAGGTGGCTTTCCAGTGCCCAGTAGGCGCTGGTTCCTTGTCGTCTCCGGCATCGTCGTCTATACCGTCGATGTCTTCGGAGTCGTAGTCTAGCATGTCGGTTAGATCATCGACAGTGGCTACCAAGTGGGTGGTGGGTGGGGTTTGAATTTCTTCGTCGTCCGCATCCCAACAGTCCTGGCCGCAGTCCGGCCAGGGCTCTCCTGATAACGAGAGATACTTCAGCGAACTCAAGATGTCGCCAAAAGGTGAGTGTTGAAAGATGTCCGCCGCGGTGAACTCCATGATCGGCGCCCAATCAGATTCGATCGGAGGGGGCGCGGGAGGTTCGGAGTCCGGCGAGGAGTCCGGCACCTCGGAGCCGCGAGCTTCGTGAGGAACAAGGTCAGTGTTCGGCTCTATCGCCGTAGAGCTTGCAGCCCCCAAGGCGATGTCTAGCCATCCGTCCTCGATCTGCGCAGCCAGCTCCGAATTGAAGATTGGAGCAGGTTCGAGTGCGGCCTCCAGGGTACTGTCCGGCTGCAGAGCTAAATCATGCCCGTCGTGACAGTGTGGCGCGCTTGGCTGTGGCTCGAATCCATCGAAGATCAAGTCCTCGCGGATGTCAGCTGTGAAGTTCAAACTTCCAAATCTGACCTGATGGCCCGGGGCGTAACTTTCGATCTGCTCTAGATGGCCAAGCGAATTGGCCCGCAGTGCAAAGCCGCCAAATACGAAGATCTGTCTGGGGAGAAAGGTCTCACCCTGGACTGCGTCGTTGATGATGATCGAAGAAGCCATCGAGCCTATCGGTGACAACACAGAGAAACTCTCAATGAAAGCACCAATGTCGGTGTCAAAATCGGCGGATCTCGGGTAGGGGGTCCCGAACTGTGCGTCTTGGCGGATGGTAACAGGAGACAAGGGACACGATGTTTTACACAGGTTCGGGCCCTCTTGATGGAGGTAAAACCCCACGTCCTGCTTGATTAATATTGATGATGTGTGTTACAAGAGTAGATCTACCATGAGATCAAGGAGGCTAAACCCTAGAAGCTAGCCTATGGTATGATTGTTGTTCGTCCTACGGACTAAAGCCATCCGGTTTATATAGACACCGGAGAGGGCTAGGGTTACACAGAGTCGGTTACAATGGTAGGAGATCTACATATCCGTATCGCCAAGCTTGCCTTCCACACCAAGGAAAGTCCCATCCGGACATGGGACGAAGTCTTCAATCTTGTATCTTCATAGTCCTGGAGTCCGGCCGATGATGATAGTTCGGCTATCCGGACACCCCCTAGTCTGGGACTCCCTCACCCCTTCTCCACCATTGGGATCGGCCTTCCGGACTGGCTGGGCTTGAATACATATGATGATGCCTACATGAGATTGAAGAAGATAGCAATTGCGGACCCACCGACAAAGCGACGCGGCTACGACGATTACTTTCTCATCGCGGTCTTCGACATAAGGATTGCCATCAATGCAAGAGGCAGTAACGGCAGAGGCTGGCGCATGTTGGCGGCGGTAGATTTGTATCCCTACACGTTCGAAGACACTGTGCGCCATCTAGGCCGCATCTTCGCGTTGACAAGCTAGGGGACTTGTTTCATCTGGTTGCCATCCTACGGTACGGGAGATTACAAACGGAATGCACAAACCATCATTTGCATCGCTAACAGTACTCCATTATTTTGCAGGGACCAGTCATCCCCCAATCAAAATAAGATTGCTGATCCTGGATGTGCATTTGCATCCGTGATTCGGTCTAACCTGGAACCTTGTAGCTGACTTTGGCATATTGGAATCAACTATCTTAGCAGTCATTACCCATGGTACCACTGATGTGCAACATGGTCACACAATCTACCACGATCGGACCATCACCATCTACCCAGGTATTCCATTTTTTAACCCTCTCGCCTTCTCTTTCATTATTGTACTAGTAGTATACTTAGTACTACGTAGTACTAGTAGGAGTACTTTTTACCTTGGAGGACGCGTATAGCTAGCTAGGCCCTTGAAGACTTGAACCCACTAGCTGCCACCATTTTTGTTTTTCCATGTCTTACTAACTCATCCATGTAGCCATGAGTGGCTATATATAATAAGCCGGTTATTTTACTTCCTCTATACTGAAGTAGTACTATTTGCTGCACAGTATTACTGCCCGCCATATTTGAGCACAACATTATTATGCATGGACCTTGACTATGTACATCACCATGTGTCCAGATCTGGGATGCCGCGTGTACCAGATGAACGGCGCCGAGTTCAACCCCCGTGATGCTACGTGGGTGCCGAGGAACACTCTTGGAGAGTACTCGCTTTTTATCGGGGACAGCTACCCCATTGTGAAGCGGATGCCACCTTCCGTGCATGACATGGAAGGCCTGTCGTTCATGAAGCATGGTTGTGTCTTCAGTGCGCACTGCCGGATGAACGACATGCTGGGACACGCTATCCCTGATTTATGCCGCTTCAGCTTGGATGAGTCTCCATCGTGTGAAACCGGACTAGAAATCTGCGACAATGATTCCCGTTGCCCACCGTTATGGATCGCGCCATCCATGAAGAACACCTGGGACTGGAACCTGGAGGAGCACATGTAGCCCATCTATAACGTGTAAGCTGAGTACTGTAATTTTGAATGGTAGCGCTGTGAATATATGTAGACTAGTCGTGCACAAATTTATCACATGAATTGGAGATGAACTTGTGTGGCATACTGGCATTTGTCCTTTAGAATTTATTACTAGTAAATGTGTTATGTGTACGTGCAAGTTCTGTGGTTGTTGCACGGGCTCCAACATGCTCTTTGAGAAAAAAGGTGGCACAACTTTGGATATACGTGACGTGGCGGCATCATACAGTAACATCGTTCGCTATAGTTGTAGTACTCCAACTAGGACGACAACTCCTATAAAACCTTGCACTTGGCTCTTCGCCTCTTCGGAAGGTCCAACAATGATGATACTAAAGTACAATATGCTTGTGGCAATCTGACACCGATTGAACTACTGCATGTCCACCGCGAGGGCGAGGGAGAGGGAGAGGGAGAGGGCGTTGTAGTCAAAACCCTCTCCTCGTCCTGCGAACCACCGCGCGCGTGGGCGAGGGAGAGGCGTAGTAAGCAAGCTTCTCCTCGTTCGGCGAGTTGACGGGACACATCAAAGCAGTACTAGTACTAGTAGTCCATACTGCGTCCTTTCTGATTAATATGGCTTAATTTGAAATGAGAAAAATACACTGGCGGTCAACGTATGAGAAAAATACATAGTCGACGTGGCACTTTGTTGACTGGTTAAATTGTCACCTGGTTTCTGGGTCCCACCTGTCAGTTGGCAGAGCAAAGAAATCAGTTAAACAAAACTTTACACAGGCGCGGCACCAGTCCAACCCTTGCGCGCGAACCGCCCAGGCTGTGTATGTGAGTGCATCCACGTGTACTCCCTCAGTCTTCCAACAAAGAGTGTACATCGGCTATAAACAAAGAGTGTAGTACATGATGTACATCTACACTTCCAATGCATTTAGCCTTTAATCTAAATCGATATTGATTGACTAATGCACCAACTTGTGCTGTAGGTATAGGCTACATGTCTATCCTTAATTACAGCATGCAACAACCTTCATTTAGTCTACTTCTCTCAATGGTCGCATGCACACATAAGTCTGCTACTTTTGGGCATTAATTATGCCCTGGTCAATGTGTAAATCTCTAAATGTACAGTCTTTCATAGACGTAGGGAGTAGGTTGAGCACTTGAGCGTGAGCGTGTGTGTTGCGTCGTGCGTTGTGTGCCGCATGGGTGCGTGAGTGTTGCGTGCGTCCATGTGTACGTGTGAGTGTTGCATGTTGCATGCATGCATGCATGCATGGGGCTTACTCCCTCCCATTGACATGTTCATATTTCAAGCTTCCTCTGTTCCCTCCATATGGGGATACTCCCCCTGTTCCCAAATACGGAGTAAAAGCCATCCTCTGTTCCCAAATATGGAGTATTTGTCTTTCTATAGATTTCAACAAGTGACTAGGTAATGAGTGAAGTTAGCGTAGATGCATAGGGATACTGTAGAAACGAAGTCCTCGCGATCCATTATTCCCCATCTCGATCAGAGAGAACTATTCAACTAGTCTTCGCAGTGAAGTGAAAATACACACTGCAGCAGATGGGACATGTAATTAATAAGCTGAACCAGCGTGTTGGTGTTACTAAATCAGCCTTACCCAGTACTGCCATCATGTTTGCAAGTAGAGCACGCTTCCGCAAATACGCCTACACACCTCTGTCCTCCATTAACTGACATATGGGCCCTCTTGTGGTAGACCCACATGTCATCGGTGTAACTATTTACACTCCGAAGGATGGTATATCCTGGTAGTAGTACTATTAGAATTGAGATTTAATGCACTTTCTTCCCCGTCTTCCACTCTTCTTCCTCCTCTCTTCCCCATCGTCGGTCGCACACCATTTACCCCCGCTCACTTCTCGCCTCCCTGCGGCATCTTCCTTGGTAGCTCGCGCGTACCATATCCCCCCGCTCACTGCTCGGCCACACAAGGAGAAGCTTCTTCGCTCGCCCGCCCGAATCCACTTCCCCACTGGCTCGCAGGCACCGAAAACCCCAATGGCAGAACCGACTGACACGCAGAGCCGCGATTGGAATTCCCACCCCGATGTTCTCTTGGAGCAGATCTGTAATCGTATGGACCTACTCAGCACCGTCCGTCTGGCCGCATGCTCGGTGTATTTGTACCATCTACTCGTCTGCAACCGGCCGGCTCTTTTCAAGACACCCTGCTTGCTGATGCCCGATCCTCGCGGGTGGCCCAGACACTGACTTGACGATCATATGGAGGTTGCCGTGGTGCCCCTTGACATGCTACCACTACTCGTCCACCTGTCCTTCATGCGCGACCACTACTGGGCGGGCATGAAGGCCAACTGGATCGTCCTCATCCACCACTCCAGTAGTCTGTGGTGTCTCGTGGATATCTACACCCAGCGAGAGATCACCCTTCCATCGTTGGATACCGCTGCCATCAAGCCTCGTGGCCCGCCGGACACTCCTGCCTACTACGCACGAGACGCGTCAAGCATTTGGCTCGACCTCTGTTTGCAGAAAGTTGTAATATGTGAAGTGCCCACACCATTAGAAGACTACATGAATTACAAGCTCATTGCCTTGTTCAACATGGGATTAGTCTATATGGAATCCGGCTGCCATACATGGTTATGGCTCATCATCAATCCTGTTGAGGCAACATTTCTGTCTGATGCTATAGTGCATGATGGCATCGTTTACGCAGTCGACACACAAATTGGCTGCCTATACAGGTGGAATCTATCGTCATGTAATTGTTCTATCGCATCTCATATTTACCTTATGAATACGACTGCCTGTTCATTTGTTACAAATTTAGAATACATAGCATGTCTATAACCACATCATTGCTATATCTTCCTCTCATTTCCTAGATTTTTATGACCACACATGTTATTGTTAGAGTTGATATGAGAACAATTGGCATCTAATGATTGTTAGAATACATACTATGAGCATAACATCATGATTGCTATATGTTACTCTAGTTTACAAGATTTTTATAACAACACATGTTATTGCTTAGAGTTGATATGAGAACAGTAGTAGTAAGTTCTATGGTAGAATATGAGTAGGCATTGTCATAGTTGTTTTCCTCTCATTGTTACATGATGTTTGAACCATGACATATTGCTAGAATATGAAAGCCATTGGCTTATTTTTTTTAATTTGGGGTATGATTATGACCACGACATTGCAATTCTCTGTCTATGATATGTGTCACTGTTATAATAATCTTAATTCCACACATACTCTGAACATGATTGTTTATTTTTGTCCTTTTGGTCTCTAATTTGAATTGTTGCAGCAGACGCAAATGCGCTGGCCTTCATGATTCCAGGACCTGGAATCATACCAGCCGATGGGTGGTGGTTGATCGCTCGTTCAGCTGACGGCGGTCATTTGATGCTCATTAGCACGTACCAAATTGACCAAACCATTACATCAAACCACATGCAGTACAATGCATGGGGCGTTCGTGACATTGATGGCTATGGCTGCTTCGTGTTCGAGAAAGATCCCAGCTCCATTGGGCCAGGTGTAATCAACTGGAGGCGGGTTTATAGCCTCGGCAACCACTCCTTGTTCCTCGGGTTCAATTATCCGATCATCCAACCAATCATCGATCATATCACCGGCGATGATTATCGTGCTATGCAACTTCCATTTGCAAGGAGGGACTGTGTTTACACATCATACCATGGGTTTCATGAATCACCATATCCAGAGATTCGTCGACACAGCTTGTTGCCAGATAATCTTCAGTGTGTGAAAGGCATCAAGCTTCCATGCGATGGATGCCTTTTGCAAACCCGACATGCGGCGATGTTGTTCATGCCAACAGCAAATAGCACAACTTGATTCGTGTTGATATCTAAACTGAGCCATGTATTCTACTGCTGTAGCATGACCCTCTTTTGTTGGATATTATGTACTTTTGTTATTTTAAAGCACTCCTCTGGTTTGAAGGATAGATACCTTCCTGGGATCAAGTGCATC
>NC_041383.1:40845339-40853680 GCF_002162155.2 Triticum dicoccoides
ATATATATATATATATATATATATATATATATATATATATATATATATATATATATATATATATATCAGTTAGGCTTCAAGTGCGTACTTGTTAGTTAAACCTATGTATAAATTGTGACACTAAATATGACTAATAAGTAGTATAGTAGCAGTACTAGTATACGTCGGTCAAATTATTCATCATGTCCACACATTGAATTGACGTCACAACACACTGCGCGTGAGGTGACACAAGAATCCCGGCGGCGTGTTCGGGTATTCTGGACTTCAGATTTGGAGTACCACTTATCTGTCGAAATCTTTCATCATTCACTTAAAACAGTCGATTGATCATACATTGAGTACCATATAACTGGAATTACCGATGCAAGTCGAAGAAGGATTGGCCAGTGCTGCTGGCTGGCGTCAAGTTCAATCCCATGGATCAGGAGCTGATCGAGCACCTTGAGGGCAAAGTGAGTGCTGACAGCACGAAATTTCAGTCTCTCATCGATTTGTTCATACCAACCATCGATAGTGAGCACGACATATGCTACACACAACCTGAGAAACTTCCAGGTAAGACAGCAATCGGCCATCTACTTGCACAAACATATTCCTTTGTTGATAGCTCTATTTTTCTTTTTAGACGCAGACCTGGTGAAGCAATTACAATTTGACAGTTAATAAGAAGTGAAACAAGGTACTGCAACATGCCAAAGATGTTATGAAAATGCCAACTACGTACACTAAAACCTGTATTCCACAATACTGCAGGTATCACACTGAGTGGCCTAAGGAAGCATTTCTTCCAGCGCAATTACATGGCGTTCAAAAGGGGCACGTGGACGCGTCGCAAGATACAGTCGGAGTGCGGCATGCACGCGATGTGGTACAAGATCGACAATACCTTGCCAGTGATGGTCAACGGCCGGCAGACGGGCAGCAAAAAAGGTTCTGGTGCTGCACACCAACAAGAACTTCGACCAGTAGAGGACCAACTGGGTGATGCACCAGTACCACCTCGGGCACTTGGAGCAAGAGAAGGAGCGGGAGCTGGTCCTCTGCAAGATTTTCTACCAGACGAACACTAGGGCTCACTACTAGGGAAAACCCTAGTAGTAGCGCGGGTTTTGAGGCTAGCAGCAACGCGAGCGGCCGTGCTACTAATAAGGCGCTACAGCTAACTTATAGTAGTAGCGCGGTCCGTACCCGCGCTACTACTGTTGACGATATCAGCAGCGCTTTTTATGAACGCGCTACTATTACTTAGCTGTAGCGATTTTGCAGTCCCTCGCTACTGCTATATCTTTCATCATTTCCCCCTGTACCCCTTTCCCTTTCAGTTTCCCTTTCAGAAAGTAGATACTAGGTACTGCTAGTTGATATCAAATTCATAAACCATTACTGGGTAGTACTCCCTTTGTTCCAAATTACTCGTCGTGGTTTTAGTTCAAACCATGACGAGTAATTTGGAACGAAGGGAGTACTAGATAACAATTTCATGCATAGTCAACATGCATCCTCAAGCAGTACAAGGTCATATCAACGGCGATCATCATATGTAGTTCTAGATGATATCGACGATGATCATCATATGTAATTCTAGATGATATAGTCATCCACACATATGTAGTTCTAGATGATATAGCCACACACACATATGTAGTTCTAGATGATATCAAAGACAATCATCAACCTCAAGCCTGGGCGGTTGGTGTTCCTGATAGTAATTAGGATGGCCTGTCCAACACGAAGATTCTTGCCATCGAGGAATTTCTTCCACCCAACCAAGTTTAAGTGTGTGCGATTGTCCGTGTCCACGCGGTAAGTACAGGTTGTCACGGAGCCCCTTGCAGTAAGGCGTAGTCCAGCTGAGCCTTCTTCATCAGGCTCGATACCATAACTCACAGATATGCTCTTCGCCAATTTCTGAATAAGAAAAACATATCAATAAATAAATAGCCTCGCAAATAAGTACATATCGATTATCTACACTATTAATAGTTTCCTTAGATTCTACACTAATAAGCATGTGATTGAACTCTGCACTAAAACATATCATCGACTAGATTCCACACAACATACCATATCATGGGACTGTACACTAAGTATTTCATCGGATAATTTTCATTTGTAAGTATAACATACCATATCATGTCGATCAACCATGGTATTTGTCAGGCGGGTCACGAATGGCACCCCGACAAAGTCAGCACATGGCGGAATTATGTCCCACAGGTTGGACACCTCCTCCACGCTCAGCCTTGTTCTTTGAGCTACGATGGATTCATGAAGTGGGTCCTCATCATCTTCATCGAGTGGGTCCTCATTATCTTCATCATCTTCATCAGCTTTGTCATCTTCATCATCTTCCACCAGGTTGAGATAAATGACAGCCAGCTTGGGTATTTCTACTCTGAAGGAGAAGCTGATCAACTCACCACCAGTAAGACGCATGCAAGCGATGAAACGGGCCCATCCATCTCCTCCAATATGCGATATATTGTGTCTTTCTCGACCTGCATAGTGTACGGCCCCCAGGAGCCTCAAATGTCACAGTGTCTCCTGTCAGCTTGTTGAATTTCAACCTCACATTGCATGGGACGATCTGTGTAAAATAAGCAAAATGACACAATGGAGTATATAATGCCAACACTAAAAATAAAATAGTTATTACATTTCATCTAATTTCTTACCGCCGCATGAAAAAAACTCGACTGGAAATAGATGCCAAACAGCTTGCCAGTTGCAAGGCTGCTGGCGCACCTTGACTTGCACAGTCGACATAGTGGTGGTGGTGGTGGTGCCATTTTTCCTAAAGAAATATGAGCAAAGGATTAACGATCCACTTCACAGGAAAGAAACACAGTAGCATGTGATATTTGGTTCTTCCGCGAGAAGCAATTTGATGGACAATTATAATCCTAAGAGCTAGTAACATATTAGATGACAAGGTACCACCTACATTTTGCCAAAAAGTAACTTATTAAAAAACCAAAAGCAACTACGTACCTATCCATGTACAGAAAAAATAACAATAAAATGATGCATACTAAATCAACTAAATGAACTAGCCTACTAAATCAACTAAATCAAAATGTTCTAAATCAACTAAATGAACTAGCCTACTAAATCAACTAAATCAAAATGTTCTAAATCAACTAAACGAACTAACCTACTAAATTAACTAAATCAAAATGTTCTAAATCAACTAAATGAATTAGCCTACTAAATCAACTAAATCAAAATGTTCTAAATCAACTAAATCAACTAGCTTACTAAATCAACTAAATCAAAATGTTCTAAATCAACTAAATCAACTAGCCTACTAAATCAACTAAATCAAAATGTTCTAAATCAACTAAATCAACTACCCTACTAAATCAACTAAATCAAAACGTTCTAAATCAACTAAATCAACTAGCCTACTAAATCAACTAAATCATATCAACTAAATCAAAATGTTGCATATGAACTAGCCTACTAAATCAAAATGTAGCAGGCAGGAGGGAGAAGGAGCGGCGACTCGAGGAGGGAGAAGAGAGTAGGGCGGAGGAGGAAGGCGGAGCGAGGAGGGGCCGACCGGCAGCCAGTGGAGGGAGGATGGAGGAGGAAGGCGGAGCGAGGAAGGACCGGCCAGCGGCGAGTGGAGAGGGAGGACGGAGGAGGAGGCCGGTACCGAGTCCAGCAAGGAGGAGGAGGTGACGCCGGCGCAGAGGGAGGAGGGGCGATGGGGGAGGACCGACGCGGGGGATTGAGAGGGGATCCAGTGAGTGTGTGACTGTGAGTGGATAGGATAGAGGAGATGGGGATGGGAGATGGAATGGCTTAGCAGTAGCACGCTATAGAGAAAGACGCTACTGCTAAACTACCTAGCAGTAGCGCCTTTCACAAAGAAGCGCTACTGCTATGTGTCAGCATGTAAAAATAGACTCAGTTCAATGTATCAAAACACATTGATCATCAACGATCTTTTTGTGTACAATCTGATTTGTCAATATGAGTCCTCACCGGTTTAGGAACAGGTGAAGACACATATTGCAGCCACAAATTCTACACATAGAGTGCAATCAAGACCAAGTGCTTGTCAAAGTTTGAGAAGTAACATATTTAAGGTGGTAGAAACTCTCTTCACGGAGCGAGGTGGGACTAATTTTTTGTATTAAACTTAGCAGTAGCGCTTATTGGCGAAATGCGCTGCTACTATGCTACGTAGCAGTAGCGCCCATCGTTATAACGTGTTGCTGTTATAAATAGCCTCACGGTGGCCTCGCGGCGGCCTCGTGGGAATTATAGCAGTAGCGCGTCTTTGAGCGGGCGCGCTACTACTATATTTATTTCAGCACCGAGTTATTCTTGAGCTCGCTACTGCTAATTAGCAGCCGCGCCTTATTTTAAAGCGTGCTGCTGATAAGATTATGTGTATAGGCTTTTCCCTAGTAGTGGCCAGGAGTAAAAATATTATAAGTTAGTTTGGTATTGTTAGTTGTACTACCTTGTCATCCGCAAGTTGGTATTGTTGTTAACGATCTTTTAGTATGAACTTGCATTTGCTTCCAACCATCATGCCGAGGGTCGACGTGGATATAAAGCTGAATCATTTGTTTCGAAACGAATTTTTAGGCACCTAATTTTTATTTGATGGGTAGCATAAGCACCTGCCGTTCGAATTCCCAGTTCTCCAATTTTTTTGAAACAAGTGGATGCACTTATTATCATGATGAAAAAATAATATCCCTGCTGCATCCCAGTTATCAGTCTGTACTTGCAAAATTCTCTTGTTTATTGAGCACGTATATTGTTTTTTTAGGTCGAGCAAGTTTCAACTGGGCTGTAGACTGCCTAGGGTTGGTTTTGTTTTTAACAGGCCCAACCCATGAAGACAACGGGGCACAAAGATCCAACAGGTATGTACTGGCCTCTGGCCCGCTAGCGTTAGTTATATTTTGTCTTACATCATCCGTATGCAGTTTTTTTACTGAATCAAACACACAACCCAGTTCTATTTTCCTCTTGAAACGCATGTCCTACATCCGTTTTCTAATCTCTACCTATAGTTTTACTAGTTTATATACACGTATGATTATATTGAAAACACATAAAATTCCCTTTTCATATTTACATCCTTATTTTTGTTGTTTTTTCCCACCCAGCGCTGATTTTCTTATCACTGGTTTTCCCTTAAACCAACTCAATTGTCCCACATCTTATTTGATTACAAAAACAAAATGATTTTTTTTGCCAAATCAATAAGTTCTTAAAAAATGTTTATCATTTCGGGATTACAACAGTTCAGACTCCATCGAAATATGCAAAATAAGGTTGAACTTTTTGACCGTGGTCCTGGGCAGAAAATGGGATGTAATAAATTACTTAAGAATTAGAAAATGGGCTGCAAATTATAAAAAATAGCAACTGGGCTTTATGTTGTCTGCCATAGATTTGGAGGCTGACTTGTGGGCCTACTAAGTTCATGCGTACACAAGGTTTCTCAAAAAAGAAACTTAGTCAGCAATCAACTCTACCAGCATAAGACTGTTAGATGTCAATTTAACGGTAATCGTGCTTCTTCAGTCTCTGATCTTCCTGCCCCAGCCGCCCAAACCAGCGCCGTCGGAACCGCCTGCTCCCGCCTCCCGTGGCCGGCTGTGCTGCCGGGCAGGCCTCACGGCCACATCATACTCCCATCCCTGGCCTGTCTATCCCTCTATTCACCCACACCTCCTGTTATTTTCCGGTGACGGCAGCCGAACTAGTCAACCCTCGTACTCTCCACCGCATGGGCAGCCACGGCCATGTCTTCCCCGGCTCCATGTCGTTCCCTTCGTAGGCCTCGCCGTCGTCCACCGCCCTGGTGCAAAATAATTATTCCTCCACCTGACAGCAGGGACCCACCGGACGGGCCACCGTATTTCGCGAAAAAAGGTTTCCCCCTGACCCCCACTGTCAGCTCGGACCCATCGGAAGTGCCTCCTTATTAAGCACAAAAAATGAATACTCCCCCTGCTAGCTGGGACCCACCATGGTGGTAGGCTGACTTGTGGGTCTACTAAGTTGACAGGGACGGAGGGCTTTGTCAACTTAGTCAATATGAACGATTCTAGCTCCAATGACCGTATTATGTCCATCCAACGGCCTTCGTGCTTCTTCAATCTCTGCTCTTCCTGCTCCAACCGCCCAAACAAGCGTCGGCCGGACTGCCTGCTCCCTCCTCCCCGCGTCCGGCTGTGCTGTTGCGCAGGCCTCACCGCCCCATCGTACACCCATCGCTGGCCTAGCCATCCCTCTATTCACCCACACCTACTGTTATTCTCCGGCGACGGCAGACGAACCAGTGAACCCTCGTACAGTCGTACTCCCCTCTGCGTGGGAAACAACTGCCGAGTCTTCCCTGCCTCCGTGTCATTCCCTTCCTAGGCCTTGCCGTCGTCCATCACCCTGGTGCTCTCGGCGCGGCCTGGTCAACGTGGTCAACGACCGACATGCATTTGAAGTGGACTGTACGTGGAGAGGCTTACAACTGGGTCCACGACCGCACGAAAGGAAATGCCTCCTTATTACGCGCAAAAAAATGATTCCTCCACCTGACATCTGGGACCCACCGAAAGGGTCTCTGTATTTCACGAAAAAACATTCCTGCCGCTGACAGCTTGGACCCACCAACTATATCTTTGCACGCAAGGAAGTGCCTCCTTAGTACGCACCAAAAAAATGAATACTCCCCCTGTTAGCTGGGACCCAGTATAGTGGCAGGCTGACTTGTGGGCCTACTAAGTTGACAGGGATGGAGGGCTTTTTCAACTTAGTCAATATGCACGATTCTAACTCCAGTGACCGTATGATGTCCATCCAACGGCCATAGTGCTTCTTCAACCTCTGGTCTTCTTGCTCCCGCCGCCCAAACCAGCGACGGTCGTGCCTCGCGCTCCTGCCTCCCGTGGCCGGCTGCGATGCAGCGGAGGCCTCACCGCCCCTACTACTCCCATCGCTGGCTAGGCCATCCCTCTACTCACCCACACCCCCTGTTATTCTGCGGCGAGGCAGCCTCACACTGCAGCGAACCAGCGAACCCTCGTACTCCTCTATGCATGGGCATCCACTGCCGCGTCTTCCCCGGCTCCACGTCATCCCCTTCCTAGGCCTCACCGTTGTCCAACGCCCTGGTGCTCTCGGTGCGGCGTTGTCAACGTGGTCAAGGAACGACTTCCATCAGACGTGGACTATATGTGGAGATGCTGACAGCTGGGTCCACGGCCGCAGTAAGGAAGTGCCTCCTTATTACGTGCAAAATAATTATTCCTCCACCTGATAGCGGGGACCCACCTGACGGGCCACCGTCTTTCACGAAAAAACTTTTCCCCCTGACTGCTGGGACCCACCAGCTACATCTTTGCACGTAAGGAAGTGCGTCCAAAAAAAACGATTCGCCCCGCTGACTGCTGGGACCCACCAGCTACATCTTCACACACAAGGAATTGACTGACAGTCGGGACCCACCTGGTCGAAGCGTACGTAGCATTGTCATTCTGGTCGCTAACGTGTACATACATATATACTGGTGGATGTAGAGGCGCGCACGTAGCATGTACACGTACGTACAGCGGCCAGTCTGCAAGAAAGAAAATATGGCCACATATGTGTACATACGGGCGGGGTCTCGAACGCCTACTCGCGCATACGTACGGCCAGGGCTCGTGTACATGGCTGGGTCGGAACGGAGAAACATCGTCGTCGTCGTGTTCATGGGGAGCCAACTGGCTGGGTCGGAACGAAATGCATCGTCGTGTTCATTAGGAGGGCTTGGACGGAACAGGCGATGGAAGCAAGGCCTGACGTACCGCAGAACAGAGGAAACGACCTTGTGTTCGACCGGCCACGTTCGAAACGGGATCCTGTTCATCGGGAGGGGTCTGGCGTACCGCAAAACGGAGGAAACGGACCTCCTACGGTCAAAACGGGGGTCATGTTGATCGGGAGGGGTGTGGCGTACCGCAAAATGGACGAAATAGACTTGTGTTGGAGCGCTACTGTCGAAACGGGGGTCCTGTTCATCGGGAGGGGTGTGGCGTACCGCAAAACGGACGAAACGGACTTGTGTTGGAGCGCTACGGTCGAAACAGGGGTCCTGTTCATCGGGAGGGGTGTGGCGTACCGCAAAATGGGAATCCACGGGATACTGTTCATCTCCACCGTCGACCTCCTCCAGCCTCCACGGGCTCCTGTTCATCTAGCCTCCACCGTGCGCTACTCCACCGGCTACTATTCAACCACCCCTCCACGGGCACCCTTCCACCGTCTACTGTACATCCAGCCCTCCACAGGGTCATCCTGTTCATCCAGCCCTCCACACCACGGGGTC
>NC_041383.1:40853957-40858241 GCF_002162155.2 Triticum dicoccoides
ACTGTTCATCCAGAGAGGCAGCATCCATCCGCTTCACTTAGCAGCAGTAGCGAAGGAATCGCGCGATCGGGTTCAGTTAACAGCCATCGATCGATTGCTCGGGTTCAGTAACGTGTAGCCTGCAGTGCAATCGCTCGGGTTCAGTAAGAGCCCAACGCCTCGCTCGGGTTCAGTTAGAGCCAACGCCTCGCACACACGCGCGTACATGTACAAGAGAAACATGCATCGCACGGCCCCGACCTCCCATCGTAACCGGGAACTTCCCAAAATTTTCCTCGCCCTGGCTTCTACCACGGTTTTTTCCGTCATGGACGGCCCAAAGAATGTCATGCAGCTGCGTCTCCGGCCCGCCCAGGATGAAAAGCCCATTTTCTATCATGATTTTTTGTCATAGAAGTTGGCGCCCACCACATATAGGATGATACCAGGTTTTGTCACAATTATCGTCATAGAAGTGTCTTATGTATGACAGGAAAAAATTCGTTCGGCCCAAAATGTCACGGATGTGTCTTTTTTTCTAGTGCTTCCTGCTTGATTGATCTTGATGATATGAGTATTCTAGGAGTTGATCTACCACGAGATCGTAGAGGATAAACCCTAGAAGCTAGCCTATGATTATGATTATTGTTGTTGTCCTACGGACTAAACCCTCCGGTTTATATAGACATCAAAGGGGGCTAGGGTTACACAGAGTCGGTTTTGCAGAGAAAGGAATCTACATATCCGAATCGCCAAGATTGCCTTACACGCAAAGGAGAGTCCCATACGGACACGGGACGAAGTCTTCTATCTTGTATCTTCATAGCCCAACAGTCCGGCATATGCATATAGTCCGGCTGTCCGAGGACCCCTTAATCCAGGACTCCCTCAGTAGCCCCTGAACCAGGCTTCAATGACGTTGAGTCCGACGCGCAAATTGTCTTCGGCATTGCAAGGCGGGTTCCTTCTCTGAATACTCCAAAGTAGATCTAGAACACAAGAATTGTGTCCGGCCCTGCAAAACAAATTCCGCATACCACCGTAGGGAGTATAATATTCCATGAGTCCAATCTGCTGACAATTTTTCATAGTGTGAAATCACGCCACTGTCCGGTCATTATTCAAACCGTTTCTTTGCCTGCCGATCCGTATTTCGAGGTGCGGTTTCATTAGCACGTCTTGTCGAAGAAGAGATCGTGTCCCCTTATCACGGGATTCTCATCAATACGGGCATGGGTAACCCAAACGCGCCATCTGCATGGCGTTTGGGGAATAAGCGAATTTTGGGGCAAGTGGGGAGGCACATGATTTTACTGCCTTTATAAAGGGATAAGGATTCCCTTCTTTCGCCCATGCCTTCTTCTTCCTCTGTTCATCCATTTCTCGAGCTTCAACGCCCAAGCTTTCACCTTCTCCACCAAAAAAGCATCCTGAAAATGTCCGTATCTGGAGCAGGAGGCAAGTGGATGGCCTCCTCCATCAAGAAGGAGGACATCAAGAAGCTCCGGGAGGCCGGGTACCTGGTCAAAGACATCGCTCATCAGCTTCCGGCCCAGGGGAAGATCGTCCCCACCCCGGAGCCCCATGAAAGGGTAGTGTTCCTCTCCCACTTCGGCCGCGGGCTGGGATTCCCCTCCACCCGTTCGTCCGCAGACTGATGTTCTACTATGGGCTAGAATTCCATGATTTAGCTCCCAACTCCATCCTCAACATCTCGTCATTTATTGTCATGTGCGAGGCCTTTCTCCGCATCACACCTCACTTTGGCCTATGGCTGAAGACCCTCAATGTGATGCCAAAGGTAGTGAGCAGCCAACAAGCGGAGTGCGGAGGCGCCATGGTGGACAAGATGCCCAATGTCACCTGGCCCGAAGGCTCCTTTGTGGAGACCGTAAAGGGGTGGCAATCGGGTTGGTTCTATATCACCAAGCCGCGCAACTCCAACTGAGCGGCGACCCCCGAATTCCGATCCAGCGTCCCCATGCGTCTCACCTCCTGGCAAGAGAAGGGCTTAGCCTGGGGCTCAGAGGAAGAACTGACCGGGCTCCAGACATGTGTCCAGAACATGATAAGCCAGAAGATCAAGCTTGTCAACGTGGTCCGGGTTATGCTCCTCCGCCGGATTCTTCCGTGCCAGAGACGAATTTGTAATTTGTGGGACTTCGACCCAGCCAAGCACCATACGCTGCTAGAGCTCTTCGGCATGACGCACAAAGACGTCTGGAAGGTTCTCTTTAAGGCCAGCGAGGTACCACCGCCCACGACCAAAGATCATGGGCTCAGCGCAAAACACCGTGCTAATCCGGTAAGTTTTTATGTTTGCAAGGTATACCTTTTACTGGAATATCTGCGGGAGGAACCTAAGCCTCCATGCCAATCTTTCAGGCCTAGGTAACGATAGCGGAGCAGATTAACTGTCCGGCTCCGCTACCCGAAGATCCAGAAACGCCTCTTCTGACGAAGATGCTGTTTCCGGCGCCCTATGAGGTGCCGGAGAAGAAGGCCAAGAAGACGACCAAGGGGACCAGAGATGGTCTCCGATGCAAGGGTGCTTCAGACGTGACGTCCGAAGACACCGAGACGCATTCCTCCACCGAAGACGAGGGGGAGGAGGAAATCCATCCCGCCTCCCCCTTGGGGGGAGAAAGAAGAGGAAGGCCTCCACATATGGGGAGTATGAGGCATCCAAGAAGGGAGAAACCTCCCTTCCGGACTACTCCGCCGCGGCCACCAACAACGGCGAGGAGTGGGAGCCCAGGGTCAAGCCCCTGGCTAGATCGTAAGTATCCGGACACGATAGTATTTCCGGCCTTTTCACTTTATCGTTTTTTAATTTGCTAGACACGCACCTGCAGTCCGGCCAAGTCCAACATCGAGCTATCCTCCTCTTCGAATGGATCGCTGGACCCGTCGGTGATGGACAGCGGGTCCCTTCCGATGGCCTCCTCCCCCAATGCCGTGGACAACACCGAGGTGTTGTCTCGAAGGACACTAGACCAAGGGGGGACCGTTCCGGTGACGCCGGAGGATAAAACCACGGCTACCGAACACATTGGGGGAAAGACCCCCATGGACACCGATGATGAGGGCCACATCCAGTTTGGCCCCCAGCCGAATATAGCTCCGGAGAACCAAGTGGCTCCAGATTCAGGCAGGCTGCCTATCTCGAATAGGGGGGGGGGGGTGAGCCGTCTCCATCGGTGACCTCTGTCCATCCAGAGGCACCAAACAGATTGCTGGAAGCACTTCGAAGTGCTTCCATTGTTGAAGAACACCGCACTCTTATGAGTATGGTGATCGAGAAGATCCAGTCCGGCAAGAGCCACTACTAGGAAAAGGGCTATAGATGGAATTGACACTAATGGCGCACCAGACATGTGGTGCGCCATTACTATATACTAATGGCGCACCATGTGTTGGTACGCCATTAGTGTCCAAATACTAATGGTGCACCACATCGCGGGTGCGCCATTAGTAAAAAAAAATTTAAATTTTTTGTCAAAACTACTAGTGGCGCACCGTGGGAGTGGTGCGCCATTACTAACTAGTAATGGCGCACCATGGCACGGTGCGCCATTAGTAACTTGGCCACCACTTCCACCGAATGCCCCCCCCCCCCGGTGGATCACCTTTTCAGTTTTAAAAAAAATAAAAGAAAATGATGAAAATGTCAATAAAATAAAAGAAAATAAGTTTCCCATGTGATATGTGGTCTAGTTGTTGGGAAAATTTAAAATAAGTCAAAAAAATTCAAAAAAATAAGTCAAAAAAATAAGTCAAAAAAATAAAAAAAAAAGTTACTAATGGCGCACTTGCCCATGGTGCGCCATTAGTATCTTCCCGCCTTCAAAACTCAAAATAAGTCAAAAAAATAAAAAAAAGTTACTAATGGCGCACCGGCCCATGGTGCGCCATTAGTATCTTCCCGCCTTCAAAATTCAAAATAAGTCAAAAAAATAAAAATAAAAGTTACTAATGGCGCACCGGCCCATGGTGCGCCATTAGTATCTTCCCGCCTTCAGAATTCAAAATAAGTCAAAAAAATAGAAAAAAGTTAGTAATGGCGCACCTGCCCACGGTGCGCCATTACTATGTCGTATATATGGCTGGGCGCACCTCCTCCACTCCACCTCTCCTCCACTCCATCTCCTCCTCTCCTCTCCTCCACTCCATCTCCTCCTCTCCTCTCCTCCACTCCTTCTCCTCCTCTCCGGCGACCTCCTTCTCCTCTCCGGCAACCTCCTCCTCCTCTCCGGCGACCTCCTCCTCCTCTCCGGCGACCTCCTCCTCTCCGGGAACCTCCTC
>NC_041383.1:40858637-40954426 GCF_002162155.2 Triticum dicoccoides
CCCTCACGGTTTCTCCTCCCTCCTCTCCGGTGAGCTCCTCCTCCCTCGTCTCCTCCCATTCCCTCATGGTTTCTCCTTCCTCCTCTCCGATGCTTCGGTGAACTCCTCTCCGGCGACCTCCTCCTCCTCTCCGGCGATGTAGGCGAGCGCCTCTCCGGTGACCTCCTCCTCCTCCTCTCCGGCGAACTCCTCTCCGGCAAAAGAACACGGCAAAAGAACGTACAAGATCCAAAAAGAGGAACAAAATTTGAAATAATATCTTGCCAAAAACGAGCAAAAAACTAGCAAAAAATGGGCAAAAAAATCACGATCCAGATGCAAATTCAAAATTCAAAAATAGCAATGGCGCACGGTGGGGGTTAGACGGTGCGCCACTACTATTTTCCCGCCTTCAAAATTCAAAAATACTAATGGCGCACCGTGGCCTATACTAATGGCGCACCAGTGGCCTATACTAATGGCGCACTGTGGCCTATACTAATGGCGCACCAGTGGTGCGCCATTAGTATACCAGATACTAATGGCGCATCAGTGGTGCGCCATTAGTAAAAATTACTAATGGCGTGCTAGTAATGGCGCACCAGTGATGCGCCATTAGTAGGCAAAACTGGTGCGCCATTAGTAGGCCTTTTCCTACTAGTGAGCGGATTGACCGAAGCCTGCACTAGCCTTCTAACATTCTTTGAGGTAAGTAAATAATATCATAGTGTAGACAGTAGCCCCTGATGCTCTGTTTGGTGTTCGGAAAGAAATGCCAAACAGAGGATCAAATAATATTCGCAAGTGTCTAACATAAAAAGTCTATGTGAATAAGCAGGCGTCGCTGCTCGCTGCTGCCGCCCATACTGCAGAGGTCTCTGGATTGAAGAAGGACCTGGAGCGGGCCGAGGGAGAGCTCGGCCTTGTGAAGAAGCAGCTCGAAGAAAGTAAAGGTATGTAGTAACCTGCGTGTATATTTATGGAGGATGAATGGTTCATGGCGATTAAAGCGTCACAAACATTGTTAGTGGCCATGACCGAGGTGGCAGCCCTCAAGAAGGCATTAGCCGAAGCCGAGGACAAAGCGGCCAAGGAACACGGCGCGTGCGAGAAGCGGGAGGCTCGGGTCAGCGAGGTCCAGCAAGAGCTCCAGGACACCGTCAAGAAGTACGAGTCCTTGGAGCGTGACTCTAAGACTCAAGAGTATGAGCTTGCCAAGGCCCTCCAGAGCACGCAAGACGCCAGAGCCGAAGCCCAATGGGCCCTCCAAGAGATCCACGCGGCCAAGAAGATTGCAGCGGGTAAGGCTTTTAATATGCAAGGCAAGCATATGAAGGAGACATTCTTTTTACTTACCCGAATTTGGAGTTCTCCAGGAGCATTTGCGGATCTGCAGCACAGCATATCCAATGCCGCAGAGTTTTATCGAGCCGAATAAGGGAGCTCTACAGAGAAGCTGTTCTGGTCCCAATATCTCGGAACAGAACATTTGGTGCCTTTTAGTGACCAGCTGAAACAGCTGGTCTAGCTGCACAATGCGGCCGAACTGGCCATGAAGGATCTCATAGTCCGGCTATGGCCTGCCGAGCCCATGCCCAGTAGCTACTTCAGACTCGTGAAGCGTCTTATTAGCACCTGCCCGCGGCTTGAAGTCATAAAGCGGTCGGTTTGCATTAAAGGTGCGCGGATGGCCTTTGCCCGCGCTAAGATGCATCGGGCGAAGATGGACGCCAAGAAGCTGATGACCGAGGGGCCGCCTGAGGGCAAGGAGCACCGCCGACCCGAACTATACTATGACGGCATCCTGGAGGGATCCCGCCTTGTGGCGGAGCAATGTGCAAAGGATGTAATCTTTGAATGAATGCATTCATTTTATCCTGTCCTGTAAGATGAAACAAGTTCGTTATGCAATATAATGCTTGTTTATTTAAAATTTTACCTCATGTGCGACCGTTTATAAAATCTGAGAGTTGGCTAGTCGTCGGCTTCTGCCCCCACGTAGCTAGTATAGCGGTGTTAGCGATAAATCTAAACACTCTTTATCCAAGTTTTTGGTCCTTTAAGGAGGTGTTTAGCGCAACGAACAAGGCAATCGGACTATGCACCTTTATCACCCTAACTTAGCCATAGGAGTTCTATAATTTTAAATTTTGGCATAGCCCCTCGTATTTCGAAGGCGGAGGTTGGGGCGCTATACACACCTAATCGGACAAAAACTGATTCCTCGCATAAAGCGGAAATTTTTTTGAATGATTGAAACCTCTCGAACAGCGACCAGCTCTCGCTGCATCATGACAGTCAGGTTTCAGCTTTCTCTACTGAGGTGCTCGTCCGGAAGAATAGGGACACAATTGCAGTAGTTCTCCCTTTACTACCCTAGCCGATATAGCGGAACGTAAGGTAGCAAGCACAGGAGTCGGGCAACCCAACTATTGACGCAAGACATGATTCGGAGCCGATGCATATAATGCTATAAGTTTGGGGTGCCAAACTGTACTATAATAGTGTTCGGACTTTCTTGTCGTGTTATGGGGTACACTGAAGCCCCTGGCCAATTAAGGCGTACCAGAATGTACGAATGAAATAAATACAAAGACACGGAAAAATTTAAGTAATAAGTGGAAGCTGCAAATTATTTTCCATTGTAATACATCAAGGCGTATGTGTACAAGTAGTGCGATAAGGGAATAAGGCAAGAGCGGGCTGCGTGCGGGTATGTAAAACAGGAATAACGATCCTTAGCAGAGACCACCTGGGAATTCCCTTGAACGTCAAAGCCCTTGCCTTTCTTGATGTATCCTTCCGCGATGGGTCCGATGATCAGGTTATCAGAAAAGCCTCAAGAGGAAAAAAACTGAAAGGGAAAGAAAAAGTGAAGGTATGCGGATCCAAGGGAGGTTGAGCCGCATTGTGGACCGCAGTCTATCTGTGCCTCAGTCTATGCTCATGGTATTTTGAGTGCGTAATTATGTACGCGCAGCACGAGTTTCACCGCTTGATTGGGACTAGGACGGAGGCCAAATTGCTAGTTGAGATCTGGACGAGCCGAGCGGTCCTGCTACAGAGTTCGGACTCGCTTGACGGTGTCCGGGGGTTTTAGTGCCGAATTGAGGTTCTGCTTGAGAAGGTTGCTCTGTACTTCTGCCCCTAGGGCCACGGTGTGCTCCTCAGTATGGAGGGAGCGCTCCATATTTCCCTTGACTGTTATAACACCGCAAGGTCCGGCCATTTTGAGCTTGAGGTAGGCCTAGTGCGGCACCGCATTGAATCGAGCAAATGCGGTTCGTCCGAGCAGTGCATGATAACCACTGCGGAAGGGGACGATGTCGAAGATTAACTCTTCACTTGGAAATTATTCGAGGATCCGAAGACCACTTCCAGTGTGATTGAGCCCGTACAACAGGCCTCTACACCTGGTATGACACCTTTAAAGGTGGTTTTGGTGGGCTTGATCCTTGAGGGATCGATACCCATTTTGCGCACTGTATCCTGATATAGCAGGTTCAGGCTGCTGCCACCGTCCATGAGGACTCGTGTGAGGTGGAATCCATCGATAATGGGGTCAAGGACCTGTGCGACTGAACCGCCATGACGGATACTGGTCGGATGGTCCCTGCAATCGAAGGTGATCAGACAGGAGGACCATGGGTTGAACTTTGGGGCGACTAGTCCATCCCGTAGACGTCCCTTAGTGCGCTCTTCCGCTCCCTTTTGGGGATATGGGTGGCATATATCATGTTCACCGTTTTGACTTGGGGAGGAAACTTCTTCTGTCCCCCTGTGTTCGGTGGCCGAGGTTCCTCTTTGTCATCGCTTTGCGATCCCTTTTCCTTGTTTTCGGCATTTAACTTGTCGTCCTGTTTGAAGACCCAACATTCTCTGTTGGTATGATTGGCTGGTTTATAGGGGGTGCCGTGGATTTGATGTGGACGATCGAGTATGCGGTCCAGACTGGACGGGCCCGGATTGTTGCTCTTAAATGGCTTTTTCCGGGCTTGGAGCCACTGAATCCGGCATTGACAGCCATGTCTTCAACGTTATCGGCATTATTTCAAAGCTTGTGTATGTTGCGTTGGCGCTTGTCGTTGCTATCTCTGGCTTCGGAAGTGCCAGGTTTACTTGAGGTGCTGTTGCTATGATCTAGACAGCTATCCTTGTCCGCACAAAAGCGGGTCATGAGCGTCGTGAGGGATGCCATGGACTTTGGCTTCTCTTGGCCGAGGTGTCGGGCAAGCCACTCGTCACGGATGTTATGCTTAAGGGTCGCAAGGGCTTCGACATCCGGGCAGTCGACGAACTGGTTCTTTTTAGTTAAGAACCGAGTCCAAAATTTCCTGGCTTATTCTCCGGGCTTTTGGATTATATGACTTAGGTCATCAGCATCCGGAGGTGGGACATAAGTGCCCTGGAAGTTATCAAGGAACGCATCTTCCAGGTTCTCCCAACTGCCAATGGAGTTTTTGGGCAGACTGTTCAACCAGTGCCGAGCTGGTCCCTTGAGTTTTAGCGGGAGATACTTGATGGCATGGAGATCATCACCGCGGGCCATATATATATGGAGGAGGAAGTCCTCGATCCATACCCCGGGATCTGTTGTCCCATCATATGATTCAATGTTTACGGGTTTAAACCCTTCTGGGAATTCATGTTCCATTACTTCGTCAGTGAAGCATAGGGGGTGTGCGGCGCCTCTATGTCGGGATATGTCGGGACTCAGCATGGATGGAGCCAGTCTGCGGTAGTCGGCCCGGACAGATGTGTATTTGTTATATCCGGTGTGGTGGCCATCGTTGCGCATTGGGGTGCACCCCCGCGATCCATAGATTGATCTGGTTTGTTCTGCTCTATTCTCCAAGTGGTACCGCAGGTCATGCATGTATCCCCAATCTGTCGTGCTTCTATTTGTTCGGCGAGGCGGTGCGGGTTGGTGTTCGGGCTGAGTTTCCATTTTGTCTCGGCCACGCGGTGGTCGGTCAGCTGCATTATGCGTTGGTAGTGCTGGCTCCGGTGCCTCGTCATCGAATTGGGGTAGCAATTTGCACTCTGGGTAATTTTGGTTGGGCGTTCGAGTCCATATTCCTCGGCAGCCAGGACTTCCGTCCATCTATCAGTGAGCAGATCTTTGTCAGCTTGAAGCTGCTGCTGCTTCTTCTTTAGGCTCTTTGTAGTGGCTATTAGCCGGCGCTTAATACACTCATCCTCGACGGGATCCTCCGGCACGATAAATTCTTCGTCGCCGAGGCTCACCTCGTCCTCGGAGAGAGGTGATACGTCTCCAACGTATCTATAATTTTTGATTGTTCCATGCTATTATATTACCTATTTTGAATGATTATGGGCTTTATTATACACTTTTATATTACTTTTGGGATTAGCCTATTAACCGGAGGCCCAGCCCATATTGTTGTTTTATTGCCTGTTTTAGTATTTCGAAGAAAAGAAATATCAAACGGAGTCCAAACGGAATGAAACCTTCGGCAACGTGATTTTTTGGAAGAATGTCATCCTGGAGACGTGGAGTTCAAGTCAGAAGATACTCGAGGACTCCACGAGATAGGAGGGCGCCCCCCCTGTAGGGCGCGCCCCCCTGTCTCGTGGGCCCCTCAAGCACCTCCCGACTGACTTCTTTTGCTTATATAGTCCCACGTACCCTAAAAACATCCACAAAGAAGATAGATCGGGAGTTCCGCCACCGCAAGCCTCTGTAGCCACCAAAAACCTCTCAGGATCCCTTCCCCGCACCCTGCCGGCGGGGGGATCCATCACCGGTGGCCATCTTCATCATCTCGCGCTCTCCATGACGAGGAGGGAGTAGGTCACCCTCGGGGCTGAGGGTATGTACCAGTAGCTATGTGTTTGATCTCTCTCTCTCTCGTGTTCCATCTATGGCACGATCTTGATGTATCCCGAGCTTTTCTATTGTAGTTGGATCTTATGATGTTATCTTATCGGATTGAGTATTTTATGAGAACACTTGATATATGTCTTGCCGTGCTTATCTATGGTGACAATGGGATATCATGTGCCTCCTGATGTATGATTTGGTGACCAACTTGCGGGTTCCACCCATGAACCTATGGATAGGGGTTGGCACACGTTCTTGACTTTCCGGTAGAAACTTTGGGGCACTCTTTGAAGTACTTTGTGTTGGTTGAATAGATGAATCTGAGATTGTGTGATGCATATCGTATAATCATGCCCACGAATACTTGAGGTGACAATGGAGTATCTAGGTGACATTAGGGTTTTGGTTGATTTGTGTCTTAAGGTGTTATTCTAGTACGAACTCTTTTATAGATTGATCCGAAAGAATAACTTTGAGGTGGTTTTGTACCCTACCATAATCTCTATGTTTGTTCTCCGCTATTAGTGGCTTTGGAGTGACTCTTTGTTGGATGTTGAGGGATTGTTATATGATCTATCTATGTTATTACTGTTGAGAGAACTTGCACTAGTGAAAGTATGAACCCTAGGCCTTGTTTCCTATCATTACAATACCATTTACGCTCACTTTTGTCATTTGTTACCTTGCTGTTTTAATAATTTCAGATTAGAAATACCTTTATCTACTATCCATATTGCACTTGTATTACCATCTCTTCGCTGAACTAGTGCACCTATAGAATTTACCATTGTATTGGGTGTGTTGGGGACACAAGAGACTCTTTGTTATTTGGTTGCAGGGTTGTTTGAGAGAGACCATCTTCATTCTATGCCTCCTACGGATTGATAAACCTTAGGTCATCCACTTGTGGGAAATTTGCTACTGTCCTACAAACCTGTGCACTTGCAGGCTCAACAACGTCTACAAGAAGAAGGTTGTGTAGTAGACATCAAGCTCTTTTCTGGCACCATTGCCGGGGAGGTTAGCGCTTAAAGGTATATCTTTAGATCTTGCAATCGAATCTTTTTGTTTCTTGTTTTATCACTAGTTTAGTTTATAAAAGAAAACAACAACAAAATGGAGTTAAGTTTGTCTCATACGCTTCGTCTTTTTAATATCTTTCGTGAGTTTGATGGAAAGGAAAATTGTGCTCAAGTGCTAGAAGATGAATGCATTAGAATGCTTGATACTAAATCTTTGAATGATGAGCATGATTGCAATGTTGTTAGTATGAACTCCTTGAATATCCTTAGTATTAATGATGATTGCTCTAGTCATGATGAAAAAATCTCTAATGAGCATGTCAATTTTTGTGGAGTGCATGTTTGTATGAACACACCTAATAGAGGAGATATTTATTGCAAGAGGCATAAGAATTTAGAAACTAAACGGTTGCATGAAAGGCTAGGTGTGAGTGCTGAAAATTTAAAATTCCTTTGCCGTACTTGTGAACTTTGCAATGAACGTGGAATTGTTTCATGATCGAATCATGTCCAAAAATTGTGATGATTTGATCTCCCCTGCACATTACAATGAACTTAGTTTACTTTTGGGTTATGAAGAATTGGAACGTTTACTTCAGGATCTTCCAGAATTTGCCCATAAGAAATTCCATGATATTGATCTAGAAAAGATTTATATGTTTTGTGCGGAGAATTGCATTGAAAATCCTTATATTGCCATTTACCTAAATAAAATAAATAAAATAGAAGATGAAGAGAATACTAATGAAAGGGAAGAGACTTCCCAATCTCCTCCTATTATTTCTTATGATGAATCAGGTAATGAGGAGGAGCTTTCTATTCAACCAATCTCGTCAATAAGGAGCTCAAAGAGGAAGGTTGAACCCACACATAATATGAAGAAGAAAAAGAAAAGAAGGAGCAACAAAGGTAGAAAGGTATCCCTCCCAAATGATGTTGCTCCTACTACTCATTGTGATGATGATAATTGCTATACTATTGGTGCTATCAATATTTTTAATGATGATAGTGATTATGCTTATGATATGGAAGGGCCCAAGCTTAGGGAAGCTATGTTTGATGAGGATGAAATATTTGAGAATATATTTGCTGAAATTGATGTTTGTCCCAACCTTGGGGATGCTATGTTTAATGAAGATGATATTTTTAGCATCCCAAGTTTTGATATGCAAAGTTGTTATGATGATAGCATGCCTCCTACCTAGGATGATTATATTAATGAAAGTGGGTTAGGAAGAGTGTCAACTTTAGGAAGTAGTGATCCCACTATTTTGGAGGATGTTGAATTTTATTGTGATGAATATGAAAGTGGATTTGGAAGAGTGTCAACTTTGTTTAGTGATTCCACTATCTTGGGAGAGGTTTCAATCGATTATGATGAGAACGAAGTTGCTACTTATGATGAAACTTATGCTATAAAAAGTAGTGATGATTATATTTACAAATATTATCATGATTATGATTACCCTTTTTCTGAATGTTACTCTTTTAATGTGGAAACAATTTTTAGTGTTCAAGTCTCTTATGATACTCTCACTATTCCGAATGAGAAGAATTTTGCTTATGTGGAGAATAGTAAATTTTGTATGCTTTAGATCATGAAAAGAATGCTTTAGGTGCTGGTTATATTGTTGAATTCATTCATGATGCTACTGAAAATTATTATGAGGGAGGAACATATGCTTGTAGGAATTGCAATAATGCCAAGTTTCCTCTCTATGTGTTGAAAATCTTGAAGTTATGCTTGTTGTGCCATCCTATGCTAGTTGATTATTGTTCCCATAAGTTGTTTGCTCACAAAATCCCTATGCATAGGAAGTGGGTTAGGCTTAAATGTGATAGTCATATTCTTCATGATGCTCCCGTTATGTTTCAATTCTTATCTTTTATGTGAGCATCATTGTCATCATCATGCCTAGCTAGAAAGGCATTAAAGAAAAGCACTTGTTGGGAGACAACCCAATATTTATCCCTACTGTTTTTGTGTGTCGACATGATTATGCTACTGTAGTAATCATGTTTTATAGCTTTTGTTTCAATAAAGTGCCAAGTAGAACCTTTGGGAAGACTTGGCTGAAGTTTATGTGATCTTGCTGTAGAAAACAGAAACTTTAGCGCTCACGAGAATAGCTGCCATTGTTTACTGGAGAGGACTTTTAGGTTGATTCTTTTTGAATATGATTAATGGACAAATTCCTCAGGTCCATAAATTTATTTCATAATTTTTGGGGTTCCACAAGTATACGTTTGATACAGATTACTACAGACTTTTCTGTTTTTGACAGATTCTGTTTTCATTGTGTTGTTTGCTTATTTTGATGCATCTATGAGTAGTATCGGAGGGTATGAACCATAGAGAAGTTAGAATACAGTAGGTTTTACACGAAGATGAATTTAGAATGAGTTCATTACAGTACCTAAGTGGTGATTTATTTTCTTATACTAACGGAGCTTACGAGTTTTGTTTTGAGTTTTGTGTGGTTGAAGTTTTCATGTTTTGGGTAAAGATTCGATGGACTATGGAATAAGGAGTGGAAAGAGACTAAGATTGGGGATGCCCAAGGCACCCCAAGGTAATATTAAAGGACAACCAAGATCCTAAGCTTGGGGATGCCCCGGATGGCATCCCCTCTTTCGTCTTCGTTCATCGGTAACTTTACTTGGAGCTATATTTTTGTTCACCACATGATATGTGTTTTGCTTGGAGCGTCATTTTATTTTGTTAGTATTTGCTTTCTGTTATTTAGAATAATGTTTTGCATATTTAGTTTCAATAAAAAAGTCAAGGATAGCCTTTGCCATGCTTATTTTGCTAGTATACATGTTGCTGTTTGAAAACAGAAAGTTTACCGATGTTGCAAAACTTCCCTACAAATGTCAGAGAATGGTATAACGTTGAATCTTTTTGCATATTAAGCTCTGATAAATTTATTACAGTGGTAATTTTAGTTCAGAATTTTTGGAGTCAGGGAAGTATTGTTACTCTTGCATTCTTTACAGACTGTATTCTGTTTTGGAAGATTGCTGTTATGTTTGCATTGTTTGCATATGTTTGCTTGTTTAATGATTCTATTTGAGGATAGGAGTATTAAATATGCAGAGACATTTAGTATTAAATTTTGAATAATAATGTTAGTGATTTGTTACAGTAGAAGATGATATGGTTTTGCATTGGTTTATACTAACCTATCTCACGAGTTCTTGTTGAGTTTGTTGTGAATGAAACTTTTGATAAAAAGAGAAACCATGATAAGAGAGGAATTAAGGAGACATAAAAGCTCAAGATTGGGGATGCCCAAGGCACCCCAAGATAATATTTCAAGAAGTCTCAAGCATCTAAGCTTGGGGATGCCCCGCTAGGCATCCCACCTTTCCTCTTCAACAACTATCGGTTAGTATCGGTTGAGCTTAAGTTTTTTCTTCTTCACATGAGTTGTGCTATCCTTGCAATGTCATTTTATTTTGTTTTGCTTGATGCTTGAATAAAATACCAAGATCTTAAATTCTTTAATGAGAGAGAGTCTTCACATACTTGCATAATTATTTAGCTACTCATTGATCTTCACTTATATCTTGTTGAAGTAGTTTGTCATTTTCTCTAGTGCTTCACTTATATCTTTAGAGAACAACGGTGGTTATATTTTGTAGAAATTGCTAGTCTCTCATGCTTCACTTATATTACTTTGAGAGTCTTAAACAACATGGTAATTTGAACGAAAACTTTCATAGGAAGTGAATTGGATGCTATGCTCAATTTGATACTTGATAATTCTTTTGAGATATGGAGGTAGTGATATTAGAGTCATGCTAGTTGAGGTGATTATGAAAAATACTTGCGTTAAGGGTTGTGATTCCCGTAGCATGCACGTATGGTGAACCGCTTTGTGATGAATTTGGAGCACAATTTTATTTATTGATTGTCTTCCTTATGAGTGGCGGTCGGGGACGAGCGATGGTCTTTTCCTACCAAACTACCCCCCCTAGGAGTATGCGCGTAGTGCTTTGGTTTTTGATGACTTCTAAATTTTTGCAACAAGTGCATGAGTTCTTTTGATTAATGTTGAGTCCATGGATTATACGCACCCTTTCACCCTTCCATTATTGGTAGCATCTCTTGTGCCGTGCAACTTTCGCCGGTACCATACACCCACCATATACCTTCCTCAAAACAGCCACCATACCTACCTATTATGGCATTTCCATAGCCATTCCGAGATATATTGCCATGCAACTTTCCACCGTTCCATTCATATGACACGCATTACTTTTGTCATATTGCTTTTTGCATGATCATGTAGTTGACATTGTATTTGTGGCAAGGCCACCTTCATAATTTTCATACATGTTACTCTTGATTCATTGCATATCCTGATACACCGCCGGAGGCATTCATATAGAGTCATATCTTGTTCTAGCTTTGAGTTGTAAATCCATAAGACTTCGGACTTTACAAAAAGAAAAACAAAAGAAGAGAAAAAGAGAAAGGCCAAAAAGAAAAAAAGGAAGGCCAAAGAAAAAAAAGAGAAAGGAAAAAAAAGAGAAAAAAATAAAAAATAAAATGAGAGAAAAAGAGAGAAGGGACAATGCTACTATCTCTTTTTCCACACTTTTGCTTCAAAATAGCACCATGATCTTCATGATAGAGAGTCTCATATGTTGTCACTTTCATATACTAGTGGGAATTTTTCATTATAGAACTTGGCTTGTATATTCCAATCATGGGCTTCCACAAAATGCCCTAGGTCTTCGTGAGAAAGCAAGTTCGATGCACACCCACTAGTTTTCTTTGGTTGAGCTTTCATATATTTATAGCTCTAGTGCATCCGTTGAATGGCAATCCCTACTCACTCACATTGATATCTATTAATGGGCATCTCCATAGCCTGTTGATACGCCTAGGTGATGTGAGACTATGTTCTCCTTTTTGTCTTCCTCACAACCACCATTCTATTCCACATACAATGTTATGTCCATGGCTCACGCTCATGTATTGCGTGAAAGTTCAAAGAGTTTGAGATTATTAAAGTATGAAACAATTGCTTGGCTCGTCATCGGGGTTGTACATGATTAAATACTTTGCGTGATGAAGATAGAGCAATAGCCAAACTATATGATTTTGTAGGGATAACTTTCTTTGGCCATGTTATTTTGAGAATACATGATTACTTTGATTAGTATGCTTGAAGTGTTACTATTTCTTTTATCAATATGAACTTTTATTTTGAATCATTTGGATATGAACATTCATGCCACAATAAAGAGAAATTACATTGAGAATCATGCTAGGTAGCATTCCACATAAAAAATTCTGTTTTTATCATTTACCTACTCGGGGACGAGCGGGAATTTAGCTTGGGGATGCTTGATACGTCTCCAACGTATCTATAATTTTTTATTGTTCCATGCTATTATATTACCTGTTTTGAATGATTATGGGCTTTATTATACACTTTTATATTACTTTTGGGACTAACCTATTAACCGGAAGCCCAGCCCATATTGCTGTTTTATTGCGTGTTTCAGTATTTCGAAGAAAAGGAATATCAAACGGAGTCCAAACGGAATGAAACCTTCGGCAATGTGATTTTTTGGAAGAATATCATCCTGGAGACGTGGAGTTCAAGTCAGAAGATACTCAAGGACTCCACGAGATAGGAGGGCGCCCCCCTGTAGGGTGCGCCCCCCTGTCTCGTGGGCCCCTCGAGCACCTCCCGACCGACTTCTTTCGCCTATATAGTCCCACGTACCCTAAAAACATCCACGGAGAAGATAGATCGGGAGTTCCGCCACCGCAAGCCTCCGTAACCACCAAAAACCTCTCGAGAGCCCTTCCCGGCACCCTGCCGGAGGGGGGATCCATCACCGGTGGCCATCTTCATCATCCCGGCGCTCTCCATGACGAGGATGGAGTAGTTCACCCTCGGGGCTGAGGGTATGTACCAGTAGCTATGTGTTTGATCTCTCTCTCTCTCGTGTTCTCTCTCGTGTTCCCTTTATGGCACGATCTTGATGTATCCCGAGCTTTGCTATTGTAGTTGGATCTTATGATGTTTCTCCCCCTCTACTCTCTTGTGATGAATTGAGTTTCCCCTTTGAAGTTATTTTATCGGATCGAGTCTTTTATGAGAACACTTGATATATGTCTTGCCGTGCTTATCTGTGGTGACAATGGGATATCATGTGCCTCTTGATGTATGTTTTGGTGACCAACTTGCATGTTCCGCCCATGAACCTATGCATAAGGGTTGGCACACGTTCTTGACTCTCCGGTAGAAACTTTGGGGCACTCTTTGAAGTACTTTGTGTTGGTTGAGACGATGAATATGAGATTGTGTGATGCATATCGTATATTCATGCCCACAGATACTTGAGGTGACAATGGAGTATCTAGGTGACATTAGGGTTTTGGTTGATTTGTGTCTTAAGGTGTTATTCTAGTACGAACTCTTTTATAGATCGATCCAAAAGAATAACTTTGAGGTGGTTTCGTACCCTACCATAATCTCTACATTTGTTCTCCGCTATTAGTGGCTTTGGAGTGACTCTTTGTTGCATGTTGAGGGATTGTTATATGATCTATCTATGTTATTACTATTGAGAGAACTTGCACTAGTGAAAGTATGAACCCTAGGCCTTGTTTCCTATCATTGCAATACCGTTTACGCTCACTTTTATCACTTGTTACATTGCTGTTTTATAATTTCAGATTACAAATACCTTTATCTACTATCCATATTGCACTTGTATTACCATCTCTTCGCCGAACTAGTGCACCTATACAATTTACCATTGTATTGGGTGTGTTGGGTACACAAGAGACTCTTTGTTATTTGGTTGCAGGGTTGTTTGAGAGAGACCATCTTCATCCTAAGCCTCCTACGGATTGATAAACCTTCGGTCATCCACTTGAGGGAAATTTGCTACTGTCCTACAAACCTGTGCACTTGCAGGCCCAACAACGTCTACAAGAAGAAGGTTGTGTAGTAGACATCAAGAGGCATGTAATTGTTGTCCTCCGAGTCATCGTTCACGGCCTGTTCATCAGGGCTGGCTCGCCCGTCTTCCCATTCCGCCTGTTCGAAACATGGCTCGGCGGGGTCTTCGTTGTCTTCAGCATCGCCCGGAGTTCTATTCTCTTTTGTGTTGGTACCGCTATCTTTTCCATGGTGTGGTTTAGAGCGGCGCCTCTAATATTGGCGCTTCAGCTGCTTCTCAGGAGGGTTATCCTCGACTGGATCCTTTTTGTTATTGCCTTTGTCTACTTTGGGTGTATCCACCATGTATATATCGTTTGAGAAGGTGGCTGTCCAGTGCTCTGTGGGCGGTGGTTCCTGTTCTTCTCTAGCATCATCGTCCATACCGCTGATGTCCTCGGAATCAAAATCAAGCATGTCGGTCAGATCGTCGATAGTGGCTATCAAGTCGGTGGTGGGTGGGCAACGAAGCTCTTCATAGTCCGCTTCCCACTCAAGCTAGACATAGTTCGGCCAAGAATCTCCTGACAAGGAGAGGGACTTTAATGAGTTTAACACATCACCTAGGGGTGAGTGTTGGAAGATGTCCACGGAGCTAAACTCCAAGATTGGCGCCCAATCCGGTTCGATGGGCGTGGATACACGCGGTTCGGAGCCTATGGCCGGAGAAGAGTCCGAAGCTCCGGTGACAAAGGCCTTGCTAGAGGTTGGTCCTATGTTCGGCTCTAACGTTGTTGAGTCTGCGGCCTCCATGGCGGTGTTGAGCTTCCCGTCCTCGGATGGCGTGCTCTGCTCCGGATCTAGAGCTGAAGTGGTTACAGGTGCTATCCCCTGAGCACGGTCCAATGACAGATTTAGGTCATGTTCATCATGGCGGACGGGTGTAGCTGTCATGGGCTCGAATCCGTCGAAGATCAAGTCTTCGCGGATATAGGCGGTGTAGTTCAAGCTTCCAAACCCGACCTGATGGTCAGGGGCTTAGCTGTCGATCTGCTCCAGATGGCCAAGCAATTTGGCCCGTAGTGCGAAGCCACCGAATACAAAAATCTGTCCGGGGAGAAAGATCTCACCCTGGACTACATTGTTGTGGATGATTGAAGGAGACATCAAGCCGTATATGGTGACGACACAATGGAACTCTCAATGAAAGCACCAATGGGGGTCTCGGGTAGGGGGTCCCGAACTGCGTCTAAGACTAATGGTAACAGGAGGCGGGGGACATAATGTTTACCCAGGTTCGGGCCCTCTTGATGGAGGTAATACCCTACTTCCTGCTTGATTGATCTTGATGATATCAGTATTACAAGAGTTGATCTACCACGAGATCGTAGAGGCTAAACCCTAGAAGCTAGCCTATGATTATGATTATTGTTGTTGTCCTACTAAAAGGGCTAGTTATCGACTAGAGGGGGGTGAATAGGTGATTTTTATGAAAGTCTTCAAAACATGGGAGTTTCAAAGACAAACAATAAAAACAACACTATTCGAATGCAGCCGAAGGTAGACTACACTAGAAAACCCATAGTCAAGTATTCAATGAAGTGAAAGCACGAAGACTATTAGCAGTCAGGTAGTAAGGATCATGATGGAAGATACTATGAAGCCAATCAGAACAGGTAGTCACACAGTGAAGTCAAACAGATAATGCAAGCAGGCAATGACTTCACGAAGACAAACTGTAAGTAGAGAGAAGTGAGAGATAGAACCAGTAGCTTCAGGAGGACATGGATTTGTTCGACCAGTTCCAGTTGCTGTGAAAACTGTACGTCTAGTTAGGGAGGCTGAGATTCAACTCAGAAGACCGTGTCTTCACCTTATTCCCCTTGAGCTAAGGACACCTAGTCCCCGCCCAATCACTCTGGTAAGTCTTCAAGGTAGACTTCCAAACCTTCACAGACTTCGTTCACTGGCAATCCACAATGGCTCTTGGATGCTCAGAATGCGACGCCTAGCCGACTGGAGGATTCACAGTCCCCAAGTGTAACAAGTCTTCAGATCACGCGGACACAAAGACTTCAGTGATGCCAAACTCTCTTTGGTCTCTGGGTGGTTTGGGCTTTGTCCTCGCAAGGATTCTCTCTCAAAAGCTTTGAGGTGCATTGCTCTCAAAACGACAAAAAGCCGTGTACTAACTCTGAGCAGCCACCAATTTATGGTGTAGGGGTGGGCTATTTATAGCCACTGGGCAACCCGACCTGATTTGTCCGAAATGACCCTAGGTCACTAAGGAACTGACACGTGTCACAACGGTCAGATTTCAAACACACGCGACAGCTTGACTTGGGCTACAAGTAAAGCTGACTTATCCGACTCTGGATAAGATTTGCACTCATTGTCTTCGCTCGAAGACATAGGATTTGCTTGACAATCACTTCAGTCATTCTGACTTTGTTCACTTGGACCCCACTTAACATTTGCTTGACTCAACAAAGAAGAAAAGGAAACAACGAAACAACTAAGTCTTCGCGCTCCATAGTCTTCACTCAATGTCTTCTTGTGTCATAGTCTTCAACTGAATAGCTTCACATACCACCATTGTCTTCAATGTCTTCACACATTTTTAGGTGTCATCTCCGGTAGGTAAACCGAATAAATGAGGGACTACTACCTGTGTTATCCTGCAATTCTCACAAACACATTAGTCCCTCAACAAGGTTTGTCATCAATACTCCAAAACCAACTAGGGGTGGCACTAGATGCACTTACAATCTCCCCCTTTTTGGTGATTGATGACAAACTGGTTGAAGTTTTCAACGCGGATAAAAGTATGTGAAATTATAAAGGATTAAGATATTGTCTGGATTAAGATATTGTCTTCATAGGTGGCAAACAGGCTCCCCCTGAAGATGTGCATATAAATGTTTTGCATTGGAATGCAAATGCACATGGCAGGGTACTTGTGGAGATCCTCCTCACCATATGAAAACAATACATCATGCATGAATAGATATACAAGAATGATGACATGCATAATGAAAAATGGACGTCTGCGAAATGACTTCATGCGGGATTTATCTGTCACATCCCTTGTTCTGGTATGACCTAGGCTAGTTAGTCATTTGTGCATCATGTTTAAATTCCATTTAAATTTGAAATGAGGATTTGTGAAACCCTCAGAATCATCTCTGAAAATGACCCAAATAAAAAAAATTGTTCCAAAAAGGTCCAAGAAAATGCTCATGTTGCTCTCTGAAAATATGGGACAGAGATAAAAATCAAACCAATATTTTTAGGACCTCATAAGTATTTATTTTGGGCATTTGGAATTAATGCAGTAATTATTTGCTTTGGATATATATTGTTATATATATATAATATTGTCCAAAAATTATGCCATTTATAAAGGAGCTCTGGAATAATATAACTAGCTTCCATAAAAAATGGCATAAGAAAATAAAATGGTTTAGTATTTTTATTAAACCAAACTAATGTCAGAAAAATAGAAAAGAAATAAAAGAGGAAAACCCTACCTGGACTTACCTGCAGCCCTGTGCAGCCCAGCGGCCTAGCAGGCCGGCCCAGCCAGCAGGCGGCCCAGCCCGCCTCCTCCTCTGTCGTCTTCTCCCCCTCCCCAAGCAGCTGCGTGCCCGCGCCACAGCCGGCCGCGGTTTATCTCTGTCCCATATTTTCAGAGAGCAACATGAGCATTTTCTTGGACCTTTTTGGAACAATTTTTTTATTTGGGTCATTTTCAGAGATGATTCTGAGGGTTTCATAAATCCTCATTTCAAATTTAAATGGAATTTAAACATGATGCACAAAGGACTAACTAGCCTAGTGTTGGGGAACGTTGCAGAAAACAAAAATTTTCCTACTCGTTTCACCAAGATCATCTAGGAGTTCATCTAGCAACGAGTGATTAGATGCATCTACATACCTTTGTAGATCGCGAGCGGAAGCGTTCAAAAGAACGGTGATGATGTAGTCATACTTGACGTGATCCAAATCACCGATGACCAGCGCCGAACGGACGGCACCTCCGCGTTCAACACACGTACGGAACAGCCACGTCTCCTCTTCTTGATCCAGCAAGGGAGGGAGGAGAGGTTGAGGGAGATGGCACCAGCAGCAGCACGACGGCGTGGTGTTGATGGAGCTGCAGTACTCCGGCAGAGCTTCGCTAAGCACTATGGAGGTGGAGGAGGTGTTGAGGAGGGAGAAGGAGGCAACCAAAGGCCAGGGCGTTCAGGTATGAAGTCCCTCCTCTCCCCCACTATATATAGGGGTGCCAAGGGGGGGTGGCCGGCCCTAGGAGATCCAATCTCCTAGGGGGTGCGGCGGCCTAGGGGGGTTTCCCTCCCCCCCAAGGCACCTAGGAGGTGCCTTACCCTCCTAGGACTCTTCCCCTTCTAAACCCTAGGCGCATGGGCCTATGTGGGGCTGGTGCCCTTGGCCCATTAGGCCAAGGCGCACCCCCTTAAAGCCCATGTGGCCCCACGGGGCAGGTGGACCCACCCGGTGGACCCCCGGGACCCTTCCGGTGGTCCCGGTACAATACCGATAACCCCGAAACTTGTCCCGATGTCCGAAACAGGACTTCCCATATATAAATCTTTACCTCCGGACCATTCCGGAACTCCTCGTGACGTCCGGGATCTCATCCGGGACCCCGAACAACATTTGGGTTACTGCATATACATATCCCTACAACCCTAGCGTAACCGAACCTTAAGTCTGTAGACCCTACGGGTTCGGGAGACAAGCAGACATGACCGAGACGACTCTCCGGTCAATAACCAACAGCGGGATCTGGATACCCATGTTGGCTCCCACATGCTCCACGATGATCTCATCGGATGAACCACGATGTCGAGGATTCAATCAACCCCGTACGCTATTCCCTTTGTCTATCGATATGTTACTTGCCCGAGATTCGATCGTCGGTATCCCAATACCTCGTTCAATCTCGTTAACGGAAAGTCACTTTACTCGTACCGTAATGCATGATCCCGTGACCAGACACTTGGTCACTCTGAGCTCATTATGATGATGCATTACCGAGTGGGCCCAGTGATACCTCTCCGTCATACGGAGTGACAAATCCCAGTCTTGATCCATGTCACCCAACAGACACTTTCGGAGATACCCGTAGTCTACCTTTATAGTCACCCAGTTACGTTGTGACGTTTGGCATACCCAAAGCACTCCTACGGTATCCGGGAGTTACACGATCTCATGGTCTAAGGAAAAGATACTTGACATTAGAAAACTCTAGCAAACGAACTATACAATCTTGTGCTATGTTTAGGATTGGGTCTCGTCCATCACATCATTCTCCCAATGATGTGATCTCGTTATCAATGACATCCAGTGTCCATAGTCAGGAAACCATGACTATCTGTTGATCAACAAGCTAGTCAACTAGAGGCTCACTAGGGACATGTTGGTGTCTGTTATTCACACATGCATTACGATTTCCGGATAACACAATTATAGCATGAATAAAGACAATTATCATGAACAAGGAAATATAATAATAATGCTTTTATTATTGCCTCTAGGGCATATTTCCAACAGTCTCCCACTTGCACTAGAGTCAATAATCTAGTTACATTGTGATGAATCGAACACCCATGGAATTCTGGTGTTGATCATGTTTTGCTCTAGGGAGAGGTTTAGTCAACGGATCTGCTACATTCAGGTCCGTATGTACTTTACAAATCTCTATGTCTCCATCTTGAACATTTTCACGAATGGAGTTGAAGCGACGCTTGATGTGCCTTGTCTTCTTGTGAAACCTGGGCTCCTTGGCAAGTGCAATAGCTCCAGTGTTATCACAGAAGAGCTTGATCGGCCCCGACGCATTGGGTATGACACCTAGGTCGGTGATGAACTCCTTCACCCATATTGCTTCATGCGCTGCCTCCGAGGCTGTCATGTACTCCGCTTCACATGTAGATCCCGCCACGACGCTTTGCTTGCAACTGCACCAGCTTACTGCCCCACCATTCAAAATATACACGTATCCGGTTTGTGACTTAGAGTCATCCAGATCTGTGTCGAAGCTAGCGTCGACGTAACCCTTTACGACGAGCTCTTCGTCACCTCCATAAACGAGAAACATTTCCTTAGTCCTTTTCAGGTACTTCAGGATATTCTTGACCGCTGTCCAGTGTTCCTTGCCGGGATTACTTTGGTACCTTCCTACCAAACTTACGGCAAGGTTTACATCAGGTCTAGTACACAGCATGGCATACATAATAGAACCTATGGCTGAGGCATAGGGGATGACGCTCATCTCTTCTATATCTTCTGCCGTGGTCGGACATTGAGCTGAGCTCAATTTCATACCTTGCAACACAGGCAAGAACCCCTTCTTGGATTGATCCATATTGAACTTCTTCAATATCTTATCAAGGTATGTGCTTTGTGAAAGACTTATGAGGCGTCTCGATCTATCTCTATAGATTTTGATGCCTAATATATAAGCAGCTTCTCCAAGGTCCTTCATTGAAAAACTTTTATTCAAGTAGGCCTTGATGCTGTCCAAGAGTTCTATATCATTTCCCATCAAAAGTATGTCATCTACATATAATATGAGAAATGCTACAGAGCTCCCACTCACTTTCTTGTAAACGCAGGCTTCTCCATAAGTCTGTGTAAACCCAAACGCTTTGATCATCTCATCAAAGCGAATGTTCCAACTCCGAGATGCTTGCACCAGCCCATAAATCGAGCGTTGGAGCTTGCACACTTTGTCAGCATTCTTAGGATCGACAAAACCTTCCGGCTGCATCATATACAATTCTTCCTTAAGGAAACCATTAAGGAATGCCGTTTTGACGTCCATTTGCCATATTTCGTAATCATAGAATACGGCAATTGCTAACATGATTCGGACGGACTTCAGCTTCGCTACCGGTGAGAAAGTCTCATCGTAGTCAACCCCTTGAACTTGTCGATAACCCTTAGCGACAAGCCGAGCTTTATAGATGGTCACATTACCATCCGCGTCTGTCTTCTTCTTAAAGATCCATTTATTTTCTATGGCTCGCCGTTCAACGGGCAAGTCAGTCAAAGTCCATACTTCGTTCTCATACATGGATCCTATCTCGGATTTCATGGCTTCTAGCCATTTGTCGGAATCTGGTCCCGCCATTGCTTCTTCATAGTTCGAAGGTTCACCGTTGTCTAACAACATGATTTCCAAGACAGGGTTGCCGTACCACTCTGGTGCGGAACGTGTCCTTGTGGACCTTCGAATTTCAGTAGGAGCTTGATCAGAAGTATCTTGATCATTATCATTAACTTCCTCTCTAGTCGGTGCTGGCACCTCAGGAACATTTTCTTGAGTTGCGCCATTTTCCGGTTCAAGAGGCAATACTTCATCAAGCTCTACTTTCCTCCCACTTACTTCTTTCGAGAGAAACTCTTTCTCCAGAAAGGACCCATTCTTGGCAACAAAGATCTTGCCTTCGGATCTGAGGTAGAAGGTGTACCCAATAGTTTCTTTTGGGTACCCTATGAAGATGCATTTTTCCGATTTGGGTTCGAGCTTTTCAGGTTGAAGTTTCTTGACATAAGCATCGCATCCCCAAACTTTTAGAAACGACAGCTTAGGTTTCTTCCCAAACCATAATTCATACGGTGTCGTCTCAACGGATTTCGACGGAGCCCTATTTAAAGTGAATGCGGCAGTTTCTAAAGCATAGCCCCAAAAAGAAAGCGGTAAATCGGTAAGAGACATCATAGATCGCACCATATCTAACAGAGTGCGATTACGACGTTCGGACACACCATTACGCTGAGGTGTTCCAGGCGGCGTGAGTTGTGAAACTATTCCACATTTTCTTAAGTGTGCCCCAAACTCGTGACTCAAGTATTCTCCTCCACGATCTGATCGTAGAAACTTGATTTTCCTGTCACGTTGATTTTCAACCTCACTCTGAAATTCCTTGAACTTTTCAAAGGTTTCAGACTTGTGTTTCATTAAGTAGATATACCCATACCTACTTAAATCATCAGTGAGGGTGAGAACATAACGATAGCCACCGCGAGCCTCAACACTCATTGGACCGCACACATCGGTATGTATGATTTCCAATAAGTCGGTTGCTCGCTCCATTGTTCCTGAGAACGGAGTCTTGGTCATTTTACCCATAAGGCATGGTTCGCACGTTCAAATGATTCATAATCAAGAGACTCTAAAAGTCCATCAGCATGGAGCTTCTTCATGCGTTTGACACCTATGTGACCAAGGCGGCAGTGTCACAAGTATGTGGGACTATCATTATCAACTTTACTTCTTTTGGTACTCACATTATGAACATGTGTAGCATCACGTTCGAGATTCATAAAGAATAAACCATTCACCATAGGAGCATGACCATAAAACATATCTCTCATAAAAATGGAACAACCATTATTCTCAGATTTAAAAGAGTAGCCATCTCGAATTAAACGAGATCCCGATACAATGTTCATGCTCAAAGCTGGCACTAAATAACAATTATTAAGGTTTAAAACTAATCCCGAAGGGAGATGCAGAGGTAGCGTGCCGACGGCGATCACATTGACCTTGGAACCATTCCCGACGCGCATCGTCACCTCGTCCTTTGCCAGTTTCCGCTTATTCCGCAGCCCCTGCTTTGAGTTACAAATGTGAGCAACTGCACCGGTATCAAATACCCAGGAGCCACTACGGGCACTAGTAAGGTACACATCAATTACATGTATATCATATATACCTTTGGTTTTGCCGGCCATCCGCTAAGTACTTAGGGCAGTTCCGCTTCCAGTGACCGCTTCCCTTGCAATAAAAGCACTCAGTCTCGGGCTTGGGTCCATTCTTTGGCTTCTTCCCGGCAGCTTGCTTGCCGGGCGCGGCAACCCCTTTGCCGTCCTTCTTGAAGTTCTTTTTACCCTTGCCTTTCTTGAACTTAGTGGTTTTATTGATCATCAACACTTGATGTTCCTTCCTGACTTCTACCTCCGCTGATTTCAGCATAGCAAATACTTCAGGAATGGTCTTTTCCATCCCCTGCATATTGAAGTTCATCACAAAGCTCTTGTAGCTTGCTGGAAGCGACTGGAGGATTCTGTCAATGACCGCATCATCCGGGAGATTAACTCCTAGCTGAGTCAAGCGGTTATGCAACCCAGACATAGTGAGTATGTGCTCACTGACAGAACTGTTTTCCTCCATCTTACAGCTGAAGAATTTGTCGGAGACTTCATATCTCTCGACCCGGGCATGAGCTTGGAAAACCATTTTCAGCTCTTCGAACATCTCATATGCTCCATGTCTCTCAAAACGCTTTTGGAGCCCCGGCTCTAGGCTGTAAAGCATGCCGCACTGAACGAGGGAGTAGTCATCGAAACGTGCCTGCCAAGCGTTCATAACATCTTGTTCTGCAGGGAGAACGGGTGCGTCACCAAGAGGTGCTTGTAGGACATAATCTTTCTTGGCAGCTATGAGGATGATCCTCAGGTTCCGGACCCAGTCCGTATAGTTGCTGCCATCGTCTTTCAGCTTAGTTTTCTCTAGGAACGCGTTGAAGTTGAGGACTACGTTGGCCATTTGATCTACAAGACATATTGCAAAGATTTTAGACTAAGTTCATGATAATTAAGTTCAACTAATCAAATTATTAGTGAACTCCCACTTAGATTAGACATCCCTCTAGTCATCTAAGTATTACATGATCCGAGTTAAACTAGACCGTGTCCGATCATCACGTGAGACGGACTAGTCAACATCGGTGAACATCTTCATGTTGATCGTATCTTCTATACGACTCATGCTCGACCTTTCGATCTTCTATGTTCCGAGGCCATGTCTGTACATGCTAGGCTCGTCAAGTCAACCTAAGTGTTTGCATGTGTAAATCTGTCTTACACCCGTTGTATGTGAACGTCTGAATAAAACACCCGATCATCACGTGGTGTTTTGAAACAGCGAACTGTCGCAACGGTGCACAGTTAGGGGGAACACTTCTTGAATTTATTGTGAGGGATCATCTTATTTACTACCGTCGTTCTAAGTAAACAAGATGCAAAACATGATAAACATCACATGCAATCAAATAATAAACGTGACATGATATGGCCAATATCACATAGCTCCTTTGATCTCCATCTTGGGGCTCCATGATCATCTTGTCACCGGCTTGACACCATGATCTCCATCATCATGATCTCCATCATCGTGTCTCCATGAAGTTGCTCGCCAACTATTACTTCTACTACTATGGCTAACGCGTTTAGCAATAAAGTAAAGTAATTTACATGGCGTTTCTTGATGACACGCAGGTCATATAAAAGAATAAAGACAACTCCTATGGCTCCTGCCGGTTGTCATACTCATCGACATGCAAGTCGTGAATCCTATTACAATAGCATGAACATCTCATACATCACATATAGATCATTCATCATTCATCACAACTTTGGCCATATCATATCACAAACCACTTGCTGCAAAAAACAAGTTAGACGTCCTCTAATTGTTGTTGCAAGTTTTACGTGGCTGAATTAGGGTTCTAGCAAGAACGTTTTCTTACCTACGTTAAAGCCACAACGTGATTTGTCAACTTCTATTTACCCTTCATAAGGACCCTGTTCATCGATTCCGCTCCAACTAAAGTAGGAGAGACAGACACCCGCCAGCCACCTTATGCAACTAGTGCATGTTAGTCGGTGGAACCGGTCTCACGTAAGCGTACGTGTAAGGTTGGTCCGGGCCGCTTCATCCCACAATACCGCTGAAGCAAGAAAGGACTAGTAACGGCAAGAAAGTTGACAAATCTACGCCCACAACAAATTGTGTTCTACTCGCGCAAGAAGAACTACGCATAGACCTAGCTCTGATACCACTGTTGGGGAACGTTGCAGAAAACAAAAAATTTCCTACTCGTTTCACCAAGATCATCTAGGAGTTCATCTAGCAACGAGTGATTAGATGCATCTACATACCTTTGTAGATCGCGAGCGGAAGCGTTCAAAAGAACGGTGATGATGTAGTCGTACTCGACGTGATCCAAATCACCGATGACCAGCGCCGAACGGACGGCACCTCCGCGTTCAACACACGTACGGAACAGCCACGTCTCCTCTTCTTGATCCAGCAAGCAAGGGAGGAGAGGTTGAGGGAGATGGCACCAGCAGCAGCACGACGGCGTGGTGTTGATGGAGCTGCAGTACTCCGGCAGAGCTTCGCTAAGCACTATGGAGGTGGAGGAGGTGTTGAGGAGGGAGAAGGAGGCAACCAAAGGCCAGGGCGTTCAGGTATGAAGTCCCTCCTCTCCCCCACTATATATAGGGGTGCCAAGGGGGGGTGGCCGGCCCTAGGAGATCCAATCTCCTAGGGGGTGCGGCGGCCTAGGGGGGTTTCCCTCCCCCCCAAGGCACCTAGGAGGTGCCTTACCCTCCTAGGACAGCCCATGTGGCCCCCCGGGGCAGGTGGACCCACCCGGTGGACCCCCGGGACCCTTCCGGTGGTCCCGGTACAATACCGATAACCCCGAAACTTGTCCCGATGTCCGAAACAGGACTTCCCATATATAAATCTTTACCTCCGGACCATTCCGGAACTCCTCGTGACGTCCGGGATCTCATCCGGGACTCCGAACAACATTCGGGTTACTGCATATACATATCCCTACAACCCTAGCGTAACCGAACCTTAAGTGTGTAGACCCTACGGGTTCGGGAGACAAGCAGACATGACCGAGACGACTCTCTGGTCAATAACCAACAGCGGGATCTGGATACCCATGTTGTCTCCGACATGCTCCACAATGATCTCATCGGATGAACCACGATGTCGAGGATTCAATCAACCCCGTACGCTATTCCCTTTGTCTATCGATATGTTACTTGCCCGAGATTCGATCGTCGGTATCCCAATACCTCGTTCAATCTCGTTACCGGAAAGTCACTTTACTCGTACCGTAATGCATGATCCCGTGACCAGACACTTGGTCACTCTGAGCTCATTATGATGATGCATTACCGAGTGGGCCCAGTGATACCTCTCCGTCATACGGAGTGACAAATCCCAGTCTTGATCCATGTCACCCAACAGACACTTTCGGAGATACCCGTAGTCTACCTTTATAGTCACCCAGTTACGTTGTGACGTTTGGCATACCCAAAGCACTCCTACGGTATCCGGGAGTTACACGATCTCATGGTCTAAGGAAAAGATACTTGACATTAGAAAACTCTAGCAAACGAACTATACGATCTTGTGCTATGTTTAGGATTGGGTCTCGTCCATCACATCATTCTCCCAATGATGTGATCTCGTTATCAATGACATCCAGTGTCCATAGTCAGGAAACCATGACTATCTGTTGATCAACGAACTAGTCAACTAGAGGCTCACTAGGGACATGTTGGTGTCTGTTATTCACACATGCATTACGATTTCCGGATAACACAATTATAGCATGAATAAAGACAATTATCATGAACAAGGAAATATAATAATAATGCTTTTATTATTGCCTCTAGGGCATATTTCCAACACCTAGGTCATACCAGAACTAGGGATGTGACATTATCATCGCACATGCCGAATTTATCGTCGCATCACAGAATAGCAGAAAAATTAGCAGACGACCATCAAGTTTAAGTGTTACAACTCAAAGAACCAAGTGTATAAAAAAAGAGAGTTGTAAACACTAGGCAAAAGTATAGCAACCACCCTTATGGACCCGCTTGAAGACTATCAACATATGCTTCTCCCCCTTTTATTAGTAAGGACCAAAAAGGTTTGAAGACATAGTCGCTACTCGTTCCCATGAGGAGTAGGTGAAGCAGCAGGGTCGTTGGCGAATTGAAAGTTGCGCTTGAACAGATGGTCTTCACGGCACCACAACAGAGAAGAAGGGTCAGCGCTCTATGGCTGCAGTCCGCGAACCATGCACGAATAGAATTCTCGTTGAATGGCTTCAGAGCGGGACTGGGGTTGACGATTTTTGTATACAATATCTCCCCAGGGCTGCTTGATGGCATTCTTCTCAGCATACTCAACTGTGACGAACCGGTACTTGAACCATTCCTCTGCCCAATATCTTCAAATCCATTAGATTCGATTCTTGCGTCCTCCATAGGTTTCCTCTAGGTCTGTTTTGTATAGCTCGTGCAAATCTGGAGGCAGATCCTTGGAGGTGTTCCCACGGTGTTGTCTGCCACCCTTTCTTGCTGACTTCTCAGCGGCCATGAAGCTTAACCTGAAAGTCTTCAATACTTGCAAAGGCTTCCGACGGCTGGTCAGACAAGAACTGGCTTCAAGAGAATTGATGTGACTCTATAGGAATTCTGCAAACGAATGCAGACTACGAGAACCAAGGATTCTCCCACGGACATGTTCTGATTCGCTTCATACTATCTTCCATCCTGATCCTTACTACCTAGTTGCTAATAGTCTTCGTGCTCCATAGTCTTCACTCAATGTCTTCTTGTGTCATAGTATTCAACGTGAATAGCTTCACAGACCACCATTGTCTTCAATGTCTTCACACATTTTTAGGGGTCATCTCCGGTAGGTAAACCGAATCAATGAGGGACTACCACCTGTGTTATCCTGTAGTTCTCACAAACACATTAGTCCCTCAACCAAGTTTGTCGTCAATACTCCAAAACCAACTAGGGGTGGCACTAGATGCACTTACACCTACGGACTAAACCCTCCGGTTTATATAGACTCCGGAGGGGGCTAGGGTTACACAGAGTCGGTTTACAGAGAAAGGAATCTTCATATCCGAATCGCCAAGCTTGCCTTCCACGCAAAGGAGAGTCCCATCCGGACACGGGACGAAGTCTTCTATATTGCATCTTCATAGCCCAACAGTCGAGCATACGCATATAGTCCGGCTGTCCGAGGACCCCTTAATCCAGGACTCCCTCACCCACCTTTTCCAACGCCCCAATGGACTTGGAGGGCAAGAAACCAGCCCCCTCCACCCCTATATATAGTGGGGAGGCGCATGGGAGCTTAAACACCTTGCCCCTGGCGCAGCCCTCCCCCTCTCCACCTCCACCTCCTCCTCAGTAGTGCTTGGCGAAGCCCTACCAGAGAACTGCAAGCTCCACCACCACGCCGTCGTGCTGCTGGAGCTCTCCCTCAACTTCTCCTCTCCCCTTGCTATATAAAGAAGGAGGAGACGTCCCCGGGCTGTACGTGTGTTGAACGCAGAGGCGCCGTCCGTTCGGTGTTAGATCAGATCTTCCGCGATTTGAATCGCCGCGAGTACGACTCCCTCATCCACGTTCTAGTGACGCTTCCCCTTAGCGACCCTCAAAGGTATGAAGTTGCTCATCCTCTCCCTCTCTTGTTGCTAGAATCTCCATAGATTGATCTTGGTGATGCATAGAAAATTTTGAATTATTGCTACGTTCCACAACAGTGGCATCAGAGCTAGGTCTATGTGTACATTCTATGCACGAGTAGAACACAAGTAGTTGTGGGCATTGGTTTGTTCAATTTGCTTACAGTTACTAGTCCTATCTTAATTCGATGGCATTGTGGGATGAAGCGGCCCAGACCGACCTTACACGTACGCTTATGTGAGACAGGTTCCACCGACTGACATGCACTAGTTGCATAAGGTGGCTAGCGGGTGTCTGCCTCTCCAACTTTAGTCGGATCGGATTCGATGAAGAGGGTCCTTATGAAGGGTAAATAGCAATTGGCATATCATCGTTGTGGCTTTTGCGTAGGTAAGAAATGTTCTTGCTAGAAACCCATAGCAGCCATGTAAAACATGCAACAACAATTAGAGGACGTCTAACTTGTTTTTGCAGAGTATGCTATGTGATGTGATATGGCAAAAAGGATGTGATGAATCATATATGTGATGTATGAGATTGATCATGTTCTTGTAATAGGAATCACGACTTGCATGTCGATGAGTATGACAACCGGCAGGAGCCATAGGAGTTGTCTTAATTTATTGTATGACCTGCGTGCCAATGATAACGCCATGTAATAACTTTACTTTATTGCTAACCGTTAGCCATAGTAGTAGAAGTAATAGTTGGCGAGACAACTTCATGAAGACACGATGATGGGTATCATGATGATGGAGATCATGGTGTCATGCCAGTGATGAAGGTGATCATGCCGCGCCTCAAAGATGAAGATCAAAAGCGCAAAATGGTATTGGCCATATCATGTCACTTTATGATTTGCATGTGATGATTGTCATGTTTACATCTTATTTGCTTAGAACGACGGTAGCATAAATAAGATGATCCCTCACTAAAATTTCAAGAAAGTGGTCCCCCTAACTATGCACCATTGCGAAAGTTCGTTGTTTCGAAGCACCACGTGATGATCAGGTGTGATAGATTCTAACGTTCACATACAACGGGTGTAAGCCAGATTTACACACGCGAAACACTTAGATTAAGTTGACGAGCCTAGCATGTACAGACATGGCCTTGGAACACAAGAGAGCTAAAGGTCGAACATGGGTCGTATAGTTGATATGATCAACATGAAGATGTTCACCGATGATGACTAGTCCGTCTCAAGTGATGATCGGACACGGCCTAGTTGACTCGGATCAAGTATCACTTAGATGACTGATACATCTCCGTCATATCTATAATTTTTGATTGTTACATGCCAATATTCCACAACTTTCATATACTTTTGGCAACTTTTTATACTATTTTTGGGACTAACATATTGATCCAGTGCCTAGTGCCAGTTCCTATTTGTTGCATGTTTTATGTTTCATAGAAAACCAATATCAAAGAGAGTCCAAACGGGATAAAAACGAACAGAGAATTATTTTGAAATATTTGGGATTTTCTGGAGGAAGAATCAACGCGAAAAGGTGTCCGAGGTGGCCACGAGATAGGGGGGTGCGCCCCAGGGAGGCAGGCGCGCCCTGGGCTCTCATGGGCCACCCGTGAGGAGGTTGATACCCTTCTTTTGCCGAAACAAAGCTAATTTTATGAGAAAAATCTGGGCGAAAGATTCACCCCAATCGGAGTTACGGATCTCCGGATATTTAAGAAACGGTGAAGGGGTAGAATCTGAGAACGCAGAAACAGAGAGATAGATCCAATCTCGGAAGGGCTCTCGCCCCTCCCAAGCCATGGGAGCCAAGGACCAGAGGTGAAGCCCTTCTCCCATCTAGGGAGGAGGTCAAGGAAGAATAATAAGAAGGGGGCCTCTCTCCCCCTTGCTTCCAGTGGCGCCGAAGCGCTGCCGGGGGCCATCATCATCACGCGATCTTCACCAACACTGTCGTCATCTTCACCAACATCTCCATCACCTTCCCCCTTCTATATCCAGCGGTCCACTCTCCCGCAACCCGTTGTACCCTCTACTTGAACATGGTGATTTATGCTTCATATTATTATCCAATGATGTGTTGCCATCCTATGATGTGTGAGTAGATTTCCGTTGTCCTATTGGTGATTGATGAATTGCTATGATTGGTTTGAGTTGCATGTTTTATTATTGGTGTTGTCCTATGGTGCCCTCCGTGTCGCGCAAGCGTGAGGGATTCCCGTTATAGGGTGTTGCAATGCGTTCATGATTCGCTTATAGTGGGTTGCGTGAGTGACTGAAACACAAACCCGAGTAAGTAGGTTGTTGCGCATGGGATAAAAGAGGACTTGATGCTTTAATGCTATGGTTGGGCTTTACCTTAATGAATCTTTAGTAGTTGCGGACGCTTGCTAGAGTTCCAATCATAAGTGCATATGATCCAAGAAGAGAAAGTATGTTAGCTTATGCCTCTCCCTCAAATAGAATTGCAATAGTGATTACCGGTCTAGTAACATAGTCAATTTCTTACGGACAATTCCACAACTCCTACCACCACTTTTCCACACTCGCTATATTTACTTTCTTGCATCTTTATTTAAACAGCCCTTAGTTTATGTTTACGTTCTCTTTATTATCTTGCAAACCTTTCCTATCACTCCTACAAAGTACTTCTAATTTCATACTTGTTCTAGGTAAAGCGAACGTCAAGCGTGCGTAGAGTTGTATCGGTGGTCGATAGAACTTGAGGGAATATTTATTCTACCTTTAGCTCCTCGTTGGGTTCGACACTCTTACTTATCAAAAACTGTTGCGATCCCCTACACCTGTGGGTTATCAATGACTAGAGGGATGTCTACCTAAGTGGGAGTTCATTAATTAATCAGATGAACTTAATTATCATGACCATAGTCAAAAGGTCTTTGCAAATTATGTCGTAGCTCACGTTTTGGTTCTACTGTTTTAGATATGTTCCTAGAGAAAATTTAGTTGAGAGTTGACAATAGCAATTATGCGGACTGGGTCCGTAAACTAAGGATTGTCCTCATTGCTGCGCAGAAGGATTATGTCCTTAATGCACCGCTCGGTGTGCTGAACCTCGAGCATCGTTTGTGGATGTTGCAAACATCTAACATACATGTTTTGATGACTACGTGATAGTTCAGTGCATAATGCTAAACGGTTTAGAATTGAGGCGCCAAAGACGTTTTTTAAAATATCGCAGAACATATGAGATGTTCCAAGGACTGAAATTGGGATTTCAGGCTAGTGCCCACGTCAAGAGGTATGAGACCTCTGACGAATTTCTTAGCCTACAAACTAAGGGAGAAAAGCTCAAATTGTTGAGCATGTGCTCAGATTGTCTGAGTACTACAATCGCTTGAATCGAGTGGGAGTTGATCTTCCAGATGAGATAGTGATGGTTCTCCAAAGTCACTGCCACCAAGCTACTAGAGCTTCGTGATGAACTATGACATATCAGGGATAGATATGATGATCCTTGAGCTATTCGCGACGTTTGACACCGCAAAAGTAGAAATCAAGTAGGAGCATCAATTGTTGATGATTAGTAAAACCACTAGTTTCAGGAAGGGCAAGGGCAAGAAGGGATACTTCATGAAACGGCAAATCGGTTGCTGCTCTAGTGAAGAAACCCAAGGTAGAACCCAAACCCGAGACTAAGTGCTTCTGTAATGAGGGGAACGGTCACTGAAGCAGAACTACCCTAGATACTTGGTAGATGAGAAGGCTGGTAAGGTCGACAGAAGTATATTGGATATACATTATATTAATGTGTACTTTACTAGTACTCCTAGTATCACCAGTGTATTAGATACCGGTTTGGTTGCTAAGTGTTGGTAACTCGAAATAAAAGCTACGGAATAAACAGAGACTAGATAAAGGTGAGATGACGATGTGTGTTGGAAGTGTTTCCAAGGTTGATGTTATCAAATATCGCATGCTCCCTCTACCATCGGGATTGGTGTTAAACCTAAATAATTGTTATTTGGTGTTTGCGTTGAGCATAGACATTTTTGGATTATGTTTATCGCAATACAGTTATTCATTTAAGGAGAATAATGGTTACTCTGTTTATTTGAATAATACCTTCAATGGTCTTGCACCTAAAATGAATGGTTTATTGAATCTCGATCGTAGTGATACACATGTTCATGCCAAAAGATAGTAATGATAGTATCACCTACTTGTGGCACTGCCATTTGAGTCATATTGGTATAAAACGCATGAAGAAGCTCTATGTTGATGGATCTTTAGACTCACTCATTTCCTTTTGAAAGTTTGAGACATGCGAACCATGTCTATTGGTATATACGCATGAAGAAACTCCATGCAGATGGATCGTTTGGACTCACTTGATTTTGAATCACTTCAGATATGCAAATCATAACACATGGACAAGATGACTGAAAGGCCTGATTTTCGGTGAGATGGAACAAGAAAGCAACTCGTTGGATGTAATACATTTTTGATGTGTGCAGTGAGTGCTGAGGCACGCAGTGGATATCGTTATGCTCTTACTTCATAGATGATTTGAGTAGATGCTGAGTATATTTACTTGATGAAACACAAGTCTGAATTATTGAAAGATTCAAGTAATTTCAGACTGAAGTTGAAGATCTTCATGACAAGACGATAAAATGTCTATGATATGATCATAGAGATGAATATTTGAGTTGAGATTTTGTTAAACAATTAAGACATTGTGGAAATTGTTTCACAACTAATACCGCCTGGAACACCATAGTGTGATGGTGTGTCCGAACATCATAAATGCACCCTATTGGATATGGTGCATACCATGATGTCTCTTATCAAATTACTACTATCGTTTATGGGTTAGGCATTAGAGACAACTGCATTCATTTTAAATAGGGCACCACGTAATTCCATTGAGATGACAACGTATGAACTATGGTTTAGAGAAACCTAAGCTGTCTTTTCTTAAAGTTTGGGACTGCGACGCTTATGCCTGATAAGCTCGAATCCAAAGCGGACAAATGCATCTTCATAGGACACCCAAAATAGTTGGGTATACCTCCTAATTCAGATCCAGAAGCAAAAGTGATTTTTTCTAGAAACGGGTCCTTTATCGAGGAAAAGTTTCTCTCAAAAGAATTGAGTGGGTGGATGGTGGAGACTTGATGAGGTTATTGAACCGTCACTTCAACTAGTGTGTAGCAGGGCACATCAAGTTGTTCCTGTGGCGCCTACACCAATTGAAGTGCAAGCTAATGATAGTGATCATGAAACTTTGGATCAAGTCACTACCAATCCTCGTAAGTCGACAAGGATGCATACTACTTTAGAGTGGTACGTAAACCTGTCTTGGAGGTCATGTTGTTAGACAAAAATGAACCTACAAGCTGTGGAGAAGTGATGGTGGGCCAGGATTCCGATGAATGGCTCGAGGCCATAAAATCTGAGGGAGGATCCATTTATGAAAACAAAGTATAGACTTTGGAAGAACTACTTGATGGTCATAAGGCTGTTGGGTGCAGATGGATTTTAAAAGGAAGGCGGACAATGATGGTAAATGTCACCATTAAGAAAGCTCGACTTGTCGCTAAGATTTTCCGACAAGTTCAAGGAGTTGACTACGATGAGACTATCTCAATCGTGGCGATGCTAAGAGTCTGTTGGACTTATATTAGCAGTTATTGCATTATTTATGAAATCTTGAAGATAGGATGTCAAAAACATTGTTTCCACGACAATTTTCTTGAGGAAAGGTTGTATGTGATACGACTAGAAGGTTTTGTCAATCCTAAAAGATGCTAACAAGTATGCAAAGGTCCAGCAATCCTTCCAAGGACTGTAGTAAGCATCTCGGAGTTGGAATATACGCTTTGATGAGATGATCAAAGATTTTGGGTTTATACAAAGTTTATGAGAAACTTGTATTTCCAAAGAAGTGATTGGGAGCACTATAGAATTTCTGATGAGTATATGTTGTTGACATATTGTTGATCAGAAATTATGTAGAATTTCTGGAAAGCATATAGGGTTATTTGAAAAGTGTTTTTCAATGGAAAACCTGGATTAAGCTACTCGAACATTGAGCATCTAGAGCTATAAGGATAGATCAAAAAATGCTTAATAGTACTTTCAAATGAATACATACCATGACAAGATTTTTGAAGGAGTTCAAAATAGATCGGCAAAGAAGGAGTTCTTAGCTGTGTTATAAGGTATGAGTATTGAGTAAGACTCAAGACCTGACCACGGCAGAAGAGAGAGAAAGGATGAAGGTCGTCCCCTATGCTTTAGATGTAGGCTCTACAGCATGCTATTCTATGTACCGCACCTGAAGTGTGCCTTGCCATGAGTCAGTAAAAGGGTACAAGAGTGATCCATGAATGGATCACAGGACAACGGTCAAAGTTATCCTTAGTAACTAGTGGGCTAAGGAATTTTCTTGATTATCGAGGTGGTAAAAGAGTTCGTCGTAAAGGGTTACGTCGATGCAAACTTTGACACTAATCTGGATGACTCTGAGTAGTAAACCAGATTCATATAGTAGAGGAGTTATGTGGAATAGCTTCAAATAGCACGTGGTAGTTGCATCTACAAGATGACATAGAGATTTGTAAAGCACACTTGATTTGAAAGGTTCAGACCCGTTGACTGATAACCTCTCTCACAAGCGAGATACGATCAAACCCCATGGGTGTTGGATTCATTACAATCACATAGTGATGTGAACTAGATTATTGGCTCTAGTGCAAGTGGGAGACTGTTAGAAATATGCCCTAGAGGCAATAATAAAATGGTTATTATTGCATTTCCTTGTTCATGATAATTGTCTATTGTTCATGCTATAATTGTATTAACTTGAAACCATAATACATGTGTGAATACATAGACCACAACATGTCCCTAGTGAGCCTCTAGTTGACTTGCTCGTTGATCAATAGATGGTTATGGTTTCCTAACCATGGACATTAGATGTCATTGATAACATGATCACATCATTAGGAGAATGATGTGATGGGCAAGACCCAATCCTAAGCATAGCACAAGATCGTGTAGTTCGTTTGCTAAAAGCTTTTCTAATGTCAAGTATCATTTCCTAACCATGAGATTGTGCAACTCCCGGATACCGTAGGAATGCTTTGGGTGTACCAAACATCATAACGTAACTGGGTGGCTATAAAGGTACACTACAGGTATCTCCGAAAGTGTCTGTTGGATTGGCACGAATCGAGACTGGGATTTTTCACCCCGTATGACGGAGATGTATCTCTGGGCCCACTCGGTAATGCATCATCATAATGAGCTCAATGTGACTAAGTAGTTAGTCGCGAGATCATGCATTACGGAACGAGTAAAGTGACTTGCCGGTAACGAGATTGAAAGAGGTATTGGGATACCAATGATCGAATCTCGGGCAAGTAACATACCGATTGACAAAGGGATTTGTATACGGGATTGATTGAATCCCCGACATCATGGTTCATCCGATGAGATCACCGTGGAACATGTGGGAGCCAACATGGGTATCCAGATCCCGTTGTTGGATATTGGACAGAGAGCTGTCTCAGTCTTGTCTGCATGATTCTCTAACCCATAGGGTCTACACACTTAAGGTTCGGTGACGCTAGAGTTGTTATGGAAATTAGTGTGCAGTTACCGAATGTTGTTCGGATTCCCGGATGAGATCCCGGGCGTCAGTAGGAGTTCCGGAATGGTCTGGAGGTAAAGATTTATACATGGGAAGTCCTATTTTGGCCACCAGAAAATGTTTGAGATTTTTCGGTATTGTATCAGGAAGGTTCTAGAAGGTTCCGGAGTGGGGCCCACCTGCATGGGGGGACCCACATGAACGTGGCTGGTGGGGGAAAGGCCCCACACCCCTGGTCAAGGCGCAACAAGATTCCCCCTTAGAAGGAATAATATCATATCCCGAAGGGATAAGATCAAGATCCCAAAAAAGGGGGGATAACAATCGGTGGGAAAGGGAAATGATGGGTTTTCTTTCCTCCCACCTTTGCCAACGCCCCAATGGACTTGGAGGGCAAGAAAACAGCACCCTCCACCCCTATATATAGTGGGGAGGCGCATGGGAGCTTAAACACCTTGCCCGCGGCGTAGCCCTCCTCCTCTCCAACTCCACCTCCTCCTCAGTAATGCTTGGCGAAGCCCTGTCGGAGAACTGCAAGCTCCACCACCACGCCGTCGTGCTGCCTGAGCTCTCCCTAAACGTCTCCTCTCCCCTTGCTGGATCAAGAAGGAGGAGATGTCCCCGGGCTGTACGTGTGTTGAACGCGGAGGCGCCGTCCGTTCGGCGTTAGATCGGATCTTCCACGATTTAAATCGCCGCGAGTACGACTGATTCATCAGCGTTCTAGTGACGCTTCCGCTTAGCGATCTTCAAAGGTATGAAGATGCTCATCCTCTCCCTATCTTGTTGCTAGAATCTTCATAGATTGATTTTGGTGATGCATAGAAAATTTTGAATTATTGCTACGTTCCTCAACAGTTTCATCATCTCTATCTAAACCATGATGTAGAACAAAAGAGCGATCAGCATGAGCAAGGGCGCGACTATGTCGTACCAGCGGTCGCGCCCCTGCTCATGCTGGAGTGTCCACCTAGAGTAACTACTTTCCGCTTCGGCTCTGGTGTCGAACCCTATGTGGCTAGCACCCGGGTACCTGTGCACTTGGGCCTGAGCGGCTGGCCAGTGGTCGTAAACTCCTGGAACCCTCCCAACGTAGACGTCGTAGTAGTCCTTAGCCATCTCTGATCTATGTACCTGCATCATGAGTTGATGAATTGAACGATAATATGCAACATAATGTACTTAAGAAAACAAAGAGGCATGATTTGCAAAATAAAAGCAACCAATAGTAAACATAAATGATGAAGTTCCTCATACCCAAACTAATTAACTGGAGCGATCTACACTAGTTCAGGACCATGGTTTAGTTACATCACATAGTTTTGCCGTGCATAAATTCAAAGTTTTGCCATAGAAAGACAGTAGTGACACATTGTCATAGACAATCAGTACTCCATGTCGGCGGTCCAATCTTCATAGTCAAGAGGAAGCACCCGAGCTTCCTGAAAGGCTTCAGGTCCAGACGCTGAGCGACTAGCAGTGCTCGGACATCAACCCGCAGGATTGGCCCATGGTAGAACATCCCTGTTGGTTCAAGGACCTGTTTCATGATCACTTCGGCAAGTTCACAATGTACATGATAAAACTTAGCTCAGGTTCGATGATCCGGTCTCTTTCCTATGCTTGTGGCCCCGCTGACAATCTCATCATCTTCGGTAGTAGCTGACATGCGAAGGTGTTGATTATCCCTTCTGTACTCGATCAGGTGATGCATGAGCTAGAATCCATCAGCCCTACTGGTGTGCGGTTGCTGGATGCAGCAGAAGTCAGTCTTATGGAGGAAAGCCAACCCATTATTCCTGTGCCTTTTCACCTTGATATATCCACCAGACAGGTTGAAGTTTAACAGGGCACTGTCGGGAACACTCTTTATGTGCGTGTAATCTTTTTTCTTGAGGTTCTTTGATGAGTCCAAGTACATAGCATGGGAGTATTCCGGGTACAGAACAATGAGGACAGCGCCGCCCCGCTGCGCAATTTAAGTAAACATCAAATTTGCCTCCATGCTTGCAAAAGAATGATTAACACATACGAAAGGATATGCGCGGATGACTTACTAGGGATGATAGGCAGGAGAACCGCTTCCTTGTCCTTATTAGCGATCATGAATTCGCCGAGGTGCTTGCTCGCATAGTCACGGTGCTCTTTGCAAACTGCCAAGAAGCTCTCGTGGATATAGTACGGGTCCGCGACGCAGATATATTTTATGTTCCCAATTTTGATGAAGTAGTTGAAATACAGCACATACATGCGGATGAACTGGAAATCCAGCTTGGTCATGTGGAACATGTCGTAGATGTAGTCAAATCGCAGGATGAACTGATTCACGGGCTAGGTCTCGATGTACAACTTCCCACCCGACACCTGAGCCGTGTAAACCAGTATCCTGGTTCTTTCGTGATCAGAAGGCTTTTCTCTCTGGCCAGCACATCTTCATGGAGTCTCTTTAGATCATTATTTAGTATGTGCTCTAGCGCTTTGGCAGGTAGGATCAGCTCGCCAGCGACATGGAAGCGCATCTTACCTAGGTATTCTGTCTACCACCCGGGGCTTCAGAGGCGGCTGGCTGCTTGAAGCACCTCCGACACCTTTAGGGCCTTTCTTGTTCGATCTCCTCCTTTGCTTCTTGGTGGGTGGCGGTAGCGAGCCCACCATACCTTCCCTCACAACCAACCCTAGTGTCATCGGGCTAATCAGTGGACGGCTCTCGGGGGGTTGCTGGGTACAGGAGGCATTTGGAGGCGTCTCCTGCGAGGATCGCTTGAAGAGAGACTTTTGCATTCCGCCTTAGGACGTTCCGGCTCCAGCAAATCAGGCAGCATCAAGTCATCATCTCCACACTCATACCCTGAGTCTTCTTCGTCCTGAGCCATCAATCCTCCATCATCATAGGTGGTATTGAAATACTTGTCTGGGTCATCATCATCATCCTCCATGTCATCATCAACATTTGCTTCTTCGACAGCGGGGGTGACATGATCTAGAACTAATGAAGGCTCTCCCTCGCGTCGTACGCTACCACCCACCACGACAGGTGCAGGTAATTTGGTAGGTGGGGTGGTGTTCATACCTTCTCGAGAAGGTGGCATTGGCATGATACTGGGCGCCTCGAGACGAAGAAGAGACTTCGGCCAAGGCAAGAACCAGCTCTTGCATGCGCCAATCATCTTAGGGGTCTCATCATCTTCGATTGGTACTGGAGGAGGTAAATCCTTGAAGCCCGCTAAGACACGGGCCACGTTAACCTTGAAGACGCCATCGGGCATCTCTTGGTTGTGGAACATGTGGTCCTTCGGCTTCATGATCGTTGCCTTTCCCACAGCCACCTTCTGGCGCTTGATGTCGTAGAGTAGGGTGCACAGGGTGTCATCGGCCTATGAAGGAGACATGTCTGCGACGTCAAACATCTGAAAGGCAACTTAAATGAAAGACTATAGACATGCTGGTGAAAAAGGGTATGACGCATAATTACCGAGAGGGCGTCGAGTTCAGCCAGCGACGAAGGCCTGCCAAGCATGCCAGAGACGGAGGTTGGGCTGCTATGAACAGGAACAGGACCTTTTGCGGTTGCTTGGGCATGTGTTGGTGTCGTGGTGTTCGCCGAATTGCTCCGACAAAGCTGGGAAGGGGAAAGTCCTTCGGCCGTGCATTTGGATTTCTCTTTGACCAATCGAAAATTGCTGGAATCAAGTTGGCCACCGCATCAGTGACCAGCCCACTAACTACCCCGAGCAACTCTTCTTTGGTATCAGCTTTGGTCTTATTGACCGTAGTCGCGACCTTCTCATCAATGCTCTGCTGAGTGACAACCAACGGTCTCTTCCTTCTTTCCTCTGGCTCCTCGTGGTAGCACGTCTTCCACGAGCCGCCATCTCCGACGCCGTGCACACATACATAGGACGGCGGCTTGTCCATCGGAACTTTTTCAGTAAGTTCAGGTCCCGATTGAATGGGATGTCCCACTTGGGCCTCACTGACGACTGTGACGACTCGCCGCCTTCGACTGCCTTTTGGTACTACTCTTTATGCAAAAGGAACGTGGATGGTTTACTAAGTGACAAAACTTACAGTCGAATTGATTGGAAGCTAATATGATAATGTGGTACTATAACAATTACCAGAAGTCTCATGAACTCCCTCGTGTTCGGGTCCGTGTAAAAGATCTTTCTGACTTTGTCCTACTTAAATCGGGCCCTGATCCAGTCATGCTCCAGTGGGTCGGTGAATTCCGCCAAGGGGTCTGGGATTCCGAGACTTTCACGTTCGGCGTCCTCCTTGGCCCATATGTGCCTCTTTCCCCCATAACCACGGCTTTCGAGGCAGTGGGGAGGCTTGTTCCTACCCTGGAGCGCCTTCATTTTCTCCGACCTTGCCTTGACTTCTTCTTTGCTGCAATTCTCCTTGAATTTTGCAAAGTCCTCACTGAGGGAGTCCTTGATTAAGGGGTCCTCAGACGGCCGGACTATGTAGCATGGGCCGGACTGATGGGCTGTGAAGATACAAGACCGAAGACTCTCTCCCGTGTCCGGATGGGACTCTCCTTGGCGTGAAAGGCAAGCTTTGCGACTGGATATGAAGATTCATTTCTCTGTAACCAACTTTTTACAACCCTAGTCCCCTCCGGTATCTATATAAATTGGAGGGCGTAGTCTGTAGAGGCAATCATAATCATATAGGCTAGACTTCTAGGGTTTTAGCCATTACAATCTCGTGGTAGATGAACTCTTGTAGTACTCATATTCATCAAGATCAATCAAGAAGGAAGTAGGGTATTACCTCCATAGAGAGGGCCCGAACCTGGGTAAACATCGTGTCCCCGGCCTCCTGTTACCATCAACCTTAGACACACAGTTCGGGACCCCCTACCCGAGACCGCCGGTTTTGACACCGACATTGGTGCTTTCATTGAGAGTTCCGCTGCGTCATCACCAAAAGGTTTGATGGCTCGGTCAATCATCTACAAAATATAGTCCAGTGGAAGGTTTTCCTCCCCAGATAGATCTTTGTATTCAGCGGCTTCGCATTGCGGTCCAACTCGCTTGGCCATCTATAGCAGATCGATAGCTACACCCCTGGCCATTAGGTCAGGTTTGGAAGCTTGAATTATGTTACCAATATCCGCGGAGACTTGATCTTCGATGGATTCGAGCCCATGACAGCCACTCCCTACCACCACGATGAACATGACCTAAATCTGTCATCGGACCGTGCCCAGGAGATAGCGCCTGTAACTGCTGTAGCCCTGGATCTGGAGCAAATTGCATCGTCCAAGGACGGGAAGCTCAACCCTGCCAAGGAAGCCGCAGATTCAGCAACGTTAGAGCCGCACACATATCTGACCTCGAGTGGGGCCTATGTCACCGGAACCTCAGATTTGTCTCCAGCCATAGGTTCCGAACCACATGCATCCGCGCCCGTCGAACCTGATCGGGCGCCGATTGTTGAATTCAACTCCACAGACATCTCCGGCACTCACCTTTAGGCGATGTGCTAAACTCATTAAAAGCCCTCTCCTTATCAGGGGACTCTCAACTGAACTATATTCGGTTTGGATTGAAGGCTGATGACGGACAATTCCGCTTCCCACCCACCACCCACTTCATAGCCACTGTCGAAGTCTTAATCAACATGCTCGATTACGGCTTCGAAGACATCGACGGTATGGACGACGATGCCGGAGAGGAGCAGGCACAAAAACCACCGCTTATAGGGCGCTGCACAACCACCTCCTCGTATGACATATACATGGTGGACACACACAAAGAGAACAACGGTGACAATGAAAAGGATCCAGTCGAGGATAAGCCTCCTGAGATACAGCCGAAGCGCCGACATCAGTGACGCTGCTCTAAGACACGCCGCGGAAATGACAGCAATACCGGCACAGGAGCAAACAATACTCTCGACAATGCCGAAGACAATGAAGACCCCATTAAGCCAATCTCTGAACAGGACAACGGGAAGATGGGCGAGTTAGCCCTGATGAACAGGCCATGAACGAAGACTCAGAGGATAGTAACTAACTTCCGCTCTCCGAGGACGAGGTGAGCCTCGACAATGAGGATTTTATCATGCCTGAGGAACCTCTCGAGCAGGAGCACTTTAAGCGCCAGCTAATAGCCACTGCAAGGAGCCTGAAAGAGAAGCAGCAGCAGCTTCAAGCTGATCAAGATCTGATCAATGACAGATGGACTAATGTCCTGGCAGCCGAGGAATACGGCCTCGAGCGCCCAACCAAAGGTTACCCAAAACGCAAACTGTTACCCCAATTCGATGATGAGGCACTGGAGCCCTTCCTACCAACGCGTAATGCGGCTGACCAACCACCACATGGCCGGGACAAAGCGGCAACTCAAGTCGAACACCAGCCCGCACTACCTCGCCGTAGAAACAGAGATACAACAGCTCGGGGATACACATATGACCTACGTCATGTCACACCCTAGCTAGTTCATGCATTAAAGTGTTGCATCATGTTTACTCTTTTATCAGAAACTTGAAATGGGGATGACAGAACCCCCAGCCCTCTCTGAAACAACTAGGGTTTACTAAAAATATTTTCAATGAACCTGAAATGCCCTTCTAAAATGTCCATCATTTTTGTTTAGGTTCAGAACCTCTACCAAAAGTGATGCACAGTTTTCTAGGTCATCCTAAGGTCTTTGAATTAAATCATAACTATTTGAGTTTGGGCATTTAAATTATATAAATTATTTTAAATGTTCAAATCTTACCAAACTAAAATGTTCCATGCTGTACATATTCCAGCTAGTGGCCATGAGCAGTTTGGTAAATTTAGGAGTTGTATAAGTATTTTTAATAAGCCCACAAATTTACAGAATATATAAAAAACAGAAATAAGGAGAAAACCTTACCTGGCGCCACCCAAAGGCCCACCTGCCGGCCCAGCCCAGCCACCGCTCCAGCGAGCTGCTTCGCTTGGCCAGGCAGGCAGGCAGGTGCCTGACGGCGGCCGCCGCGTGCGCCACGCAGCTGGCCATCGCCCTGCTTCACCTCCTCGCCTCGCTGCTGGCTTGGATGAACTCCACGTCGAGCCGTGAACCCCCAGGACACCTCCATTCTCCCCCAACTCCTCTCCTTTGCTCTCCCACGCCATGGCCGATGCCATCGCCGCCACCCCCTCGCTGTAGTCGCACTCTCCGTCAACCCCACGCCGCGCCACCGTGTCCAGGAGCTCCACCACCCTCCTTTCCTTCGAGCAAGCCGAGCCCCGAGCGCTCGCGTGCCCCGAAGCCACCGCACGGACCTCGACCGAACCGCCATCGCCGGAGATCCCCTTCGCCATCGCCGCCGCACCAGCTCGTCTCCGACCGCGTCGTCTGCTCCCACGAGATCGCCGTGAGCCTGGCTACTCTCTCCCCCTTCCCTTTCTTGCTCTCGTGCACCACCGCGAGCACACGAAGATCACCCGCACGTGCCGCCGCGGAGCTCGTAGCCGACGTGCCTCCGGCTAACCACCGGCCACCCCACCTTGTCTAACGCACTCATCGTGTTCCCAGGGGCCCAACGCACCTCACCACGGGCCTCGCCGTGCCCCGTGGCGTCGGATCCATCTTCACCCGAACTCCGGCGGCCGCCTAGGTCGTTGCCGGTGCCGATTCCGGCCACCCTGATCCCAACTAACTCCACCAAGAGCTGCGGTTCGTCCCCAGCTCCACGTAGATGCCTTCCGCGACCCATTTGGTGGCCGGAACGGCCAAAACCACTTCCGCCGCCGCGTCGGGCTCGCCGGCGGCTGAACGCCGGCATGTTTGACTTTGACCTTGACCCGGGTGGGCCCAGTTTGACTCCCTTGAGTCTATGACAAGTGCCCCCCCCCCTCTACTAATTAACCCAGATTAGTTTTAACTAAATTAAGTTAGTTTAATTAACTACTGACATGCGGGACCCACTGGTCAGTTTGACCTGGACCGGCCTGTTGACCTGCTGAGGTCAGCATGACATCATGCTGACGCAGTAATCCTTTTTCTGGAATTAAAATAAATCCAGAATGATTTATAAATTCCAGAAAATCCCCCAAACTTCAAAAATTCATAGTAAATCATCTGTATCTCCAAATGCAAAGTTTTATATATGAAAAATGATCAGAAAAATCCAATTATCCATCTGTACTGGTTTCATGCATGTTTAAGCAAGCTAACCTGATGTTTAGGGCAGAACTAGTTAAAGCATTTATAAGGGGCCACATATGAGTTTGAAACTTGAATCTTTGATTCAAAATGGTTCAAACCCATCTGGTTTTAGTTGCATTAGCCCAACACACTCATATTGCCATGTTTCATGCATGCATCATATTGTTGCATATTGTTTGGTAATGTTGTGTATCGGTGCTCTTTGCGGCAGGTTCTTCCTCCGAGGAGTACCACGATTACCCTAACGAAGAACAATATCAGTGCATCGACCCGTCAGGCAAGCAACCAACCATTTGATCATATCGATACAATCCCATGTTCTCGCTCCTGCTCTCTTTTACTGCATTAAGACAACGCGTTTCAAACTGCTGTGTGCTATGGTAGTTGAACCCATTTCCTCTGCATGACCTGTCATTGCCACAGTAACTAGATGAAACCCACTAGCATGTGTAGGAGTTGAGTGAGCCATATGTATGTGTTGTTCCTACCTTGCTATGCCTGCTATGCTTAGAGTCGTGTCAGGTCTGGTTCATCTGGGTGATGGGCTAGAGTGAAATGATCATGCCGGTAATGAGAGTGATGTGTTGAACACGATTTGGTAAAGGTATCGATGAGAGGCCATGTAGGAGTACATGGTGGGTTGTTTCATTGAAGCCGTCCTTAAGCATTGAGATCTGTATGTGTGATTTAAGAATCAGCTACTACCACGCACTGGGCCCGAAACCAATGGACCCTCTCGGCTTCTTAATCACTCTTGTTCTCTGTCCAGGAGTTGCAACTAGTTTCTGGTGTTTGTAGGTTTTGTGTTGGAGGCCGTGGGCAGCGCTGACCCGAGGGGTGGGTTGTGATGCGGTAGATACACCGTGGCACGGTGTACCGGGCGCCCATTTGGTGTCTCGGGAACCCTGTTCACATCGTTTGGGGCTGTGAGCAAAACCTCGGAAGGATCTCCTCACGGATGGAACCCGAATAGGCGATAAACCTGGACTAGGGACTTGAGTGTTTAGGTAGGTCTTGGCCGACACCCACGTTGGGCTTTCGCTTGAAGGTTGCCGAGTACATGTCGTGTAAACGGCGGTAAGTGGTGAGAGCGTGTGTGAAGAAGTACACCCCTGAAGGGTTAACATAATCTATTCGAATAGCCGCGTCCGCGGTAAAGGACTACTTGGTTGCCTATACAGTTCATAGACAAGTGAATGGATACTACTAAAAATCTCAAGATAAGCGTGAGTGCCGAGGAAGGCTCCTCCGTAGGATGACGGAGGTGGATCCTTGGTGGTGTATTGAAGTGGTGAGTAGTGGACTCGTGTGCGCAAAACCATTTCAAGTTGGTGTATCGTAGGATAGCTTAGCCAAGAGTCAAAGCTGGCTTGCTGCAATAACCCCACCAACCCTTCTTGATAATGTGCATGTATGTAGGATCCGATGTAAGTCTTGCTGAATACCTTTGTACTCATGTTGCTTTAATTTACATTTTTCAGAAGACGCTGCAACCCCTTCTGATGGGTTCTTCGTAGACGTTGACATCGATGAGTAGACTGAGGCCCAGGTGGTGATCCTGAGCTTGTGAAGGACCACGTAGTATAGCCAGGCTTTCCCAAGCCTCTTTATTTTACTAGTTGTCTGTACTCAGACAAGTTACTTCCGCTGTTGGCTTGTATGTCTGTATGACTTGAATGCTGGTTCGTGTGACCCGTACTTGTGTGTATGATATGTATGGCTCCCTGAGCCTTAAATAAAGTACTTGTGTTGTAGAGTCATGTTGTGATGCCTTGTTGTATTTGCACATATCGAGCATATTGTGTGTATGACTGAAATGCTTGGTACTTGTGGGATCTGACTATCTAGTTGTTTATTCTTAGTAACCTCTCTTACCGGGAAATGTCTCCTAGTGTCTCCACTGAGCCTTGGTAGCTTGCTACTGCTCCGGAGCACTTAGGCTGGCCGGCATGTGTCCTTCTTCGTTCCTGTGTCTGTCCCTTCGGGGAAATGTCACGCGATGGATACCGGAGTCCTGTTAGCCCGCTACAGCCCGGTTTACCGGAGTCCTGCTAGCCCAGTGCTACAGCCCGGATTCACTTGCTGCTGACCGACACGTTCGATGCTGGGTCATGGATGCCTGTCCCTGTAAGTCTTTGCCACTTTGGGTTTACGACTAGCGATGTCAGCCCAGGCTCCTTACCATATGGATGCTAGCGACACTATCATATACGTGTGCCAAAAGGCGCAAACGGTCCCAGGCAAAGGTAAGACGACACCCGTGGGAATACCGTGCGTGAGGCCGCAAAGTGATATGACGTGTTACATGCTAGATCGATGTGCCATCGAGTCGGGGTCCTGACAGCGTTGGCATCAGAGCAGGACTTCCTGTAGGTTCTCCAAGCCAAACTGGTCGATGTTGAGTCTAGAAATGCTTTAGTTATATGTAGGGGAATTGATTGTGGGATGGAACGTAAGGCTCTTTTTACTCCTTTATCTCATACCATTCTGATCCGAGTCAGTCTATTCTTCCACCGGGGGTTAAGGACTAGGATCTCTCCTCTCTATCAGGTTCACGTGTTACTAATCAATAGTACCTTATAGGTTTAATGGATACAAGCCTAGTTCAGTTCTACCACCCTATTATGTGCTAAGTTGGACCCAGAACCTTGATATGATGTTGTTGAGTGTCTATGCAATTCTTTGTCAAATGCCTCAAAATCCCTTTTAAGCATTTACAGCCGTTATGCTGTCCAATTTCTGCTAGGAATCTTAATGTCTTGTGTTTATCATGTTCCAGATGGCGACCCGTCCTCAGAATCAAGTGGTTCGTTTGACTCGATGTCTAGATGTACCTGGCCATACTGCCATGTTGGTCAGGGTAATGACTGAGGCAGGATACCGTTGGTATGCTGAGTACACGGTCGAAGAGCAATTCCGAGACTTTAATCAAAGTCAATATCTTTGCACTGTCAGGATATTTCCATCTTATCCTGGATCCACCGAGCCCCTTCACTGCTCCTATGGACTCGGGGTTACTATTGAGATGGCTGTGCAGGATGTTGCCTACTCTATGATGACCATCATGCGAGTTAGGACTGGCCTATTTCGGGACTCTGACTTCCGGTATATGCCAGCATCACTTCCAGGAGCACAAGGTTATCTCCAGGCTATCTATGCTGACTCCACTCAGGAGGATTCACGGACCCGCACCACTGCACAGTTGCTTGAAGACAAGGACCGTGAAAATCGGGCCTTGAGACTAGAGCTTTTCAATACCCGTGCTGATCATTGGGCCACTTTGACTCGGTTTGCACCAGCTGTGCAAGCGGGATATATGGATATGCGAGATCTTTATCCCGTGAGGTCTGCTCTGCCAGACGTGATGGATTGGCGTGATGTAGGAGGCATCACCCCACCTCGTGGTCCCCGCAGGCCACCATTTGTTGGTCCAAGACCTCATCCTAGCCCCTATGGTCCACAAGCTCCACGGGACCGACTGTTTCCGGATGATCATGTTGAGCTTCCAGCCTATGGAGGTGACTTCTATGAAGACTACTACGGAGCTGTCTGAGTTAGTTAGTAGTATCACTAGTATCGTACTAGTTGTATCGTCCACCGTCCTACGTGACTCGTGAGATATGACTTAGCTTGTACCGCCCTCCGGAGGTGTAGAAAATAATGTATAGGAGCTTGGGATGCCTTCGATGAGTTGTAATCCTCTTTCACCTTAGTAGTACTCTGTTTGGTTCTGTACTAAACCTTGTATGGTGTGTATGACGATGGAATAAAAGAAGCAGTTTCTGTATCTACCATGTCATACGGATGATCATCTTACATTCCAAGTTATCCAGTACATTCTACATTCTATGTCAAAATCCTATCATCCTGGACTAAACCATTGTTTTGTTTCCTAGGATGGTTAACACCCACACCAACCCTGCTCCCCTAGAGCAAGCGGAAGGCAGCAGAGTTGGGGAAACAAGCCTGCCTCACCCTCCCTCTCTGGCCGAAGTTATGCTGGAAGCCGAGAGAAACAAGCGGGAGTCCAACCGTTTGTTGGAGCGCATCGAGCAAAACATAGCACACCATCAGCGGAATAACTTGGTGTCACTCAGTGATTTCATCAAGTTACATCCACCCACCTTCCACCACTCCGTCGAGCCTCTCGACGCCGATGACTGGCTTCGCAGTATTACTCACAAACTGCGCTCTGCGTTAGTAGCTGAGGCTGACAAGGTCACCTTTGCTGCATATCATCTTGAAGGCCCCGCCAGTCTATGGTGGGAGAACTATGGAGCTATGCGCCCAGCGGGCCATGTCACTACTTGGGCTGAATTCAGCGAGGCTTTCCGTGAACATCACATTCCGGAGGGTCTCATGGACCATAAACGTGAGGAGTTCTGTAGTTTCACTCAAGGCCGACTCTCTGTGGATGCTTACAGCAGGGAGTTCGGTAACCTTGCACGATATGCAACTGAGGAAGTCTCTACTGATGCAAAGAAGCAAGCAAGGTTCCGCAAGGGACTTAGTCCTGAGATTCGCCGCGACCTACGCCTGCATGAGTGCACATCTTTTCAGAAGCTTGTTAACAAAGCCATCAGTGTTGAGTCTGGTCAGACTGATTATGAAGCAACACGCAAGCATGGCCATGACATGGGTTCCTCATCTGGTGCTGGTCCACAGAAGTGCCGCGTGTGGGTGCCTAACACTGCCCTGCCACCCAGGTTCACACCGAGGCCATCCTTTCAGGCGCCTCGCCCCGCTCAACAGTTTACACCAGCCAAGCCCTATGGTGGTCCAACCAACAATGCTCCTCCACGTACCAGCTCTGTGACTTGCTTTAAATGTGGGGAAGCGGGCCACTATCTGCGCGAGTGCCCCCAGACCAACCCCAACCAATCTGCAAAAGCTGTTGGCCATGGCAAGCCGACAGGGAAAGTGTTCTACGCCAAGCCGGCCACCGCTGCACGTGGCCATGTCAACTGTATCTCTGCTGAAGAATCTCAAGAGGATCCCAACGTCGTTTTCGGTACACTCCTTGTAAATTGCCACCCGACATCTGTTCTTTTCGATACAGGAGCATCTCATTCATTTATATCTGAGAGATATGCTCGTTTGCATAACACCACATTCTGTGAGATGCCCACCTCAATGGTAATTCAAACCCCGGGATCCAAATGGCAAACTTCTAGAGTAAGCCATGGGAATGAAATTCAAGTCGACAGACTTGTTTTTCTCGCATCTTTGATAACTCTCAAATCTTCAGATATTAATATCATTTTGGGTATGGACCGGATGTCAGCCCATCATGCCAAGATTGATTGTTTCTCTAGGACTGTTCAACTCACACATCCTTCGGGAAAGATAGTCAATGTCTTGACCCGAATAGCCAAGCGACGGCTATATTCTCTTAACGCCAGTCCGTTGCCAGACCTCGAAGACATTACGGTAGTCCGTGACTTCCCGGATGTCTTCCCAGAAGAATTGCCAGGTGTTCCACCTGACAGAGATGTCGAGTTCGTAATAGATCTCATTCCAGGAACTATCCCGATTGCTAGAAGACCCTATAAGATGGCACCACTAGAACTAGCCGAGCTTAAGAAACAACTCGATGAGTCCTTGAAAAAGGGTTTCATCCGACCTAGTTCATCTCCATGGGCTTGCCCCGTCCTCTTCGTCAAGAAGAAGGATGGTACGGACCGGATCGTTGTAGATTATCGATCAGTCAACCTGGTCACAATCAAGAACAAGTATCCGCTCCCCAGGATCAACGATCTGTATGATCAGCTCGCTGGATCCTCAATCTTCTCCAAAATGGATTTGAGGTTGGGTTACCATCAAATCAAAATCCGCAATGGGGACATTCCTAAAATGGCCTTTGTTACTCGTTATGGCCAATACGAGTACACCGTCATGTCCTTCGGTTTAACCAACGCTCCAGCCACTTTCTCTCGCTTAATGAACTCAATCTTCATGGAGTATTTGGATAAATCCGTCGTGGTTTACCTCGATGATATACTCATCTACTCCAAGAACGAGGAGGAACATGCCAAACATCTTAGGCTAGTGTTGATGAAACTTCGAGAGCATCACCTTTATGCCAAGTTCTCCAAATGCGAATTTTGGTTGCCTGAAGTGACCTATCTAGGGCATGTAATTTCCGGTAAAGGTATTGCTGTTAATCCCGAGGGAATTCAAGCCGTCCTTAATTGGACTCCACCTGAATCGGTCAAGCAAGTTCGGAGTTTCCTTGGCTTAGCAAGCTATTGTCGCCGCTTTGTCGAGAACTTCTCCAAAGTTGCCAAACCTCTAACTGAACTCCTCAAGAAAGATAACAAGTTCGAGTGGACTCCGCAATGTGAGCACAGTTTTCAGGAACTGAAAAGACGCCTGACATCTACTCCCGTATTGGTACCACCCGATTTCTCTAAGGACTTTGTTATCTACTGCGACGCCTCGCGACGAGGACTAGGTTGCATTCTCATGCAAGATCGACACGTAATTGCTTATGCTTCACGGCAATTGCACCCACATGAGGAGAATTATCCTACTCATGATCTAGAGCTTGCAGCTGTAGTCTATGCACTTAAAACCTGGCGACATTACCTCCTCGGTAATCGTTGCGAAATCTTTACCGATCACCAAAGTCTGAAGTACATCTTCACCCAACCGGATTTGAATCTCAGGCAAAGACGTTGGGTCGAGTTGATCACAGATTTCAACTTAGGGATAACTTATACCCCAGGAAAGGCCAACGTCATGGCTGATGCACTAAGTCGTAAATCTTATTGTAACAATCTGATGTTACAACAAAGTCAACCGCTTCTCCATGAGGAATTTCGGAAGCTTAACCTTCACATTGTTCCTCAAGGATTCCTTTCCACCTTGGTGGCGAAACCTACCCTTACGGATCAGATCATCAAAGCGCAGAAGGTAGACCCGGGGATTTCCCGCATCAAAAGAAACATCAAGAAAGGAGTTGCTAATTGTTTCTCCACCAATGATCAAGGAGTCGTATACTTCGGGAACCGTCTAGTGGTTCCCAAAGTGCGAAACCTAAGGCGATTGATCCTTAAGGAGGCTCATGAATCTCCTCTCACCATTCATCCCGGTAGTACTAAGATGTATCAGGACCTACGCCAGAGGTTCTGGTGGACTAGGATGAAGAGAGAAATTGCTCAGTATATTGCTAGTTGCGACGTATGTCGTCGTGTAAAAGCAGAGCATCAACGGCCTGCTGGCACCCTTCAACCCTTAGCTATTCCTGAATGCAAATGGGACAAAATTGGTATGGACTTCATTACTGGTTTTCCCAGGACCAAGAGAGGGAATAACGCTATCTTCGTCGTTGTCGACCGTCTTTCCAAAGTAGCCCATTTCTTACCTGTTCGCGAGAGTATAACCGCTAGTCAATTAGCAGACTTATACATCTCCCGAATAGTGTCTCTCCATGGTGTTCCACTGAAAATTAACTCGGATCAGGGAAGTCTCTTTACCTCCCGATTTTGGGAAAGTTTTCAAAATGCTATGGGAACCCGCCTTTCCTTCAGCACTGCTTTTCACCCTCAATCAAGTGGTCAAGTAGAACGTGTCAATCAGATTATAGAAGACATGCTTCGAGCTTCTGTTATCTCATTTGGAATGGATTGGGAGAAATGCCTTCCATTTGCTGAATTTGCTTATAACAACAGCTATCAATCTAGCTTGGGTAAAGCCCCTTTTGAAGTTCTCTATGGACGAAGGTGTCAAACGCCTCTTAACTGGTCAGAAACCGGGGAAAGACAATTCTTTGGCCCAGACATGATCCAGGAAGCAGAGGAGCAAGTTCGCATTGTTCGTGAAAAGTTGAAAACAGCCCAATCTCGTCAAAAGAGTCAATACGACCGAAAACATAAGGCTATGTCCTTTGAGGTTGACGAGAAGGCTTACCTTCGGGTTACTCCTCTGAAGGGAACCCATCGCTTCGGTATCAAAGGCAAATTGGCTCCTCGCTACATTGGACCCTTTCGCATTCTCGCTAAACGAGGAGAAGTTGCCTACTAATTGGAACTACCTCAGCATCTCTCCAGAGTCCACGACGTCTTCCACGTTTCTCAACTCAGGCGTTGCTTCTCAGATCCTATCCGTGGAGTGGACCACGAAACGCTTGATCCTCACGTATCGAGAGTACCCCGTTCGTATCCTCGATCAAGCCGACCATACCACTCGACGTCGTAATATTAAGTTTCTCAAGGTCCAATGGTCGCACCATTCTAAGAAGGAAGCCACTTGGGAAAGGGAGGATCGTCTTCGACTTGAGTACCCCGCCTTCTTCCGGAGGAACCTAAATCTCGGGACGAGATTCTTTTGAGTGGGGGTGAGTTGTCACACCCTAGCTAGTTCATGCATTAAAGTGTTGCATCAAGTTTACTCTTTTATTAGAAACTTGAAATGGGGATGACAGAACCCCTAGCCCCCTCTGAAACAACTAGGGTTTACTAAAAATATTTTCAATGAACCTGAAATGCCCTTCTAAAATGTCCATCATTTTTGTTTAGGTTCAGAACCTCTACCAAAAGTGATGCACAGTTTTCTAGGTCATCCTAAGGTCTTTGAATTAAATCATAACTATTTGAGTTTGGGCATTTAAATTATATAAATTATTTTAAATGTTCAAATCTTACCAAACTAAAATGTATATATTCCAGCTAGTGGCCATGAGCAGTTTGGTAAATTTAGGAGTTGTATAAGTATTTTTAATAAGCCCACAAACTTTCAGCATATATAAAAAACAGAAATAAGGAGAAAACCTTACCTGGCGCCACCCAAAGGCCCACCTGCCGGCCCAGCCCAGCCACCGCTCCAGCGAGCTGCTTGGCTTGGCCAGGCAGGCAGGCAGGTGCCCGACGGCGGCCGCAGCGTGCGCCACGCAGCTGGCCGTCGCCCTGCTTCACCTCCTCGCCTCGCTGCTGGCTTGGATGAACTCCACGTCGAGCCGTGAACCCCCAGGACACCTGCATTCTCCCGCAACTCCTCTCCTTCGCTCTCCCACACCATGGCCGACGCCATCGCCGCCACCCCCTCGCCGTAGCCGCGCTCTCCGTCAACCCCACGCCGCGCCAACGTGTCCAGGAGCTCCACCACCCTCCTCTCCTTCGAGCAAGCCGAGCCCCGAGCGCTCGCGTGCCCCGAAGCCACCGCACGGACCTCGACCGAACCGCCATCGCCGGAGATCCCCTTCGCCGTCGCCGCCGCACCAGCTCGTCTCCGACCGCATCGTCTGCTCCCACGAGATCGCCGTGAGCCTGGCTACTCTCTCCCCCTTCCCTTTCTTGCTCTCATGCACCACCGCGAGCACACGAAGATCACCCGCACGCGCCGCCGGGGAGCTCGTCGCCGACGTGCCTCCGGCTAACCACCGGCCACCCCACCTTGTCTAACGCACTCACCGCGTTCCCAGGGGCCCAACGCACCTCACCACGGGCCTCGCCGTGCCCCGTGGCATCGGATCCATCTTCACCCGAACTCTGGCGGCCGCCTAGGTCGTCGCCGGCGCCGATTCCGGCCACCCCGACCCCAACTAACTCCACCAAGAGCTGCGGTTCGTCCCCAGCTCCACGTAGATGCCTTCCGCGACCCATTTGGTGGCCGGAACGGCCAAAACCACTTCCGCCGCCGCGTCGGGCTCGTCGGCGGCTGAACGCCGGCGTGTTTGACTTTGACCTTGACCCGGGTGGGCCCAGTTTGACTCCCCTGAGTCTATGACAAGTGCCGCCCCCTCTGCTAATTAACCCAGATTAGTTTTAACTAAATTAAGTTAGTTTAATTAACTACTGACATGCGGGACCCACTGGTCAGTTTGACCTGGACCGGCCTGTTGACCTGCTGAGGTCAGCATGACATCATGCTGACGCAGTAATCCTTTTTCTGGAATTAAAATAAATCCAGAATGATTTATAAATTCCAGAAAATCCCCCAAACTTCAAAAATTAATCCCCCAAACTTCAAAAATTCATAGTAAATCATCTGTAACTCCAAATGCAAAGTTTTATATATGAAAAATGATCAGAAAAATCCAATCTATCCATCTGTACTGGTTTCATGCATGTTTAAGCAAGCTAACCTGATGTTTAGGGCAGAACTAGTTAAAGCAATTATAAGGGGCCACATATGAGTTTGAAACTTGAATATTTGATTCAAAATGGTTCAAACCCATCTGGTTTTAGTTGCATTAGCCCAACACACTCATATTGCCATGTTTCATGCATGCATCATATTGTTGCATATTGTTTGGTAATGTTGTGTATCGGTGCTCTTTGCGGCAGGTTCTGCCTCCGAGGAGTACCACGATTACCCTAACGAAGAACAATATCAGTGCATCGACCCGTCAGGCAAGCAACCAACCATTTGATCATATTGATACAATCCCATGTTCTCGCTCCTGCTCTCTTTTACTGCATTAAGACAACGCGTTTCAAACTGCTGTGTGCTACGGTAGTTGAACCCATTTCCTCTGCATGACCTGTCATTGCCACAGTAACTAGATGAAACCCACTAGCATGTGTAGGAGTTGAGTGAGCCATATGTATGTGTTGTTCCTACCTTGCTATGCCTGCTATGCTTAGAGTCGTCTCAGGTTTGGTTCATTTGGGTGATGGGCTAGAGTGAAATGATCATGCCGGTAATGAGAGTGATGTGTTGAACACGATTTGGTAAAGGTATCGATGAGAGGCCATGTAGGAGTACATGGTGGGTTGTTTCATAGAAGCCGTCCTTAAGCACTGAGATCTGTATGTGTGATTTAAGAATCAGCTACTACCACGCACTGGGCCCAAAACTAATGGACTCTCTCGGCTTCTTAATCACCCTTGTCCTCTGTCTAGGAGTTGCAACTAGTTTCTGGTGTTTGTAGGTTTTGTGTTGGAGGCCGTGGGCAGCGCTGACCCGAGGGGTGGGCTGTGATGCGGTAGATACACCGTGGCACGGTGTACCGGGAGCCCGTTTGGTGTCTCGGGAACCCTGTTCACATCGTTTGGGGCTGTGAGCGAAACCCCGGCCGGATCTCCTCGCAGATGGAACCCGAATATGCGATAAACCTGGACTAGGGACTTGAGTGTTTAGGTAGGTCGTGGCCGACACCCACGTTGGGCTTCCGCTTGAAGGTTGCCGAGTACATGTCGTGCAAACGGCGGTAAGTGGTGAGAGCGTGTGTGAAGAAGTACACCCATGCAGGGTTAACATAATCTATTCGAATAGCCGCGTCCGCGGTAAAGGATTACTTGGTTGCCTATATAGTTCATAGACAAGTGAATGGATACTACTAAAAATCTCAAGATAAGCGTGAGTGCCGAGGAAGGCTCCTCCGTAGGATGACGGAGGTGGATCCTCGGTGGTGTATTGAAGTGGTGAGTAGTGGACTCGTGTGCGCAAAACCATTTCAAGTTGGTGTATCGTAGGATAGCTTCGCCAAGAGTCAAAGCTGGCTTGCTGCAATAACCCCACCAACCCTTCTTGATAATGTGCATGTATGTAGGATCTGATGTAAGTCTTGCTGAGTACCTTTGTACTCATGTTGCTTTAATTTACATTTTTCAGAAGACGCTGCAACCCCTTCTGATGGGTTCTTCGTAGACGTTGACATCGATGAGTAGACTGAGGCCCAGGTGGTGATCCTGAGCTTGTGAAGGACCACGTAGTATAGCCAGGCTTTCCCAAGCCTCTTTATTTTACTAGTTGTCTGTACTCAGACAAGTTACTTCCGTTGTTGGCTTGTATGTCTGTATGACTTGAATGCTCGGTCGTGTGACCCGTACTTGTGTGTATGATATGTATGGCTCCCTGAGCCTTAAATAAAGTACTTGTGTTGTAGAGTCATGTTGTGATGCCTTGTTGTATTTGCACATATCGAGCATATTGTGTGTATGACTGAAATGCTTGGTATGTGTGGGATCTGACTATCTAGTTGTTTATTCTTAGTAACCTCACTTACCGGGAAATATCTCCTAGTGTCTCCACTGAGCCTTGGTAGCTTGCTACTGCTCCGGAGCACTTAGGCTGGCCGGCATGTGTCCTTCTTCGTTCTTGTGTCTGTCCCTTTGGGGAAATGTCACGCGATGGATACCGGAGTCCTGTTAGCCCGCTACAGCCCGGTTTACCTGAGTCCTGCTAGCCCAGTGCTACAGCCCGGATTCACTTGCTGCTGACCGACACGTTCGATGCTGGGTCATGGATGCTTGTCCCTGTAAGTCTGTGCCACTTTGGGTTTACGACTAGCCATGTCAGCCTGGGCTCCTTACCATATGGATGCTAGCGACACTATCATATACGTGTGCCAAAATGCGCAAACGGTCCCGGGCAAAGGTAAGACGACACCCCTGGGAATACCATGCGTGAGGCCGCAAAGTGATATGACGTGTTACATGCTAGATCGATGTGGCATCGAGTCGGGGTCCTGACACGTCATGACCTGGAAAACGGAGCGGGTTAGACCAGATCGATCTATGGATCGCGGGGGCATGCCCCGATGCGCGTAGACGGCTATCCGACCAGACGTGACAAACATAACCACGCCCGGGCCGAAAACTGCAAACGAACTCCATTTGAACTATGTCGCGACGTGGCCCGACATAGAGGCGCCGCACACCCCCTTTGCTTCACTAATGAAGTAATGGAACATGAATTCCCGGAAGGGTTTAAAACCATGCACATCGAATCATAGGATAGAACAACAGACCCCGCAGTATGGATTGAAGATTTCCTCCTCCACATCCACATGGCTCGCGGTGATGACCTCCATGCCATCAAATACCTCCCACTAAAACTAAAGGGGCCAACACGACACTGGCTGAACAGCCTCCCTGAGAACTCCATAGGCAGTTGGGAAGACTTGGAAGATGCCTTCCGCGATAACTTTCAAGGTACATATGTTCGGCCTTCGGATGCTGATGACCTAAGTCACATCATCCAGCAGCTCGGGGAGTCTGCCAAGAAGCTCTGGACTAGGTTCTTAATAAAAAAAAGAACCAAATTGTCAATTATTCGGACGCCGAAGCCCTCGCGGCCTTTAAACATAGCATCCGAGATAAGTGGCTCGCCCGCCACCTCGGTCAAGAAAAACCAAGATCCATGGCTGCCCTTACCACTCTGATGACCCGTTTTTGCGTGGGAGAAGACAACTGGCTCGCTCATAGAAGCAACAACACCGATGATCCGGGTACTTCCGAAGTTTGAGATGGCAATGGCAAGCCACGACACAATAAATACAAGTGCTGCAATAACAATGAAGGAATGCAAGACACGGCGGTCAACGCCGGATTCAGTGTTGCCAAACCCGGTCAACGGAAAAAGCCATTTAAGGCAAACAAAGACGGACCATCCAATTTAGACAAGATACTGGATCGACCGTGCCAGATTCATGGCACCCCCGTTAAACCAGCCAATCACACCAACCGGAGTTGTTGGGTTTTTAAACAAATCGGCAAGCCTAATGCCTAACACAAGGTGAAGGGGCCGCCTAGTGACAATGATGATGAAGAGACTCGCCAACCGAACACCGGGGATCAGAAACAATTCCCCCCAAAGTAAAGACAACGAACATGGTATACGTGACACACATACCTACAGGGGACTGCAAGCGCGTGCTGCGGGACGCTGGCGTCATAGAGCCAACTGCCCCAAAATTAGGCCAATGGGCGGCCCGCCCGATCACTTTTGATCGCCAGGAACACCCATCCAGTATCCTTCATGAAGGTCTGGCAGCTCTCATCCTCGATCCAATTATCGATGGATTCTATCTCACGAAAGTCCTTATGGATAGCGGCAGTAGCCTCAAATCTACTCTACACAGACACTGTCCGCAAAATGGGCATTGATCCTTGAAGAATCAGGCCCACCACAACTACCTTCAAGGGAAAAATATTCGGCGTAGAAGCTCACTGCACGGGCTCGATTACATTGGAAGTCGTTTTCGGCTCGCCGAACAGCTTTCGAAGAAAAGGCTTGACCTTTTATATTGTCCCGCTCCACAGTAGCTACCATGCACTACTTGGGCGTACCACTCTTGCTCGCTTTCATGCGGCCCACATTACACCTATCTCCAACTTAAGATGCTCGGTCCACACGGCACCATCATGATAAACGGAAATACGGAATGCTCCCTCCATACAGAGGAGCATACTACGGCTATTGCGGCCGAAGTACAAAGCAGCCTTATCAAGCCGCACATTTTGTCGGCCATCAAGCCGCCGGTCTCCATTAGAAGGAATCTCAGAGGTGGATTAGCAGTTCGGCCTCCGCCGTCCGCCCCATATAGCCGCGAAGTCTGTCACGCGCACATAATTATACACTGGTCACCGGCGGAGGCACAATGCGGACAGAACCGTAACACTATCCGCACTCTCATTGTCTTTTTCTTTTTCTAACCATTTTTTATCTTTTATCACAGGTCACTACATTTGCTGAGAAGTCCTTTAACCAAGGCAAGGCAGCACAGATGTGCGACAGGAGGTCCAAATGTTTTTTGTAGATCGCACTCTTTATTTCAACCCTGTAAAGTGCCCTTTTTCTCAGCTTTCGACCCCCGACATGTCAAATAGCCTTGGTAGTAGTGTTGTAATCTGTAAAGATCGTGCTTGACGCATCATTCAGATGCTAGTAAACATAACCCGCATTCAGTATTCGCTTTTCTTAAAGAACTGAATTTTTCTTCTGCGGCTATTTTACGCACATACCTCGGCATATATTGCCAGGGGCTCGATATGGCAACATATGAGTTGCCGACAAGTCTGAACAGCTTTATAGCACACTTCGCCGTCACGAGTTTGGCCTTATATGCATCATCTCTGAATCATGTCTTTGGTCAATAGTTGGGTTGCCCGGCTCCTGTGCTTACTACCTTACGTTCCGCTCTATCGGCTAGGGTAGTAAAGGGAGAACTACTGCGACTGTGCCCTGGTTCGTCCGGATGAGCACCTCAGTAGAGAAAGCCGAAAAATGATTGTCATGATGCGGCAAGAGTTGGTCAACCACTTGATGACTCACTAGAATCTTCGTGATTCCTTTCGTATTACACGAAGGACCGTTCTTCTGGTCATCTATGAAAACGCATCGTATTCGGATAACCGCATACATACCAGGGCTATATCGTAGATCCACCGTCAAACTCCTATGGCTAAATGAAAGTATTAAAGCCCTATAGTCTGACTGCCTGGTTCGCTGCATAGACACCTCCTTAATGGACCAAGACATTGGGTCAAGAGTGATCAAGTGCTTTTCTGAACACCCCCGCGTTGTATGCAAGGGGGCTGAATCTGACAAGTGGTAAACTTTCAAATTATACAAAAAGCGGTCGCACAGGAGGCACCAAAAACTTTTTAGGCAAAATTATTAAGAAAAACATAGCCCTAATATATCATACTATTGTTTTTACAATTTGGGTACATTTCACTCAAACATAATATAATTCGAGCACTGACCCTCGATCAAGCGGGCACCCTCTAGGACATCCTCAAAATAATGCTCCGGCGTGTGATGGACCTTGCCCTTGAATGGACTTCTCGCTGCAATATCGGTGTCCTTCATCTTTGCCCAGTACGTATTGACGCGGGAAAAGGCCATCCGTGCACCTTCCATGAGCGTTGACCGCTTAACGGTGTCGATACACGGCACCGCATCAACAAGTCGCTGCACCAAACCAAAATAACTATTCGGAATTGGCTCAGTCGGCCACAGCCGGACCATGACGTCCTTCATGGCAGATCTGTATATCTTGTGGAGCTCGGCCCACTGGGCCATCTATTCGTTCAGCAACAGTGGACGCTTTGGCATGCTGAATTGCGACCAGAAAAGCTTTTCCGTCGCATGTCCTTCTTGTGCTTGGAAAAACTGCGTTGCATCGGAGACACTCTTCACCAATTCCAAAAATGCGTCTGGAGAACTCCACATTTGATTAAGCGGGGCATATTTCTGATCGCCGAATTTAGTTTGTAATAAGAAGGGCTTACCAGCCGCGATCTCCCCAGCTTGTCGGATCTCCTCCCGAGCCGCTCTAGTCTCGGACCATGCTTCCCTCGCCTCTGGTAAGGCCTTGTCAAGATCGACCACTCTGGTTTTGTTATCTTTCTCTAGAAGTTCGCATCGGCTAGTGGCATCCTTTAGATCAAGCATCATAGTAGATATTCTCTCCTCGCACTAGCGCCGAGCAGCCTGGTCGGCCTTTAATTTAGCAGCTGCCTTTTCGGCAGCCGCATTACTCATCCTGACTTGCTCCTTGGCCAGGGCAAGCTCAACCCGAAGGGTCTCAACTGCGGTGGCACTATCTGCAGTTATGCATATCTCAGTATACAATTCTCGGCGTCATGCTCATATTATAGTACTTACATATACTGACTGCCCCAAAGACATACCTTGCGCCTCGTCAGCCGCCTGTTAATAAGCGTGATGTCATCATCTGCCACATCAAGTTTCTGCTTCGGATTGCAACCTCTGTAGCTTGGGCAGTCGCTAGGGATGTAACAGCCTATGTTCCAATTAGTCGGATTATTTCCTGGGTATATCTTTCTTGATCCTCTAACCGCCTCCCTTTGGATGCCAACTAGAGTCTCAGGGACTACTATCTATACACAGGCGCATTTTGCATTTATAGCACAATTGAAAACATTACATAACTCGAAGCCTCTTAGCAGGCTCATAAAGGCTTCATTAAATCCTCTTTTCACGGACAAAACACTCTCAACTACCGTACCCATCAAGGTACGATATTCCTCTGAGACGGGCGCATGTCGCAATATGTCCATCAATGTATTCGGTGCCTTCGGATCCCTGGAAGCAGCTGTAGGAGTACGGACTCCCTTCAAAGGAATATGTTTACTCGACTTTAGAGTCATCTCTGGCTGCAAATCGGATAGTCCGGGGCCTCTATTGTTGGTCCCAGTAGGGGCCGCACACCCCAGACACTGGACGGCCGAAGTGTCACCTTCGGGCCTAGTGTTCATTGTCCCTCGCACCGCTTGTTGATCGGGAAAGATCCTCCGGGACGACACCTCAGGGTCGTCTTCCCTATTGGGGGGGGGGGGATCTGTGGAGGCGTGTTGCTCTCCATCATCTCCGGAAGAAGATCCCCTGAGGAGGAGGACTGTTGAGGAAGGCTGCATGCTAGACTGCAAACATATATTTTAAATATTACCCTTGCAATCAAGAAAGAACAGGATATGTCTAAAAACACCCTTGTTCACTTACGATTTAGCTAAGGGCTTGTCCCTACGGAGGAACTGCGTGACATCGTCGCCTCCCGAACCAAAACCTCCTGACAGGGATATCTTCCCTCGCTTAGAAGCCTTTATCTTCAAGTCTTCAGAGGCGGTCCTGTTCTTCCCATGGGGAGAAGGGATGTCAGTTTCTCCTTCACTTTCATCTTTGGAAGAGGGAGTCCCAATCTCCCCGCACATGGTGCCTGGCGTACCTCCAGAATGGGGCCCCCCTGGGCCTTATTTCTCTCCTCCTTGTCTTCCTTCGCCGGCACTTGATATGGTGCAGGAACCAACATCCTTCTTAACACTGGATCAACTGAGTCTTTGGGAAGAGGCGCCTAACACCTAATTCTCTCCACCTTCTTTATCCAGCCCTGGCCGAGTATGGTTTTCTCAGTATATTGTTATGAGAAATTTAACTAAGTTGTGTTCAGGAGTCGAGTGCTTACTGAGGTATCCGGATGGTTACAGCCAAGGTCGATGTCCATGGTAGTATCTGGGCATTGTTTTCGTGTCCCGAAGAATAATTTCCACATTACTCTGAGCGTCGTGCCGAAGAAGTGCTGAAGGGTTCGTGATCCTTCCAGATTGAACTCCCGCATACGAAGAGGTCGTTGTTGGCACGGTAGGACCCGACGGACTAGCATTACTTGGATTACGTTGATAAGACCGGTGTCCTTTTTGATGAGGCTCCGAATGCGGCTTTGCAGCGTCTGCACTTCATCAACTGATCCCCAGTCCAGCCCCTTATTAATCCATGATGTAAGTTGTAACGGAGGGCCAGATCGGAACGCAGGTGTAGCTGCCCACTTGGTACCACGGGGTTCGGTGATGTAAAACCACTCCCGCTGTCATAGGTTGGAAGTTTCTGTGAAGGAGCCTTTTGGCCAAGGAGTATTGGTGAGTTTGCTCATTGCAGCACCACCGCACTCCGCCTGTTTCCTGTCGACTACCTTCGGCTTCACATAAAAGGTCTTGAGCCACAAGCCAAATTGTGGGGGAATACGGAGGAAGGCCTCGCACATGATAATGAACACTGAGACGTGAAGGAAGGAGTCCGGAGCTAGATCATGAAAATCTAGCCCGTAATATAACATGAGCCCTCGAACGAAGGGATGAAGAGCGAACCCTAGACCTCAGAGGAAGTGGGAGATGAATACGACCCTCTCGCTAGATCTGGGAGTAGGAACAACCTGCCCTTGAGTAGGAAGCCTGTGGGGGATTTCCGCGGTCAGGTATCTCGCCGCCCGGAGCTTCGCAATATCCTCCTCTGTGACAGAGGAAGCCACCCACCAGCCTTGAAGGCTGGGTCCGGACATGACTGGGAAGCGCGAAGCGATTAAATTGAACCCTGCATGCTAGAACTCGAGGTGGGAGAGGTTGATGAAGGGGTTGGCGTAAAGGAGAAAAGACGGGTCTCAGCCCCTTTATAAAGGCGATGAATATCAAACGCCCCCTCCTAGGCCTTAAAACCTGCCTATTCCTAAGGAATCATTCCAACAGAACAGTTGGGTTACCCACGCCCGTATTGATGAGAGTCCCGCAATAAGGGGACACGATCTCTGCTTTGACAAGACGTGCCAATGAAACCGCATCTCGAAATATGGAGCAGTAGGCTAAAAATAGTTTGAAATAATGACCTGGCGGCGACGTGATGTCATGCTACCAAAAGTTGTCAGCGGATTGGACTCGTGAAATATTATACTCTACGGTTGTGTGTGGAATTTGTTTTGCAGAGCGGGACACGATTCTTGTGTTCAAAGACTATTTTGGAGTATTCGGAGCAGGAACCCGCCTTGCAATGCCGAAGACAATCTGCGCGTCGGACACCTCGTCATTGAAGCCTAGTTCAGGGGCTACTGAGGGAGTCCTGGATTAAGGGGTCCTTGGACGGCCGGACTATGTAGCGTGGGCCGGACTGATGGGATGTGAAGATATAAGACCGAAGACTCTCTCCCGTGTCCGGCTGGGACTCTCCATGGTGTGGAAGGCAAGCTTGGCGACCGGATATGAACATTCCTTTCTCTGTAACCGACTTTGTACAACCCTAGTCCTCTCCGGTGTCTATATAAACCGGAGAGCTTAGTCCGTAGAGGCAATCATAATCATATAGGCTAGGCTTCTAGGGTTTTAGCCATTACGATCTCGTGGTAGATCAACTCTTGTAATACTCATATTCATCAAGGTCCATCAAGCAGGAAGTAGGGTATTACCTCCATAGAGAGGGCCCGAACCAGGGTAAAAATCGTGTCCCCCGCCTCCTGTTACCATCAACCTTAGACGCACAGTTTGGGACCCCCTACCCGAGATCCGCCGGTTTTGACACCAACACTCCCTACTAGGAAAACCCCTATAGACAACCGCTTACTAGTAGCGTGGGTTATATGAGTCGCGCTGCTGCTAATTAGTAGTAGCGAGGGTATAAAACCCGCGCTACTACTAAGTTGATAGTAGTAGCGCGGGCTATAAACCCGCGCTACTACTAAGTGGTCTCCAACCGTGCCCCTCAGGACAGGCCATAGTAGTAGCGAGGGGTAGAAAACACGCGCTATTACTATGTTGATAGTAGTAGTGCGGGCTATAAACCCACACTGCTACTAAGTGGCCTCTACCGTGTCCCCGGGACAGGCCATAGTAGTAGCGAGGGTAAAAACCCGGCGCTGCTACTACTAAGTACATGATTTTTTAACAACCCTGCAATCCCCATCCTCATCTCTCGTCTCTCTCTCTACTAACGACGACTGGGCAAAATCCCTCTCCCCCTCTCCGCCGGCAGGCCAATGCCTCACCCCCACCCCCACCCTCCCGCTCCCCGCCGCCCTCCGCGGCGGCAGGCCGTCGGACGACCGCCGCCGAGGTCGCCTGGCCATCCTCGCCCTGGCCCTCCTCCTCGCAGCCCTCGCCCTCGCCGCCTACGTCTCCTCCCCCGGCGCCGCGCGACGGCTCGCCGCCGCTACTGATAGCCGCTGCGGGGGCGTCCAGGGCCTCGAGCTCTAGGGCCCCGCGGTCAACTGGGGCTCCAACCATTGCCTGCCCTGCAAGGCCCACCGCCGCTGCAACTCCTGGGTCTTCTGCGGGGACCGCCGCAGGTGCGGCAACAGCTTCGGTGAGGTCCGTCCCATCCCTCCCCTACACCTCTTGCTCGTTCTAGGGCATCCTCGTGTTGTTAGCCGCCTGCTAATTGCAAACTGCAGTGCTGGCTGAAGAAGCAAAATGATGCCATGGCCCCTTCTGTAATCATGAGGGGGGAGGATGTCATGTGGACCTCTGGCCTGGTCTTCGGAAAATCATCACAGGTCTGTTAGCTGCTTGGCATCATGCACAATCAGGAGAATGTCATGAGATGTCCTTCGGATGAAATTTCGGTTCAGCTGCCTGAGTATGTGGTGCAGTCATATAATGTAGACAAATATTTGCATCGTATATTCTTTGCTTCAAAAGGAACGAAGAATGAAACATCACGTACTAGAATGCTTAAAAGAGAAAGAAGAATCAGACATCACATGCTGGAATGATTAAAAAAGAAAGAAGAACTAAACAATTTTTTGTCTAGAAATTATGCCAGCTGACTCTTCTTATTATGATCTTCCTGGTATGATTCTCATTGGTAATCAAAGGTCTGTAACTTAATGTAGGGAATCGTGGGGCTGGAAACAAGTGCTGGCACGCTTCGCATTCAAGTAATGGTATTCTCTGTCTCCACAGCTGGGCCAAGAATACTTTCAAGGTGTTAAAGTATTCTAAGGGACCAAAGTATTCTAAGGGACCATTTCTAGAATACTTTCAGTGTTTGGCCTTTTAGTTTTCCTTCGATGACAACTGGAAGAGCCTAGAGTCGTGTACACACTTATTTCATTACTTGTGAGCATATTTTCAAGCCGCTAAAGCTGCAAGTTGTAAAAAGAGTTTACAGAATGCTGCTTAGGCTTATCGAGACAAATGCTTTGCCATACGGATTTCCTTTTCTAAAACGGGGAAACAATTGTGGCAGAGCCCCACCAAATGATTCTTCTAAATACTCCATGGCTGCTCTAGCTCGGATTTATGCGTTTAACATATCCAGTGCCTAAATATTTATTATTATTCAGATCTTATTTTCACAAATAGTTTTGTAGCAAGAAATATGTCAAGTAAACATCCATTCTAAGTGATTGTTCTGTTGCTAGCCTAGGCTCTTAAGCAATACATTTTGTTTTGTCACAGAGCTAACTATGTCTTTCAAGGTGTTAAAATATTCTAAGTGGGCGGTGAGTATTCCTGTTGCTAATAGTTCCCCTGATTTGCCTCAAACTTACAGTGAGTAGTTTTTTCTGGTTCGCTGCATTGCCTTAGATCTGTTACTACTCATAACCTTTCTATATTTTTTATCTTCTTTCTCCATGTGACTAATGATAGATACCATTCTGTCTTCTTTTTCCTCATCAAAATTTACTTCATGTGCAGATAATTGAGGTCGGTGCATACGGTTGCTTCATACATACACTGCCTTAACCTTTAATTAATGTCTTAATTATAACTGAATGATATTCCATTATGTATATAGAGTACTCTTACAGTGCGCTCATGTTATTAAATCTACTTATTTGCTTTTTCTATGTGCTTCTAGGGACGCGTGGAACCTACTAAGCACTAGAAGAAAGATGCTATCTACATGAAGATTGGGCAAGCGCATCAGCAAGTAGAACCAGTGAGTAGTGATAGAGTGTGACATGGTGAGTTCCAGCTAAGGGATGGCCGCACGCCCTGCACCATACCATGTTTTTTTTCTGAAAATAATCTCCATGCCATCGTTAATCATCATGCTTGAAGTACATGTTTGGTACTGTCCATGCATGCATGATATATAGGCAAAGCATATGGTAACTCACCATTCACGGACGTACTGATTCCTACTATTAATTACATGGTTTATCTATACAAGACAGTGACAACAGCAAGAAATTCCAATGTTAACGAAAAAGACAAAAATGTATCTTTAATCTCAGATGATGATAGCAAGAAATTCCTAGCCACACGCACATGCTTACACAATATTATCTTAGTTTTGCCTTTGATTATTTGCACCATAATTGTGTATATATGTTGCCACACATTATTGTTGAATATAAGAGTAACTACACTACTATTTATTTCTTCCATAAATTTTTATTTCGGAAGTTGTTGATTCAGAATGGTGAAAAAGGTTGTAGTGTATATGTGACACAACGGAATCATATCGTTCAATCATGAATGAACTGAAGGTGTACAATTTAAATCATTATATTCTTTCTTCACACATTAAGGATTGTGGTTTTTGCCCAAGAAACTCCTTTTCTATTTTCGTTTCTTATTTTTCTTGCAAAGGTACATTAACTTCCCCTCTTTTTTGGTACAGATGCTAAGAAGTTGAGGGGAGCTGTTTCTCACAGGAGGGAGTAGGTTGAGACCTCACTGTTTGCTTCAACCAAGAGATTTGAAGAGTTGCAAAAGGTAATTTTGGGGCAAATTTCAGTGCATATTCTCATTGTATCAGAATCTTAGTCCCAGTCTCCTATATCATCTGAGCTTAGCTTCCTCTCAATTTATTCACTATATCTATATGCCTTGCTGATGCTCATTTCCATCGCTGCAGGATAATGAGATGTTGAAGTGGCAGAGTAAATCCATGACACTGCAGTGCAATTGCACGGTTCCATCGAATATTACTCAGGAATACGGACATTTCTAGCGGATTAGCTCTATTTTTCCTTTTCCTTTTTCTTATTATTGGAGTGAGGACATGTACAATGAGGAACTGTGTGATAGTAGATATGACAACAGTGTGATAGTAGAATCAGGAATAAGGACATTTCCATGACTATTGTGTTTCCTCGGAATTGTATGCATAAAATGTTTCAGCGCTACAACTAGCGCCTCAATTATTATTATTTTAAATTCTAAATAGGTAGTAGTAGCGTGGGGAGCTACTACTATTTCGTTAGTAGCAGCGCGGGTCAGTAATAGTAGTAGCGTGGGTGGAACCAGCGCTACTACTAATAAAGTTAGTAGTAGCGTGGGTACTACCGCGCTACTACTAACCATTAGCTGTAGCGCGATAGTAGTAGCGCGGGTACCCACGCTACTAGTAGCCAATTTTCCAGCACTACTAGTAGCATTTTCCCTAATAGTGCCTCTTCCGTTATTGTCGGATTATCAGCATGAATCTTGGACCACAGTTCATTCTTCGCACTCGCGTTTTTCACCCGAACTTTCCAGGAGGACAAGTTGTTGGTGAACGTCACCATCGCATTGTCGTTTATCTTTGTCATGGCGACGTCATCCCACAGCTCTTTATATTTGCCTTCATTCCGGACGGGGAACAGGAACCTATTGTGCAACTTCTGTAGTAGCATGCGCTCCATATGTGGTATCTGCTTCAACCTCTCATCGTTGATGTTGGTTGTTTCCTTGAGGATGCATCCAAGTTGATTGCCCCAGCACGAGAACGCATCCTCCGGTGCCGTTGGCTCTAACTTCTTGGGGTGCATCTCCGTGACCACAATTTGTCTGATGCCGAGCTCGTTTGGACTTCGTGTCCTCTTCTTCTTCGTTGCTTTACCGGCTAGGACAGCATCGTTGCCGGTCTCAGGGGTGGTGTCGGTGCTGGTGCTGGTGTCGGTGTCGGTGTCGGTGTCGGCGTCGGTGTTGGGGTTGGTGCCACTGCCGTCACCATGCAACTCCATCTGTTGTTTGTGCAGGTAATCGAAATAGTGATTTGCTGCCTTGATGGGGTCTGCGAGGCGTGCAGAACCACCCATGACTTCGGCGTCGGTGGACATGTTTCCGATTCAATAATTGTAAATAAAATATATAATAAAGAGAAAAAAGGGGGGGCCTATATTTGGTCGGAATGTTGATTCATTCCCCTTCCAGAAAATCCTGGGTACTCCACATGTCCTAGTTTCTAGTATGAAATTTTCGGCATGACCTTTGCTAAAAAGTGGACATATGGAGCGCCTGAAATTTGCTGGAGCGGAAATGAATCAACATTTCAGCAAAACATAGGCCACACGGATATTTTTCGACATTCAACCAACATTGCAAAACCAACATATAACATCAATGACATATATCATTCAAGCAAAAGCATGCTTGTACTTAAATACACAGTGAGGAGGGCAGGGGAGAGGAGGGCAGGGGAGAGGAGAGGAGAGGGAGAGGAGGGCAGGGGAGAGGAGAGGTTTACAGCGAGGGAGCTTGGGCTCGGGCGGCGGCGGCGGCGAGGTTGAGGGTGCGCGGGCAGGGGAGAGGCAGGGCAGTGTTGTGGTCGAGGGCGGGCAGGGGAGATGCCGGTGAGGTCGAGGGCTGGCCCGGGAGACGGCCGACAACGAGGTTGATGGCGGACAGGGGCGACGGCCGGTGTTCAAGGGCGACGGACGACGCGATGGCGGGCAGGGCGACGGCAGCGGCGACAGAGTGGGGGAAGAGGGTGGAGAGAGTGGGGTTAGGACTTGGCAAAATTTGAGCCCTCACGGTGGTTAACTTAAAATAGTAGTAGCGCTGGGTTAGGATCCAGCGCTATAGCTAACTTAGCTATAGCGCTGGGCTGTAATGCAGCGCTACTGCTAATGGCACATAATAGTAGCGCTTGTTTAGGACCCAGTGCTATAGCTATCTTAGCTATAGCGCTGGTTCACAATCCAGTGCTACTGCTAACTGTTCCAATTTTTATTATTTTCTTTTTATTATTTTCCTTTTCTAATTTTTAGTTTTCTTTTTTATTATTATTTTCCTTTTCTTTTCTGTTTACTTTCCTTTTTCTTTTGTACTGCTTTCTCCCTTTTGTTTTTGTTTTTTTCTCCCGGCTACGGCGTCTCCTTCTCTCTCACTGCGTGAATATCACCGGAACCATAGATATGGTGGTAACATATCATTTGACCGATAACGGTTACTTAAGTGTGTACACAAAATAAATACATATATATAACTGTAGGTTTTTGAGCAGCTGCGTCGACGACGTTTCACATTGAGCTTCTTCCCTTTCTTGTTCGTTGCCGAGTAATTGAGCCCCTTCTTGTGAATTTTCCGGAGCCATGGAGTATGATCTTTCTTAGGTAATGTAGTCTTGATTCTTCTTTTCACGTGTGCTTCATCGTCATCGTCATCTTCCCTCATCGAGTTGCCATATTGGTCATAGTCTTCCTCGTTGGTGACTCCATCCATTCCGACGATGCTCCTTTTGGATCTCCTCACGACAACACAGCTGGGATTGGCCGGGTCGGTTATGAAGAAGCATTGTGTCACGTGCTTAGCGTGTACCCATGGCTCATTTTTGGCGATGACGTTAACATTCACGGGATTGCTCTTTGCGTCGGGTATAGACTTGGTGGTGAAATACTTGTTTTCTCTTACGACGTCCTTGGCCCATCTGACAAGGAACATCGTCGCATCATGCATTCTAGCATTGTCAAGCTCCCAGATCTCTTCGACCCTTCCGTAGAACCTTTCATTTGTGCCGTTGGCCTCGGTCACGCATTGAGTTGTCACCCCGGAGTTCTGGTAATCACTGTCCATATCTTTGGCCTCCGTGTAGAACGTGTAATTCAAATCGTAGGACTGATAGGTCATGATCTTGGGCGCGGGGCCATGTGCTATGGCGTGTATGAACAATCCGTCCGAACTGCCCTCTTCTGGGGATTTTCAAGAACTTGCTCTTTGACCCAACGCAAGAAAGTGGCGTTGTGCTCTATAGTAACTTCGTTGTCCATCTTGAGCATCCCCTTATTATGGTACTTCTTTGTGATGCTTTCTTTGTGCCGTGCCACATAATCATCTACCACATCTAGGTGTTGTAGCACTACTAAGTTAGCCCTGTCAAAGTTGTTCCGCCGATCCGAGTAGTCCATGTGCAATTCCCTCCGGCCGTTGTTGTGACCATCTCCTTCAACCTTCCCATCATGCTTCTTGACGGGCAAACCAATAACAGGGTCTCCGACGCTTACATAATTCTCGCAAAAGGAGACGCACTCATGCATCAGATACCCCTGGACGATGCTCCCTTTGGGACGGGACATGTTACGAACGAATCCTTTGATGACCCCATTCATACTCTCGAATAGCATCATGTTGTGAAGGAATATTGGCCCGAGGTCGATGATCGTCCATGATGTGGACACACAGATGCACGATGACGTCAAAGAACACGGGCAGGAAGTACATCTCAAGCTCACATAGTATGACAACGATCTCTTCCTGTAGCCTTCAAAGCTACTTCACACTTATGGACTTTCGAGAGATAACATCGAAGAAGTTGCAGAGACCAGTAAGTGTGTTAAGGATATGCTTATCCATTATCCCTCTAATGGCAACCGGGAGTATCTGCGTCATCATCACATGACAGTCATGAGACTTCATCCCGCTGAACCTTTTCTTCTTGGGGTCTAGAAATCTGCTTATCTTCCCAGAGTAACCGGAACTGGCTTTGATTCCCATAAGGCACTTGATGAGTTAATCAATCTCCTTCGCACTTAAGGTGAAGCAAGAAGGGGGGCAATAATTCTCCTACTTCTTGTTGACTTTTCTGCCCCTTTCCCTCTCCTCCGTCTCCGTCTCCTCCATCAACTTTTTACGGTGAAGATCTTTCCTGATCTTCAAATCTTCCAAGTCTTTCCTTGCCTTCAGCCCATCCTTGGTCTTCTCCGCCATGTTCATCAGTGTGCCAAGCAAGCTCTCGGGGACATTCTTCGTGATATGCATTTGATCAAGGCAATGAGGCGTGTCGTGATTGGGCTAGCACTCCAAGTCCCAGAAAACAGACCTCATTTTCCATACCTTCAGCAACGGCTCCAGCGCCTTTTTGATCTTTCCCAGCGCGGGGCATTGTTCCCAGTTTCTCAATAGCTCGTCGATTTCGGCGCCGCTCCTCTTACGTGGAGGTCCTCGAAGCTTAGCCAACCCATTGAATAGATCTCCACGCTTTCTCCACGGGTCATCCTTCTCGAGCCATCTATGATGCCCCATATACATGATTTCCCCAGACCCGCCATCTTTCGTTGACGTAAGCTACTGAGGCGTTGTATCATCCATGCACCTCGTGCATCCGCAGTATCCGTGGCACACCTGGCCTGAGGTGTACCCGTAACCGAGATAGTCGTGCACCGTCGTCATCAGCGCGGCTCTCATATGGAAATACTCTCCTTTGCTGGCGTCCCATGTCCATGTCGGGGATTTCCACAACGTGTCTAACTCCTCTTGCAGAAGCCCCATATACAGGTTAATACTATTTCCCGGTTGTTTTGGCCCTTGAATCAGCATGTGTAGGATCTAAAGTATGTCTAGAGGGGGGTGATTAGACTACTTGACCAAATAAAAACCTTGCCTTTTCCAAATTTTAATTCTTGGCAGATTTTAGCAACTTAGTACAATTCAAGCAATCAACCTACACACGGAATTCTAGAGTATAGCAGCGGAATGTAAAACAATTGCATATGAAGGTAAAGGGGAGGAGTTTGAGGAGGCAAGCGCAATTGGAGACACGGAGATTTTTGAGCCGTGGTTCTGATAGGTGGTGCTATCATACATCCACGTTGATGGAGACTTCAACCCACGAAGGGTAACGGTTGCGCGAGTCCATGGAGGGCTCCACCCATGAAGGGTCCACGAAGAAGCAACCTTGTCTATCCCACCATGGTCGTCGCCCACGAAGGACTTGCCTCACTAGGGGTTGATCTTCACGAAGTAGGCGATCTCTTTGCCCTTACAAACTCCTTGGTTCAACTCCACAATCTTGTCGGAGGCTCCCAAGTGACACCTAGCCAATCTAGGAGACACCACTCACCAAGAAGTAACAAATGGTGTTTTGATGATGAACTCCTTGCTCTTGTGCTTAAAATGATAGTCTCCCCAACACTCAACTCTCTCTCACGGGATTTGGATTTGGTGGAAAGAAGATTTTAGTGGAAAGCAACTTGGGGAAGGCTAGAGATCAAGATTCATATGGTAGGATTGGAATATCTTGACCTCAACACAAGTGTAGGTGGTTCTCTCTCAGAAAATGTAAGTTGGAAGTGTAGGCATGTTCTGATGGCTCTCTCCACGAATGAAGTGTGGGTGGAGGGATATATATAGCCTCCACACAAAATCTAACCATTACACACAACTTACCAATCTCGGTGGGACCGAATCCTGAAACTCGGTCAGACCGATTTAGCAAATAATGTGACCGTTATGATTTTCGGTGGGACCGACATGTCAACTCGGTGGGACCAATATGGTTAGGGTTAGGGCATAACGTAATCTCGGTGAGACCGATTACACAAACTCGGTGGGACTGATTTTGGTAATAAGCTAACCAGAGAGTTGGTCAGGCAAACTCGGTGGGACCGATTCGCTCATCTCGGTTTGACTGAAACGTTACGAAAGGGAAACAGAGAGTTTACATTGCAATCTCAGTGGGATCGATCGCTCATCTCGGTGAGACCGAAACGTTACGAAGGGAAACAGAGAGATTACAATCCCATCTCGCTGAGACCGAGATCCCTATCGGTGAGACCGAAAAGACTAGGGTTTGTGGCAGTGGCTATGACAGCTGAACTTGGTGGCGCTGGATAGAAAGAATTGGTGGGGCCGAGTTTGACTTTTGGTTTAGGTCATATGTGGAAGTGAGAAAGTAGTTGAGGGTTTTGGAGCATATCACTAAGCATTTTGAGCAAGAACCTCATTAAGCAACACCTCATCCCTCCTTTATAGCATTGGCTTTTCCTATAGACTCAATGTGATCTTGAATCACTAAAATGGAAAATGTAGAGTCTTGTGCTTTGAGCTTGAGCCAATCCTTTTGTCCTTAGCATTTTGAAGGATCCACTTTTCTCATCCATGCCATGCCAATCATTGAGCTTTCCTGAAATATTTTTCTTGAAATAGCATTAGCTCAATGAGCTATATGTTGTTAGGAATTACCAAAACCACCCAGGGATAGTTGCACTTTCAGCATGCTCATGTGTATGTACTTTGTCTTCATGCACTTCCATGGGGGGAGGTTGTACATCCATACAAACATGGGCCATGTGCTGTGGTTGGTGTTCTGGTTTCCAAACGGATTCATGCCATCGGTACTCTCATCAAGCATGATGTTCCTTGGATCTTCTGCAGCAAATCCATATATGGCGTTGAATGCTCTCCACTGGCTACCTTCTACGATGTGTGTCAGCCTCGGATCATCTCCATCGTCGGGCTTCTACCTCTCCGCGTGCCAGCGCATGAGCTTCGCTTCCTTAAGATCTACGAAATACCGCTGCAGACGAGAGGGATCCAGCACATCTTCCCCAAATCATTTCTCTAGTGACTGACTGCATCACCCACTACTCTCTCGCGCGCGTGATCGTGCTTGCCGCTGCAGCCGCTCGCTTGCGACCCGACCTGCCGGAGTCCCGCCGGTAGCCGGCACCCTCCTCCTCATTCGTGCTCTCGGACGCCATAAACTGAGCTCTCCCATAGACCGAAGCCAAGACTGCATGCGTCGCGTGCGATCTCGACAAGATCGTGGCTCGTGCGGAAGGAGGCGGCCGACCAAGGCCGTCGCTGCAGCAACAGAGCCTGCGCTAGCCCACCCGCTCGGCGGCAGATGTGGGGGTTATGGGATTTGCAGAGCGCACCAGCACGACCTCTGCCGGATCTGCGCCTAGGAGCGGTAGTCGACGTGGCGGTGCTTGTGGGGGAGCAGGGGATTTTGGAGCTGGAGGTGGACAGGGAGATGAACATGGTCTGCTCCCGTGCACCCGGTGTCTTGTTCTTCTCGCGCCACAGCATCGACCAAGAGGATCAAGCGGGAGGCCTCTGTCATGCAGACGTCTCGCGCCCGATGGACGGCGACCTTCTGGCTGAACATCTTCCTCATGGAGCTCAAGACTTGTTTTGCTCGTCGTCCCCGACCGCACGTGGTGCATCAGTGAGTAGCTTTTGCCTTTGCTCAATTCCTATTCAATGCAGGCTATGTTTTGGGGAGTTTTAACTCTGTGGGCAGTAGTGTGTGCTTGATGCAAGTTGATCTGCTTTCAATTGGAGGCTGGTTTCATGTGTGTTTGTGTTTTCTTTGGTAATACATAAATTTTTATTTGTTGAAATTTCTTCGAGTTGTAGTAGGCGTCCTTGGCTTACCCAAAGGGAAATAAAATAAGAGCTTCAATGAATGCCAAAGAAAAAATAGATTTAAGTTAAGTCTGAATATAACATGGCTTCAAAAATCAATCCTCACATACTGAAAGTTGAAAGAAAATGTGTGCTTAGTTTCTTTGATTGACCTTTAGCACAATATAGTGGTAGAAGTTAACAAAAGAACATTTAGTGGAATGAGAGCCCTTGCTTAGTAAATCCACTAATGTACTTCACATAGAAATTTACAGTTCTAAACTTAGTTTTAAATATTTATCAACCCTTCTAATTTGAATGAACCTCAATTAATTTGAGGTAAATAAGAAAACTATGTATATAAAAGATTAACATGAACAATATAAACATTTCGTTTGGATCCCAGCTAATGAAAAAAGTGATCATCTCAGACTCAGGGTTCAAATGTAGGTATTTCTGCATCAGAACCATGAGCTGCCTCATATAGAAGACTGGATAGTGTACTCCTGTAGGGATCCTCCTCTCTCCTCTTCAGATACTTGATACAGCTCTCCACTTCAGATTTTACATGCAAATAGAGGTGCTGGGCCTTCTCTTTATCTTTTAACTCCTTCTCCCTCCCTATGCAAACAAGTAAACCAATCGAAAACACAAGAAGCAAACCTAATCAGACATGGGCTCTCCGAAATACGCATGCATCCGACTCATTTTTTGATTATCTAAAAAGGATAACAGGGCAACGTATGTTCACTTGCCACGAGAACATGTAGATATCTTTTCAGATTAATATTTGCTAGTGCAGCTGGTTACCTTTTGTTTCAATAGGCTCCCCAAAGATGAAGTAAAATCTTCCTGACAGTTTTGGCTTAAGCACTACATGCTGCATATCTTTATTCTTTATCTCTCCCATAAAATCAGTCCTGTGAAAACAATAAGGTAAATAAAGATCTTTGATTCTCATGGACAAAGTATTTGGGAGATTACAAAACTATTATTATTTTGCTTCTAAAATGCAATAAAAAATACCTTAGCTTTAGGCCCTCTTCATTTAGCTTGTTGTCATGGATATCATGAAACTGGAGCTAAATAAGATCATTGTAGTCTAACAACATTTGAGGTGAAAAACATTGTTTCTAGACATTAGATAATCAAGGGGATAACATAGTAAGATAACATATCTTTTGAGGTTGCACTTGCATCACATATATCGTCTTCTCCAACCAATCCAAATGGTATTATTGTTGCTCCAAACCATGATGCCATCTGCAGAAATTCAGACTACTCAGACTGAAATAGCTTGTATTCCTCTCCCTGTAAACAACTACGTCACCTTCGAGAACAATTGATGTTTTTACTTTATACAAAGATATATTATGATCTCTATACCAAATTCTTACTCTAAAGAGCGTTGTGCACGCCTCCTGGATACAGCAAAACGGATCGCTTCTCTAAAAGGAGAAAAGAAGAAACATAGGCCAATATGTGCACCATGACAAATTTAGAATCTATCCAGCATTCGAAATTCAGATTTAAGAATCTATCCATCATTCTGAAATTCAGATTTCAGAAGGGGGTGGATGGATGGCAGCGAACCAACGGAGCATTGATCATCTACTAACGCGTCACAGGCTGGTTTGTTCGCCGCCAGCAATCTCATCAATGCCGAGATAGCCATGCAACGGCGGCAGCTACGGCGGACAAAGGCAAGACTGTCATATCGACGGGGCGGAAAAAAGAGGATATATGAAGACATGTGTGGGAGCGCATCGAGAAATAAGAGATCTAGTGAACCTCCCGGCTCCTCAGCCGTTTCGGGTTCCTGGCCGTTGGATCTGCAGGTTGCTTGATGCGAATCTGGTCGTCCGATCTAGAGGTGAAAGGAGCTGGGCCGTCGGATCGAAGCCGCGGTACTGTAGGAATGAACAGTTTCATCCCCCGCTGTAAAGATCTCGTGCCACCGCCGTTATTCTGGTGCCCCACGAGGGTATTTTCGTCATATCACGTCTTAGGTCAACACGTGCTCATCTCAGATTCGCTGCCTCCTCCCCAATCGATCTCTCTCTCTCTCCCGCACATCTCTCTCGCGCGCGAGCCGCCGCCGCCTGCGTTCTTCCACATCCGCCGCCGCCGCCCCCATCCTCTGTGTCCGCCGCCGCCACCACAAAACATCCTCCCCGTCCGCCGCCGCCATGCCATCGCCGCCACCTACCGGACGGCGCTGTGAAGGAAGCGACCAGAGAGGGAGGCGTCGCCGGTGTCGTCAAGCCATGCGGGCGCAACACCGTGTGCGTGTGCCTCCGTCGGTTCTTGCCGCGTTCGCTGGAGGCGTAGGCGTCGCGGGTCAACTGCGTAGGGGGGGATGGGCGTGCGCCAATGCCGCTCTTCCCCGACACGACGGCCACCGTTCTTCCTTGGCCGGGCCGTGGTCAAGTGCTTCTTCAACCTGGGCTGCACGCTGAGAGGAGCCCCCGGCCGCATGCTTCTTCTTGCACTCCACCAGGAGAGACCTCGACGATGCCAAGGTCCACCATCCCTCTCCTTCTCTCTGTAGCTTTCTTGCTTGGATTCCATCCAGTTGCTCCTGTGCAGCACGCTGGCTCACCACGGTTCATCAGGGAGCAAAGCACCCAGGCCATCTCCCTCTCTCTCTGATGTCAACCTCGGTTGCCTTTTATTTTCCAGATCTGCAATGGCCTGAAGAACGAGGCAATTCTTGGAAGCAACACATACATGTGATCTCTCTTTCACTATGATTTCAAGGTTGTTTCTCTCCATATTCCATTCCTCTCACATTTTTTTTCTTTTCCTGGGCTTTTACTTTATCATGTGTGTGCTATGCTACTGAAATATCTAATTCTGGTGCTTATCATGTCTATGTAAGCGTTATGTTCTCCTTTGTTTAATCTCATTATTGCTATGCAAAGGGAAATCAAGGATTACTTTTCTTGGTACATATGCAGTGTATTTTTGTTTCGAGTAGTAACATTTCAGTTAGAGGTTAGATGAATCATCAAAGTACAGTACAATTTTTTATCGTCCGTGAATCTTCTTCTTTCCCTGTTTATTGGCCCGCGGACGTGCTCTTGAGGCCGCTGATCCCAACTTAGGCTGCCGCCACTTGGTGCTCAGTAGGAGAGGCACAATGTCTCCGTGGAGCCGCAGTGGATAGCATGGTCTTGTCGCCACGCTGGGGGCCCAGCGGCAGCGCATATCCAGTCCAGATCCGCTGATTTCAGATCACTGGATCACCCCAGTTCATCTTCCCACTCGCTTATTTTCTCCTCACACACATATCCCTGCAAATTAGACTATTTTTTTTTACATCTCTTCATTCCAGTGGCGCAATTTGCCATTTAGTGCTAATTAGTTTACACTGATTTATGTCAGATCTAACCATATTGAATCATTAACTGATGGAGGATTTGGATGCTCCACACACTGTATGTTAGACCTTTCAGCCTGAGCATTGATAGTTGTGGATGACACTAGGAGAGTTGGGACAATTTTCGTTGGTTTATTTCTCACACAATGCCACGCCAACCCGAGGGGTTGGGGATACATATTTATAGGCTGCTAGCCAGCCAAGGCATATGCTAAGATGCTGCCAAGATGCCAGTCTAAGATGCTAGTCTAAGATGCTAGTCTAAGATGCTAACTGACAGTCCTTGATGGTCAAGAACAGAACTCTATCCTAACAGCCAGTCCTTGATGGTCCAGGACTTTATCCTCCTAACTGCCACAAGGACCATGTGCTGCAGCCCCACAAGGACCCTAGTACACAGACTTATCCATCATTCTCCCCCTAAGTCTTGTACGTCGTCTTGTGGGAGAGTTGAATCATCCCAATCCTGGAGCAAAGTTCGAGGAACTTGACCCTCCCAAGGGGCTTGGTGAGCAGGTCTGCGAGCTGATCCTTGGTGTTGATGTAGCTCGCCTCGATGCTCCCTTCTTCCACACAGCTGCGGATGAAGTGATACCTCAGTCGGATGTGCTTGCTCCGTTCGTGGAACACGGGGTTCTTTGCCAGGGCCAGGGCGGACTTGCTGTCCACCAGGAGCTGCACCGTTCTGGTGTCTTGAACGAGAAGATCACCAAGCAGTCGAGCAAGCCAGAGCGCCTAAGTACAGGCGGTGGAGGCCGCTATGTACTCAGCCTCACAGCTGGACAGGGCCACCACCTGCTGCTTGACTGATTGCCAGCTCACGAGACACTTGCCGAGGAAGAGGAGGATCCCGCTCGTGCTCTTGCTGGTGTCGATGTCGCCGGCGTGGTCGCTGTCGCTGTACCCGACGAAGTGTGCCGCCCCAGGGCACCTAGGGTAATGGAGGCCGTGGTCGAGGGTCCCTGCTATGTAGCGGACGATCCTCTTCACTGCCTGCTGGTGTTCCGACGTTGGTCGCTCCTTGAACCGACTGACATAGCCGACGGAGAATGCCAAGTCCGGCCGTGTGTGAGTGAGGTAGCGAAGGCTCCCCACAAGGCGTCGGTACTGCGTAGCATCCACTTCCTCCGCCGTGCTGTCGCGACTTAGTTTCAGCCTCTCCTCCACCGGAGTGAGAGCTGGATGGCAGTCGGTGAGCCCAGCTAGCTCAACGATGCGCTTGGCGTAGGCGGACTGTCGAAGCGCGATCCCGGAGTGGTCCTGGTGCACCTCAATCCCTAGATAGAAGGAGAGGAGCCCCAGGTCACTCATCTGGAACGTGGCCTTCATGTCTTCCTTGAACGCCGCCACCTCTGCATCTTTGGTGTCGGTGATCACCAGGTCGTCAACGTAGACGCCCACCAGCAGGGCATTTCCTCCACTCCCCAGTCGGTAGACGGCAGCCTCATGCGGGCTCTGCTCGAAACCCATCTTCTTCAGCGTGGAGTCCAGCTTGGCGTTCCACGCCCTGGGTGCCTGCCGCAGGCCATAGAGAGCCTTGCGCAGGCGGAGCACCTTGCCCTCCTGGCCGGGAATCGTAAACCCCGGTGGCTGATGCACGTAGACTTCCTCCTTCAAGTCGCCATTGAGGAATGCCGACTTAACGTCCATGTGGTGGACACGCCAGCCCTCCTGGGCAGCCAGCGCAAGGAGAAGTCGCACGGACTCCATCCGTGCCACGGGAGCGAAAGCGTCGTCGAAGTCGACTCCTTCCTGCTGCAAGAAGCCTCGGGCCACCAAACGAGCCTTGTGCTTGATGATGGCGCCGGCTCCATCCCTCTTCAGCTTGAACACCCACTTAAGGGTGATTGCGCGGTGACCTCGAGGGAGATCAACAAGCTCCCAGGTGCGGTTTTGCTCGACCGCATCCATCTCCAACTTCATCGCGGCGCGCCATGCCGCGTCTCTCTCGGCCTCTGCAAAGGACCGTGGTTCGCCGTCTTCACACACGAGCTGTAGCTGCGCCTCCAGGTCACCTGGCACCAGTCCTGGCACCGGCTGGTCGCCGAGCACATTATCCATCGTACGGTACCGCAGCGGTTCGCCTCCATACCATGCGTCGACCCGCTCCTCGTCGTGAGTGAGCGGGGAAGCGAACTTCATCGGGTTGTGCTCTGCGTGAGCTGGTGCTGATGAAGACGAGCCCGGAGTGGCGACCGCCGGGGCTGGAGTATGCGGCGTCGCCGGTTGTGGTGTCGTCGGTGTAGCAGGCGCCGGAGTCGATGTAGTTTTGGGGGCCGGGGTAGACGTGCCCGGTGAAGAGGAGGTGCTTGCTCCCCCAGCTTCCTTGAAGTGAGCGTACTCGACAATGAAGTCGTCATACGTCGGCGTCGAGCCGTCGTCCACCGCCTTGTCCCATTGCCACCCTCGCCCTTCGTTGAACACGACATCTCGCGCTGTGCGCACACGTTGTGTCTTTGGGTCGAGGATGCGGTAGGCCTTTGAGCCCTCCGCGTAGCCGATGAAGACTCCCGGAGTGCTCCTGTCGTCGAGCTTGCCGATGTGGCCGAGCTCCTTGGCGAACGCAAGGCAGCCAAAGACCCGCAAATGAGAGACCGCCGGCTTCCGCCCATGCCAGGCCTCGTACGGAGTTCTGCCGTCGAGTGCCTTAGTAGGAGAGCGGTTGAGGATGTAGACGGCCGTTAGCACCGCCTCTCCCCAGAAGACAGCCGGCATCCCTCTCTGCTTGAGGAGAGCCCGAGCCATCCCCACAACCGTCTGGTTGCGCCGCTCGACGACGCCGTTTTGCTGTGGGCTGTACGGTGCGGAGTAGTGGCGCTGGATGCCCTCATCGGCGCAGTACGACGCGAATTCAGCCGCCGTGAACTCGCCGCCGTTGTCAGTGCGCAACACGCGCAATTTGCGGCCGCTCTCCGCCTCCACACCAACCTGCGCGCGCCTGATGGCGTCCGCCGCTTCTCCCTTACTGCCGAGGATCATCACCCACATGTAGCGGGAGAGATCGTCGACGAGCAGCAGGAAGTAGCGTCGACCTCCTGGTGTGGCTGGCGTCACCGGGCCGCACAGGTCTTCGTGCACGAGCTCCAGCTTCTCCTTAGCCCGAAAACTCGCTTGTTGGGGGAAGGGGAGTCATCTCTGCTTTGTCAGTACGCAGATGTCGCAGAACTGCTCCACATGGTCGAGGCATGGCAGGCCTCGCACCATCTCCTTGGCACTTAGACGCTTCAGGGCCTCAAAGTGAAGGTGCCCAAAGCGCTCATGCCACTGCCACGCCTCGTCGTCTCGACGAACAGCGAGACAGACCGGTTGTGCCACCTGCACATCAAGGACGTAGAGTCGATTTTCACCTCTGGGCACCTTGGCGAGAAGCGACGCCGGCGATCCCAGATGCGTAGGACCCCATGCTCAATCAGCACGCGTGAGCCGTTCTCATCCAGCTGTCCCAAGCTGATGATGGAATTCCTTAGCGCGGGGATGTAGTAGACACCGGTGAGCAGCCGGTGCTCTCCCATCTTGGTGGTGAAGATGACGGAGCCGACGCCCTTTATCTCCACAGCGGAGGCATCCCCGAACTTGACGGAGCCTCGCGCATCGGAGTCGAGCTCGGCGAAGAATTCCCTTCGACCGGTCATGTGGTGGGTGGCGCCGGTGTCGAGGCACCACCCCGTAGCCTTGTCCTTACCGGAGCCATCGCCGAGAAGAGCATGTGCTTTTGGCTCATCGAGGTGGATGAAAGCCTTTGCGACTGGAGTCGCCGAGGGTAGCTCAATGCTTGCATGCGCCATGAACAGAGCCGTCTCCTCCTCCTTCGTCTGTGCGACGTGAGCCTGGCCTTGTCGTGGTTGCCGACACTCATTGGCCCAATGGCCAAACCGGCCACAGTTGTGGCAACTGTTGTCTTGTGCCGGCCTGGGCTTGCCAGCGGCGCCGTCCTTGGCGCCTCCGCGGGCGTCACCTTCGGCACGTCCTTGTGCCCTGCCCGGGGGGCCTCTTCGCGCTGCTTGCCACGCTTGCGGCCGCCCGTCGAGGAGGAAGGCTCCCCCTTCTTCTTGTCACCAAGGCTGGGATCCCAGTGCTCCCGAGTTAGGAGCAGCTTCCCGCCGGTGGTGACGGGCCCCGAGGGGGGCTGTGGCTCGTCGGTGTCGACGACCTTGAGTCGACCTATCGCCTCCTCGATCATCATCGTGGAGAGGTCCAGCAACGACTCGATCGAGCGAGCCATCTGCTTGTACTTCTCGGGAATGCACCGAAAAAGCTTCTCGACAGCTCTCTCCTCGGTGTAGGTGGCATCGCCAAACTTCACCATCTTCTGCAGCAGAGTGTTGAGACGGAGAGCAAAGTCATCAACGTCCTCACCTAGCTTGAAGCCCAGGTTCTCCCACTCCTTACGAAGTGCCTGCAGGGTGGACTTGCGAGCACGGTCGCTGCCGATGCGTGCTGCGGCGATGGCGTCCCAAGCCTCCTTGGTAGTCCGCTTGTTGGAAAGCGAGAACTGCATCTCGGGCGGGACTGCGGCGATGAGGGCGTCCAGCGCCCGTCGATCCTCTAGGTGGTCGACGTTGCTGTCCTGGACTGCCTCCCACATGCGCCGCACCTGGAGCCTGACCTTCATGATCCCGACCCACTCGACGTAGTTGGTTTTAGTGAGGGTAGGCCACCCAACACTGGAACCAACATCCCTGACCACAGTCCGGACCTCGTAGAGGCCGCGGTCCTGGTCGTTGCAGCCGCCGTCGCGGTGCGCGCCTCCACCTGGAGCGCGGGCGTGCTCGGCTGCCCACTGCGCCGTCCGCTCCTGCGCCACTTTGGCGCGATCTGCGTCGGCGCCGTCGTCCGCAGGCGCGGAGCTGCTGGAGCTGTCGGGGCTGCCGCGGAGTGCCTTGGCATCCGCCGTAGCCTCACAGGCTGCTTCTGCTGCTGCTGCTGCTTCTACCTCCGCCCTGGCTGCTTCTACCTCCGCTCTGGCTGCTGCCAGCTCCGCTGCAGCCAGCCTCGACACTCTTGCCGCCGCAGCGGCCGCTGCTACAGCCGCTCGCTCACGCTCCTCTGCCACGGCGCGCTCGGCCTCTTGCCGGCGCCGCATGCTCGAGGTAGCCGTGTGCTGAGAGCGACCTGCAGACATGGCTCGCTGCAGGGGGGCTGTTGCGTGAAGAGGAGGCTGATGAAGACGAGCTGCTGCTCGACAGTCCGGAGGGAGGAAGGTAACCAGAGGCAGACGGAGCATCTGCTGCTACCGACTTGGGCTGCTCATAGGAAATGCTCAGGGTGCAGGTTAACGAGGCTCTGATACCACTTGTTAGACCTTTCAGCCTGAGCATTGATAGTTGTGGATGACACTAGAGAGTTGGGACAATTTTCGTTGGTTTATTTCTCACACAATGCCATGCCAACCCGAGGGGTTGGGGATACATATTTATAGGCTGCTAGCCAGCCAAGGCATATGCTAAGATGCTGCCAAGATGCCAGTCTAATATGCTAGTCTAAGATGCTAGTCTAAGATGCTAACTGACAGTCCTTGATGGTCAAGAACAGAACTCTATCCTAACAGCCAGTCCTTGATGGTCCAGGACTTTATCCTCCTAACTGCCACAAGGACCATGTGCTGCAGCCCCACAAGGACCCTAGTACACAGACTTATCCATCACTGTAAGTCTATTGTGCCACAATGTTTCTTTTTTGTTTACCATCATTGTTTGCTTCATACCTCTGTTTTGTAAGGGTGGTGATACGATAAGTGATAATGGCTCTCCGGAAGTTTAAATTATTTGATACATGGGATTGGTCCAGATGATATTGACTGGAAGGATTGAACCTTAAACTCGAAGTCATACTTTATGTATTTTCTGAATTTAATTCAGTAACATCATGTGTGACAGTCGATCTTCTATATCTGTAGGTTCCGATATCACACCAGAACTTTAGCTTTCTCGGGAATGTGACGATGGATTTCATGAAATAATTCATCGAAGTGACTGTCGATGACCTACAGGTCCATATCTGTCTCAATCTGGATTTTCTCTTATTTTGCAGATTAGAAGTGGACTGAAAACTGAGATGGCAAGTCTTGTGAAATGCTAATGTCATGATATTTTGATGCATGTAGCAGCCTTTTATTTTCATTGAAACGTTTCTATGTGGTATTGAGCATAGTATATGTCTCTTTTGGCAACTGCTACCATATATGTTTTACCTGGAAATTTAGCCCTGGAGCATCTATTTGTGCATGGTTCAACATTGCAGAATGCAGTTGTTTTGTATGGAGTTATATGTCTATTTGATTGCCAGATTTGTGCCTAGAATGCATAATGCCCAAATAGTAGGACGTGTTGTTGCTCTTGTCTTGTGGTGTTTGCGTCCACATGGCTTGTGGCGGTCAGGCGGATCTTGTATTTTTCATGTCTTTTCACTTTTTATATTATCTAGCGAGTTGCTGGTTACTTTCTTCTACTGACAGTATGACATGCCACATTCATCTATAGGTATATCAGTGTCAAATGGCAAAAGAATGCCTCAGGACAGTTATTCATCGCGAACAAGTGAACGACAAAATGCAGGATCAAGTACATATAGTGATCTTTTGTTTTTTTATCCTTCAAACAACCAAGTACATTGATTTCTCGTGGCTCCGTTTTCACTTTTACACGGAAATTCTCTTTCAACAGAAGATTTGCGTGACCTTTGTACTCTTCATGAACAAGTCAGGTGAACTCTGCTTCTCATGGCCCACTGTAGCATTTTCTTTATCAAACATGTAAAGTTAAAACACTGATTTCATATGTCATTTATTCTTATTCCTTGTAGTGTCCAAATGATAGTAGAGATTCTGTTGGTGCTCTATTAACATGATCGGATTTTGTGTTTTCTTTTGTTACTTCATAATATTTGCTGACAAAATCTTATTCTGGTTTCAGTGCGAGAGAAAGTTGCATGCTATATGAACTAAGGGCAAATTCGTGTTCTTTTCATGGATGTTGCAGGAACGGGTGAACTAAGGGAAATAACATTGGTGTTCTAAGATATATTGAGATTAGCCTTGATAGCTGGATGTCATTGTGGAAAACATTTAAGGTAAGATTCCATGTACCTGTGTGATAGTTGCTCATGTAAACTCCGTGATAGCTACAGTAGATTGAAGAGTTAATGTCTCTGAAGCATAGTAGCAGAGTTAATTTCATGTTCTTTCTGGCATTGTAACTGGGTTGTTTACCATCCCACGTAAACCCATGTTGTCTAATCATTGCGCAGTGTGAACATCTAAATTAACCATCTTTATGTCCCTTGCATACGATAGCCTTTCTTAAAGTTAAATAGTTAACTAAAGGTTTGTACATATCCTTCCATTCCATGAATTAGTTTCATTTTGTCTGGGTTAAGCTCTTTCTGTGTGTAGCTTAAAAAACCCCAAGACTTAATCCTACTGCAGTTTATGTGTGCTATCGAAGGGGAGCCTTGGCGCAGTGGTAAAGCTGCTGCCTTGTGACCATGAGGTCATGGGTTCAAGTCCTGGAAATAGCCTCTTACAGAAATGTAGGGAAAGGCTGCGTACTATAGACCCAAAGTGGTCGGACCCTTCCCTGGACCCTGCGCAAGCGGGAGCTACATGCACCAGGTTGCCCTTTTTTTTTAGTTTATGTGTGCTATCAGCTCATCATATGCATTCCGATTGGTCAGGTTGCATTTGCAAGGGTATTTGGTCAAGGGTGGGACTCTGCACATTTTCTCAATTTGTTTTCTGCTTTTGGATTACAGATGTGTGCACCGGCTGTTTAAAAATACCTAATGATTGGTGGTGATGCAAGAGTGTAGCAGACTCGATGCGGCGACCGGGTCGCTCCTGAATGTGGTGAAGTAGTGCCACCTGGCCGGTGAAGTGGCTAGCAGCAGGAAGTCCGTCGTCGACATCGTCGAGATTCGCTTCAAGGACGGCGCCTGGAAGATGCTCAACGACCAGATCGTCGTCTCGTCCTCTCCAAGAGAAGGGGACAACTCAAGCAGGTACAGCTGCTCACTACAGCTCGCTCCTCCTCCCTTCTTCTCTGTTCCATGTTTGATTGTGTCAAACTTCAGCTGGTAGCTACTATTCAGATATGTAACTTAGATTTCATGTGCTGCCTCTCGGGTATGTGCTTATTGTGGTTGCAGTCCTGTCGACTGAAATGTTGTTCTTGGGTGCTAAATTAATTTGGTTATCCTATCAGCTCCAAGTTTCAACTAAGGCTAAGTGCTTCAAAGGCTTATTGTATTGCTACATGTTTCTGTTTCTTATCCACTCACCCATTGTAGTGCAAGCTTGTGTTCTTGGATTTCTTTCCCTCCATTTCTTTTTTTGGTGAGCGGGTGAGCTAATTGGGCTACTTTCCTCTAGGTATGTTGCAGCAATTGAATGCTTCAAAGGATTTTAGTGGAGTTCATTGTAGTTGGGTTGCGAATCTCCAACTTGCTTCCATGTCTTTTCTCACTGGAGACACCTCCCGTCGACGATGGCGATGACCGCTACCCTTCTCCTCTCCCAGCAAAGTCAGGTCTACCTCTCCTGTGAAGGTAATGCCATCTTTGTCTCTTCCTTCAGTTTTCCTCTATTTTTTGTTACATGACTTTGTGGTGCTTAGTGTATGTATCATTCCCTCCTGTCAATTGATTGAACAACTCTGCTACATGTGATTGCATTAGCAAACTCCATTTTTTTGTATGTAGAAAAACAAAGGAAACTCTATTTTTGTGTAAATACAAACAAATGAAACTCCATTTTTTGTGTAATTACAAACTAGAGAATTTTAGATGGCGAAGACTGCTGCCCTGATCCTAAGAATCTACTGACATTTCACCAAATCCTGTTATACTTTTTTTATCAGCAGCAGATACTTGTTTAATTTGTCTTCAGAATACCATGTAATGACCATACTGATCCTTCTATTTTAGATGTAGCAGAACACATGTTCGTAATTGATACACCTAGGCTCAGCTTCTCTATTGGTATGAAGGCGTGGAGCGTGATTCTCTTGTTTTCAACTCGAGGCGATCAGGTAGGCCCATATAGACACAGTAAAAGGCCTATTTCTTTGTTCCATGCCTTACAAAAAACAAGCAAGGCTGGCATAATATTTCTGGTTCCCTTCTATTGTGTGTCAAACAATACCTTGCGGCGCAAGAGGAGGCGTATTCTACCACGAAACTCTGGGCAACAAGAACTTCACCAAGAAAAGGCTTTCACTGTTAGCCCTATATGTTAGATCCAAATGTCATTCTATAGCACTAATCTTTATGACATTCTCTGTTAGATCAAAATGTTTCTCTGTTAGGCCCGTTTCTCTGTTATGTTAGATCAAAATCTTGCTTTGTATGAAAAAATGGCATTCTCTCCTATATGTGGTTTGCTTGCTCAATATCGATCTCATTACCGCTTTGTTTGCTTCTGCTACTATATAGCACTAATTTTTATGCCATACTGCTCTTAATCAAGCTAAATGCTTCTGCTTTGTGCTCAACTCCTATTGCTATTAATCAGGATAAATGCTTCTGCTTTATCATAGGCCAGTAAACATGCTAAGCTTGCCTGGCTGGCACACACGCTTAGGCACAACAATCGGCCCCGGCACCGCGCGCCAAGGCGCGCTGCAGGTCATTTATATAGCATCTCTTATTTGTATATTATTCACATATAGCATCTCATTTCTTGGTTGATTGCTTATATATATTCAGCTTCTGGCTCTTTTGCTCCCAAGCTGGCCTCGCTTTCCTCGGTGGTCAGCGGGAGAAGCATGAGGCGCTGCACCTCTGACCCCGTAGTGCTCAGCTCCAATTCATCAGGGAGGCCAGCGGCAAGCATCAAGTTTCCCTTGGTGCTTCCTCATCAAGGAGGACGACTCGGGCAGCGCCGTCCTCAAGGTCCTCGCTGCTTCGACCCGCCTCTTCCGTGCACTTTATCCTTCCCTATTTCTCTTACCGTCGTTGTGCTCATGCTGCTGCTGATCATAACCTAGGTTGCTGTCACTCCTCGGCACTCCGCAGGATAGGCACATCCGCCACCACACCGCAGAACAGACGAGGATGTGATGCTCCTCCTTCTTGTGGTGTATGTGTTGGCGTGGCTTGCCGTAGTGAGGCATATCCTCGTGGGCAATGCTATTTGAAGACCATTCAAGTGATTTAAAAGAGAAAATGTCCAGAATGTAAGGAAGTTGAAGATGACGATCAAAAGATTGACATATTAAGCGACTGCCAAGATGCCAATAATGCTTGCCCCTGCCATTAGTAATACCCTTGCTCTTCTTTATGAAATCTTTCCTATTATATATTGATGCATCAACTATCGGTGCAGATTGCGAGATCCCTATTTAAATGCATCACTCAGTGGCTGGCCCGTGCATATGTGTTCCCACCCATCTTATCAATTGTAGGCTTAGAATGATTTGCTTCGTCCAAGTGTTGTTCGTCAACAATTCTTTTGTTTGTTCCTGTCGATTCTGGTTTTAGAGGACACGTATATTTTGGTAGGAAGTGTCTTGTTCTTATGTTTTTTCCTGGTATGCACTGATTGACGCAGTAACTAATGTTCCAGATTATGAAATCCCTATTTAATGGACCACTCGGTAGTTGTCCTGTATAAATGCATATGCTAAATCTGGATTCCTACTAACTTGGGACCGGCATCCTCGCGCCAAGGCGCGGTACCGATCTAGTAAACGACTATCACCTTAGAGAATCGCTGCATCCCCGAGCATGCCTCCCTCCCACATCTCCCTCTATGCCTCCTCGTATGCAGCTCGTTGCTAGAGTAGGGCAGGCATAAAAGAGGACAAAATTGGATGGAGCAGGAGCCATTGTCTAGTGACAAAGTGAAACAACACAACACGCCACAAATCCATGGTCTAGGGAACAAGAGGCGGAGGAGGACGAGTAGCCGTGCCGCTGGACAGCGTCCTCCATGATGAAGCAGGGCCGGACTTCTTCTCTCGTCGATGACCTCCTCCCTCTCCCTCCAAACCACTCAGGGTGGACGCGGTCCGGTCCGGTTCGGGCTTTGACCGAGCCAGCCTTTGGACTGGCCGCGGCCGGTCCGGTCTGGACCGGACCGAGGTGGCCAGCGAGCCTAATTTTCAAGACCGGACCGAAAGGAGCAAAGCTCGGTCAGCCCGAATGGACCGAAAGGGACCGATGGCTGGGACTCTGTTTAGGCTGTTTTCCAGCCAGAAAGTGCTTTGTTGGCCACTGTTTAGTCATGGGAGTGCTCTATTAAGCGTTTTGGCCATTATTTAGCAGTGACCTGTCCAAATTTAGTGAGTGCTCTGTTTCTGTATAATGACTAGTATGACATAACTAAATTTGGACAACATTTTATTTGTATTTTGGACATCAAAACAATTGATTTTGAGAGGAACAATATCACAAAAATCACATGCACAAACATTGACCACAGCCACAAACATTGATCACAGCCACAAATTTTGGACCAAAACAACATGAATATGACAGCCAGAAACAACTAATTTGAACAGCAAGCACTGGACTAAATTTGGACAGCAACAATAACTAAATTTGGACAGCATTTCCTTTGTTTTTTGGACATCCACAAACTGATTTTGACACGAAAGATGGCACAAATCAGGTTAAGCACAAATATCACATCCACAAACATAAGGTCTTATCATCATTGAACGACACGATTACAAACTTGCAATAACAATTCCAAGTCCATGGCAATTGACAAGTTGAACATAACTCAAATGAGAGGTTCATCTCCAAGCTAGCAGTGACAATTCATAGTTCATGACAAACATAACAGAAATGCAAAAGTAGCCTTCACATGAGAAAGATCACTTTGACATTCATCTCCAAAATAGCAAGATCAACATCCACATGATGAATGTCTACAAGTAAGATAAGCAACATTCACATAAATAATATTTGGTATCGTATGACAAGTGAAACATGTAGGAAGAATAGTTACCAATCGTTGATCTCCTCCACCACAGTGGGTAACTTGATGTTATCAACATCATCCTCTTCATTCTCATCCCTCGGCTACAAGTTTGGAATTTAGACAAATGCTCACATCACATACAACAAGACCAAAAAAGAAATAAAGCAAAGGTAAGGAAAAGATGGCAAACATACCACCAGATTCAAGTCAACATGAGCACCCTTGATATAACTTGCACCACAAACTAATGCCTCCACCATAACCGGTTTTAACGAACTCCTATAGTCATCTAATACGACACAAGTTGACAAACTAGTTTGACGATGAGAAGTTGACAAGTTTATATCCAAAGTTCAATAGTATGAGTTGACATACCTAAAATCCTTCCGGTCGTGCTGAAGGTAGATTCCGAAGACATGGAGGTAGCCGGGATAGTAATGAACCTCTTGGCTATCTTGGCCAACATTGGGTACCTTGGAGCATTCTCTTTCCACCAACCAAGAAGATCAAGAGCCTTGTTGCGAGGGGCAACCTCATCCTCTAAGTAGTTCCTGAACTCACTCTTTGATATTCTTGTTAAACGGGACGATAAGAAGGACTCGTACCCAGCTTGAACCGGGATACTAGGAATGTTTGTAGAGGAAGATGAGCTTTCTCCATTTCCAGCTCGCTTATTTTGAGCAACACATTTGTCATACAAGGCTGCCAACTCTTTCTCCACAGTTTTGATCTCAATCCTAAACCTCGTACTTCCTTCTCCATATAGTTCTCCAAAGTCCCACTCTATGTAACCCATCTTGTACCTAGGATCAAAGATGATAGCATTGGAGTGAATTAGAAAGCATATGAGTAAAAAAAAACAGCAACCACGGGAATAAAAACAGCAAGCATGTGTACCTAGGATCAAAGATGGTTGCGATCACCATGGCATTATTCTTTTCTTCCCAATATTTGTCAAACTTCTCCAACATTGCTTCACCCATTTCCTTGTAGTGGTCACTGTCACTAGCCATTGCATGTTTGATTGCAAGCTTGACACCAACAATGTATGGGTAGAAGATGTTCGAAGTGGGATATAAGCTTCCTGAAAATGCTTTTGTCACCTCAGCCAAACTCTCAAGTAATGGAGAGATAAGGTCATACATGTCCCACTCTGCGTTTGTCGGCGCCCAAGCATAGTTGGCATTCGAACCAGCATGAGAGGTCAAGGCTTCCTTATATCCACGGGCAGTGCTAATCATCTTAAAGGTTGAACTCCACCTTGTTTTACAATCCAAGTGTAAATGATTACCAACTTTGACACCCAAGCTTTTGCAAGTGGCAACAAAAGCATGGAGACGAGAAGGTGACCTCTTGAAGTACTTCACCGTCTCTTTCAAGTTGTTTATCAAATTATCTAAGATCGCTGTCCCATCTTGCACGACCAAGTTGAGGATGTGTGCACAACAACGGATGTGTGCACAAAAAACAGCACATAATATCTGCAGTCAGTACATTAATCAAGCGCAAATAATTCATCTTCTTCTTTTTGTAGCATAGAAAATCATCTAGTGCTAGTTCAAATAAACATAATTATCTCTTGACCATTATCTACAAAAAAACAGCACATCAAACAGGTACAAATCATGGACGTGGAGTCTGAAATTTATATTGATTAAAATTATTTTCAGCTTGTTAGATACTCCGGGAGTACATAATTATTTTCTGCTTGTTACATACTCCTAGAGTACATAATTCTACTTGTATTTAGGGAGTTCACATTTAGTCTGAATTTTATATGGGTACATAATTCTACTTGTATTTAGAGAGTTCACTCACAAAATTTCACACATGGCCTACTTGATTTAATATTTTGGGTGTCCTTTACAGGTAGAGACATCAGACATCTGATATTTGGATTCAGAAAAAGAGAGATCCCAACTTTGCAGTGCCCCCCGTATTACTATCAGGTCAAGCAACACCTGGTGCCTATATGCTACAGCTCAATCCTCTCATGCACAATTCACAGGCATGTACCATCCGCAGCAGCCTCCCTCAATCGTAAGCCCACATCCCATGGTACAAGTTACAGAAAGATTACCTCTTCCTCTTCGTGGCGCTCGGTGAGGAACCAGGGAAGGACGGACCGACGGCGTGCTGGCCTTGCTGCCTCCCCACGGCGTGCTGGCCTTGCTGCCTCCCCACGGCGTGCTGGCCCTGCTTCCTCCCCGATGTACACGTGCTCCTCCAGCTCGGACTCGGACGAGATGGCGCCGTCGGTGAAGGGAGAGGCCGCGGGCAACGGCGCCGTCGGTGAAGGGAGAGGCTGCGGGCAACGGCGCCGTCGCCTTAGGGTTAGGGTTAGGGATCGAACAGAGGATTCAGAACAGAGGAGGAGGCGCTGCCGAATCGAGCAAGGATGGGAATGGAACGAGGGGAGGGGGGTTGCTCGGCTCGGGGGCTTGGGGCCTCGATGTGTTACACAATTGATGGGCTTTGGGCCATCGGTCCGCTCGGTCGGCCCGGTTAAAGACCGGACCGGACCAAATTTTTTTCGGTCTCTTTTGCTGGGCTCGGACCGGCTTATTTTCCTATCGGGCCTGGACCGTACGGGCCGGTCCTAAACGGGCCACGAGCGGGCCGCAAAGCCCGCTCGTGCCGTCCAGGCTGACAAACCACCATGACGGAACCACTGGCCCCACAGATTCTTTTCCCCGATGACGGCCTCTCCATGGCTCCCGGTTCGCTACTCCTCCGGTCCTCCCCCAGTCTGCCGGCCTCCCCTGCTCATCCACCAACCTCGAAGACCCGTCCTCCACTACTTGGATCTGGAACCAACTGCCAGGCCCCGCCTGACCTCGCCGGCGGCCAATGACCCTCTCCCGCCAGCCAACGCACCTACATCTCCTCTTTCCTTTCTCTTTCTCCCTCCTCTTCTTCCTCTTCTCTCTCCCTCTCATCATCTCTCTCCTACAGGGAATCGAGCGCTGCCGCCGTCACCCTCGTCACCTTTGGCTGCAGGTCGCCGGCCCTGCCAGGACGGACGCGAGAGAGGATCCGCGGAGGAGAGTGGGCTGGAAGAAAGAGATGAGCGGCGGCGCCCACGCGCTGGGACGGATGAGGAGAGAAGTTGAGGGGAGGAGGAGGCGGCGCAGCGGTGGAGTGGACGCGGGGGCTAGGTTTCACCGTGGGAACCCTACGCTAGCTGCAGATTCTCTTTTCTCACGTAGGATATGCCCAGGCACACTACACACCTGGGCTTGGAAGGAAAAGAGCCCCACCCGTCATTGACTGTACCACCAAAAAGCAACGTGGGAAGGGATGAGTGGCTGGATGTTTGACAGTGCCGAGTAAAATTGCCAGCGAGGTAGATCGTGCGAGCCGGAACCACCGCGCGACGCGATGCCTCCAGACGTGCTGGTAGCGTAGCGTCCTTTATATGTTCGATGGGCAAAATAGCATAAACCAATGATGGTGGACAAAGTCTCTAAAGTACGACCAAAGTTATGTCTTAAAGGGGAAAGAAATGTAGACCCAAAGGGTGTATGTCGGTGGTCTAAAGAAGCTGATTAGACCGCCTCGATCACAACACATTTCTATGAACAGGGTAAGCTATTTACTTGGATATTAGTTAGGGGTTGTTTCTTCCAGGCATGTACAACCATGATTCTTCAATAAAACTACATATTGTTTTCCAATAATTTCTTTCAAATTTTTCAGTTTGTATTTCCAGATTTCATTGATGAAGGCATTGTCATGTAATTTCTGTCGACCTACTTGTGCTGCTACAGGAAAAACCCTAGGATCTGGTTTTCCAGATCGGACGATGGCGGTACTGCGGTGTCGTTTCTCTCTTGGGAGCATTGTTGGTGGAGCAGCGCTGGAAGACAGAAGCAGGAGGTGGAGTGGCTTCGTCTTGCACGGAGTTTTGGTGGAGATGTCAAGTCATGCCTAGCCCATGTGCTACGATGTGTCATGCATGGTCGGCAGGTGCTACGCACGACAGATCCGCCAGAATAGCGGATGACAGTGGCGTCGTTGGGCGACGTGGTGGCGTCGACGGATGGACGAACTGGCAAGGATGATGCGAATCTCTCTCTTTAAGTTGGGTCAACGGTCCGATGATGATGGGGACTTATAAAACGTGTGCATGTGGTATATGCTTTAGTCTGATGCACCGGCTATTCGTTCCGATACGTTATGTGGATGGATCGGCGACGACACCGATTTTAGATATGGAGAGTGAGAGCACTCCATATTATCGAGTTTTGTAGGTGCGAGTAGTGGCTCTGGGTGGCTTGATGTATGATCTTGTTAGACCTATGTTGAATAATAAATAAAGATGGCCATATCCATCGATTGATGCAGAGGTCGGGGGTTTAACCTCTTTTTCCAAAAAAAAAAAAAATTGATCATCCGGACATATGTGCACACAGGAGGAAATTTGAAGGTGCACTAGTGAACTGCAATATCATGTTTTTCAAATTTCACTGTTCATCCCGGTATGTGCATGCAGGCGGAAGTTCGAAGGTTCACCTATGAGTTGTAAGTAGATATGTTTTCAGATTTTACTGTTTATGTGGGTGTATGTCCATGTGGTCGGAAATTCGAAGTTGTATTCATGAGCACACTTTCCTCACAGAAAAAAATGATTTAATGTTTGTGTCTTCAATTTATAGATTTCAGGCATTGGTTGAAGAATATCTTAGTGTATTTCAGCGTTCTGGCTTATGTGTCGATTGCTAATGGAGAGCCTCTCTATTATTGCAAGATTATGCGATCAACAGGAGGTCTATGGCTAAGATCGTGCCTGATCTGCTCTCGATCGTTCCCTGATCTGTTCTCGGAAAAGGAGAATTGATCACTGATATCAAACACTCTATTTCTACCACAGTACCTTAAGGTTCTTGAAATTCTAGAGCAAATCACGGACATCAACATCAGTACGGTAAGTTCCTGATGCTTGGTCGTGGAGGTACTGCTACGCGACCAGTATATGTATGTTTTTACTCCTCCATCTATTTCTTCATAATACAACATCTAATCTCTTATCAACATCATAATGCAAAACAAGATCGAGGAACAACCTGTAGCAGGTCGGCACTGTATTCTGCTATATGAATGACATGGTAAGTGTCACATGTAATGTCTTTTGTCATATAATTTTTTGTGCAATATGTTCATGCCTGCAGGCTGATGCTCTGTTCAGATAAGTTCTTTCTCTATAAAAACAAATGTAAGGTGACACCCTTCATTTAACAGGAACATGTTCCTCTTTGGGTATTAGCACTTAGTAACATGTTCCCTTGCTGTTATACTACATAATTGTAATCCAGCCACACTACCAGAATCTACCCAATTGCCGACGGCCACCGTCGGCATAGATGGATGTATCCCGACAGCCCAGGTCAGGCCGTCGGCGTATAAAAGCCATCGACATACACAAACCTATGCCGACGGGGGCCATCGGCACAGATCAGCCGTCGGCATCCCAGTCAATATGCCTACGGCGACCGTCGGCATAGAGGCGGCCGTCGGCGTATCTGTGGGCCCGGCTACCCGGGCGGCGACATCCTTTGACGGCATGAAGTGGGGCCTAACGGTGGCCGTCTGCATAGCTATGCCGACAGCAAGGCCGTCGGCATAGCTATGCCGACGTCATCGATCCACGTGATCTGCCACGTCAACGATCTGAAACGCTCACCGGTCCGTGGGGTGGCATATCTATGCCGACAGCCTTGCCGTCAGCATAGGTCTGGCCCATGGACGGTGCCACCTCATCAATTCGCGCCATACGCCATGTCATCGATCCAGGGCTCTACTCTTCCGTGGCTGTAGCTATGCCGACGGCTAGGCATATATTTCTAATTTTTTTCATATTTTATTTATTTTCTCTTTTTTCCTTTTTATTTTTTCCAAAATAATTAGATTAACTTAAATGTGCCTTATGTACAGAAAACATATCTCGATTATATATATATATATATATAGATTGCCCCTTCACGAGCGTCGCTTCCGTCGTGTTATGGAGAGGGGAGACGGGACGGGGTACCTTGGGGGTAGCAGCCGCCAGGTGTTGCGGTGGGCCCTCCTACGGTTGTGGAAGCGTGGTGGCAGGCGCAGGCACCCGGCACGTGGCTCCGGGGTGTGCCCCTCCCCTCACGGGCGTCGCTGCCGCCGTGTCCCGGAGGGGGGAAACGGCAATGTCGGGCCGACACGGAGGGAATCTTGGGGTGGGTTTGGCCGGGAATGTGTTGGGCTGTAGCTACGGGCTGGGCTATGACAACCAGGTGAAAAGGTCCACCGGTCAAACCTCGGCCGGCGAAAGTCAAAGGGCTAGACCCGGCGGTCGTCTATGTCAGGGTTAGAC